>NW_028288608.1:300000-600000 GCF_059628265.1 Tinamus guttatus
TTTCCATGGGAACATGCAGAAGGGCCATGTTAAAAATAGGAGCTCTTGTGAGAGAGACTCTCCAAAAGGGAGTCAGCACTGAGACAGCTGCTGTTTCTAATTCATTCAAAATGACCCAGATAACAGGTCAAAATCTAAATTAGTTTAATTCGCTGATGATACATTGCAGTGGAGAAGAAAACACAAAAGATTTCAGCAGATAACATGTCAGGGTCTTTGGGGATGCTGTTTGTGTATATTGGCTTGACATGTTGCAAATGAAATCTTAAACTGACAAAAGAGTGCTGAAAGAATTTTAAAAGAAACAAACACAAGCACAAAATAAAAGGCAGAAAAAAAGGTATCTGAAAAGGATCTTCCTGCAGTGGATGATGTAAAAATAAGATTAAATAATCTGTAAGAATTCTTTTTCTTTCTTTTTTTTTTCCCTAATAAAAACAGCAAGTCCTGAATTCTGGTTTTATAGCAGAGAAACACAAGAGCACAATTGCTTTTAGGAGAAATTGAAAAGTCAAGAAAGATGTTTCACCTCCAACAGCATAACCTAAAAGCCATCTCTTTAAATACATCTTACAAAACAGCAAAATGAAAAAGAATTGGTAAAGATTACTGAGGTTACCCTGTTTTCATCTATTCAATCTCACTGCTTTTAAACAACTGGTAAAAGAAAAACAACCAAAAGGAAATCCTGCTAGGAATCACTGAAAATGACTTCAGCTTGAGGCATAATCTCACAATTAAGACCGGAACAATTCTGGAGTTTGATTTATGCATAAAGCAAAAGTTGCTTCAGTGAACAGTAAACCCTCAGAAGTTGTGCAGAATTTTCTGTATCTCCACGCACTCTCCCCTTTCAAGCTGAAATCTTAAGGCCTCCTCTGACAGTGTCAGCTTACATTTTAGTTTTAGAATATCACTAAAATAAAATAGGTTCAACTTTGATCCAATATTTATCCTCATTTGTATGGAGAGGATGGCTCGCTTGTGGCTCTACCTTCACTGCAGTATCCCTTGCTCCCTTAATGACATGATTTTTTAATGGACTGCAATCCATTTCTCCTCTGAAGTGAATGAAGACATAATGTCATACAGATAATTTTGATACACGCACACAGATATAAATAAATAAATACACGTAAAGAAAGTTAACACCAAAACAAATCTCATACACATTTATCGCCAGGCATTCTTACTAATTTTTGCTATGTTCTGTTTCGTACTCTAGAGAGGAAATTCTGATCTCACTAAAATTACCTGCTGCCCTCTCTTTCTTTTGTTATATCCTCCTTCTACAGGGAGAGAGTTTGCCCTGTGCTTCCAGACCTGCTCTCTTATAGGACAAGTCAGGTTATTCTGTAAAAGAATCTGGTGCTTGAAGAACCAATATGTATTCAAAAAAGTAATAATTTTGCTGATGAAAATTGAGGAAAAGCTAGATAACTTTAAGACTACTTCAGAAATCAAGCATGGTTTGTACTTTCTATATAAAATATTCACAAATTATAAACTCACCTTTCTACTGCCGTCATTTTCCAGCTTTCCAAGAATCATATCAAACTATATGTGCAAAGATGTAAAACAGAGGGGAAAAAAAAAAGGAGGGGAGAGAGAGAGAGAGAGAGAGATGAATTTTATATATTACACAACATACTTAGCAACTACAAAGATGAAGCCATACAAACAGGGATCTATGTCAAAATTATTACTGCATATAAATAACACCTCTGAAAGGGCCAGTTAAACATCCTAAACACACAGCTGATGTGAGAACTGGAATGTTCCACCTTCTAGGAATGATTCCGTAAGATCTAGGTGTGTGATTGAAGCATGATGCAGAGCGAGAGCATATAAATGCTTAAGGTTGCCTGGCCTAAGCCCCATTTCAATGAAGAAATATATTTCCTTCTAGGTAAGGAAGGCAGAAAATGCCCATACATACCTCTCTGCTTTCAATTACTAGTTCACTAACGCAGCGCAAGAACATATTTTCTCCTTGGCTGTCCTTCTCGTTCCTACGAAAGGAAAGGGTGGAGGAAGGTCCTGTTTCTCAAACAGGAGACTTTCAAGATAAGGATAAAAATAAGCAGTATGTCTAAATTTTCTCCCAGTTACATCTTGGCTCCTACCTGAGAAAGTAAAAATACTGCAGAGCTTCTCTTGGATCCGTTGATTCAAATTTACGGGTGTAAAGCATCAAAAGCCGTGCAAAATTAAGACGCCTGACACCGGGAGGGTCTCCAGCCTCATGGCTCACTGCAGTGACAGAAACAACACTATCAAAGCACCTAATGCCAGGGAACACTGCTCGGATCTTCATCTCAAATTAATCACAGCAATGATCCAGAACTCTAAATGCAACTAAAACAATTAACCTTTAGCAAACTGTACTGATAAATATTGCTTGATTATCAGTTACACAGGCCTGCTGTGTCTACAGAGTATTAAAAGGCCTCAGAAGACATTTCCTTATTGTAAAGTAAATGTGCAGGACTTACACAGCTGTGCGCTCTGCCCAGAAGACTTCAGGAGTAATTTTAACTCAAACATGACCAGAGCAACATGAACAGCATGACAGCGCAAGTGCTCCATCCGAAAGAGAAAAGCGATCGCAGCTTCAAACTGTGCTGTCAAGAACAATACTTGGAAGTAGAGGAAAGGCTGTTGATTCACTGCAAAATGTGATTCACCTGAAAAAAAAAAAAAAAAAAAACACACACATGGAACAAGTGAGAAGGGTTTTGCAATCACTGACTGTGGACAATTCTTGTCACAATCCATCATTATCGTTTATTCAGTTTTAACAGAAATAAGCACACTAGACAGAATTGAGTACATAATCACACAGCAGTCATTGATCTATAATTGTTTCATTGCAAATATATCATGAAAGGCCACAGCATAAACACTTATTCAGGGAGCATCAGTGAACAAACAGTTACTTGAAGGAGTTCCTTTTCTCCAGACGATGAATCACCACCTCCGAGAGACTGCAATAGATTCTCTGGGGACCACAACTTTATGTCTTCATTTACACTTACCAAATGATCCAAAAGTGTTATAAATATTCAAAGGACTTCCTAATACAGTGACACAAATGGGAGCTTACTGTATCCCCTCTTCACTCTTTTTTTTTATCTGCATGAGAGTAATGCTGCATGCTGGAAGGCAGCAGAGAATCAAATCCTGTATGTCTTGGACACTCTAAAGTGACCTAATCAATTTTGACTCATCAGAAGATCAAGATGGGAAAAGGCACTCTCTCAGGCATAAGCTGCTCCCACAACTTTTCAAGTGCGAGGACTATGATGTACGTGAAAAAGGCCAGTTTGGGTCCCTAGCAAATTACTTGAAATGGGTATTTATGAGAAACAATGAAAACTGATGCACGTGGAGAAGAACGTTGGAAAGCCATGCCTGCCTTAGGGAATGATTGCTTTTCTGGTCTGTACTCCAACTCTGGAGTTTTGCTAAAAGAGCTTAGCCTATGTATGGGGAGAGAAAGCCATCCATAATTTAGAACGGATGGAGTACAAATAATAGTGTTGTTCACATACAGATGTTCACTCTCTAGACTGCTGAGTGCACAGACAGGGTTTGTTCACTCTACCTTACAGAAGTCTGTCATTACTCTAGGGAAACTGGCTGTCCACAATTACTCTAAAGATGCCTGTAGTGACAGCGCTTTAGGGTTTATGTGGAGTCCAGTGTTTGTGGAAAAATTGCTGGAAAATGCCCTGAGCAGAAGAGCAGAACCCCTGTAGCATGTGCCTTCGTGGTTTCTTACCATAGTCCTCCAGCAGCTGCTTCTGGAACTGTGATAACGTTAACCGGTCCTGTGGAGAACTCGTACCATTGTCATCAAAGCACACTTGGTTCAGCTAGGATCACATCGGGGGGCGGGGGGAAAGAAAAAAAAAAAAAAAAAACCAACACAGACATTTCAACATTATCTTGCAGGAGGGGTGCACTCGGAAGATACACATTCCATGCAAAGTCCTTGCAAGGATTTGAACAACTGACGAGACAATAATACTAGCTGCAATGTCAGGTCTGCCTATTGCTGGTCAGCAAAGATCTTGAACATGGTAATACCTGAAATCTGTGCAGATGTAACCCAAGGGTCCTTTGGTAACTGTGCACACCAACCTCAACTGTTGGGACTCAGAATACCAGCTACTCGATAATCGCAAATAACTGTTTTTTTTTTTTTTTGTACAATCTTATCAAATCCATAGCTAATCACCAGTATCTACCCTTATGCCCACACCAAAACTGTGAGAACTTTATGTGTTGGTGGCACTCACACTGTCTTTCTCACACCTGTCAACTTTCACATCAACATTTTAATCATAATCCAACTTGGAATGGAAAACTGCCAAAGGATTCTCCCTTCAGTAAACTAACCCAGCTTGCAAAGGCTGAGGTTGAACGAGGAACACAATGCTTTTTCGCAGAAGACCATGCTGTCCCCAAATTAACACCTGGCAGTACAGAGGGTGACAGACTAGCCCTAGGATTCAGATTCTCAAGCTCCCCACTATTTGAAAGGTCTCAGGATCACACACATTATATTGATGGAAAGCATCTTGGATTAGGGAGGATAGAGCAGTGTGCAGAGACTACCGCTTATTCCTACCTTAAAATAAATAAACTAAGAAAGACACTTACTTTTAGCCAAAGATAATCCTCTGTTTTATCAGCAACTTCACTCTGATTATCTGTAACATCACAACGTCCAATAATACAATAAACAGCCCTTTTGTATGGGTCAGTATTATTCCTCAAAGCTCGTCTATAATGGAGACGTAGTTTATTTTCTGTGGCAGGGGATAATCTAAGGAAAAAAAAAACAAAAACAAAACAAAAAAACCCACAAAGCTAAGGAATTTGTGGAATAAAAGCAAACCCAAACTCTGCCCATATGAGGGAACCTGGATATAAACCAATGTAAAATGTTCATACTGACCATAAAGGCATCATGAAATTAAATACTGGAAGACATTTCTTGCACTTGCAAAATTAAAAATATTTATACTACCTGAAGAGACCCATTTCATGGGCATTTGATTTTGCACAAATTAATTTAAATAAGGTTAAAATTATAGGGAAACATCTTCAAATGACCTCATTATGGGAAAAATCAGAAGACAGTCATTTTAAGAGTGCATTAATATTGCAGGAGGTCACCTATTTGTGTAATTCTGTGCAATTTCATCATTTCAGAAAAACACAGCTCAAAGTATTTGGAGCAATTTGGACCAGTAAATAGTACTAAAGCGAGCAGGTCATTGTACCATGAAGTCCTTTATGAGAAATATTGTTTCATCTTTATCATTAAATACTTTCATTATGTTCCTTAGCATTCTATTTCTTCTTTTTGCTTGTGGAGAATTTTACAGAATTGAATCAATAAAGCATTCTCCTAGACTGATATGTTGTTTGTCAACTCTGTAGCCAGATTTCATTTTTGTAGCTGTAATAAAAGCAAAATAAATCAATTATAGTGTATAGCATTAGAGCGCTTAATGGGAATGACAACAGTGCCTGCACTGAGGCTTCTGGAGCAATCATAACATAATGAGCACTGCTAAGTGCCACGTTAATGTTTAGAAAGAGGACTTGGTCTGCACCACTTGGTCTTTTTTTGGAAATTGATGTGCTAACTCAATTGCTTGCAAGCATATAATCAGTATTTTAGCCAGTGACCTCTGTCAAACGATGGGCAGCAAATGCTGGAGCATGAGAAGAAGCACAAGGAAGACCTGAGACCATGCGATGCCTCTAAAGGGCTGCTATAGACACTATTTGCTCCTGTTGTGTGGCACTTCTATGAAAATAGGCATAGTAACGACTGTTTCCTCAAAGGACATACAACTAAAACAGGAAACAAGTGGGAAATAAAAAGACACAGGTTTTATGAAAGCGTGCTAAATCTCATCTGTCATACGCAATATTGTACCGTTATACATAAAGCAGCTCCACTGGGGAAAAAAGCAAAGTTTATGCCACTGCATTACTTTTAAAATGTGAAACTGTGCAAATTTTCACACAACTCCTCCTCTGTCAGGATTTTCAAACTTCAAAGCCATAAATTAAAATACAAAAGCTTCTTATATGTAATTAAGTAATAATAAGTAATACAAACCCCAGGCAGCCTTCACCATCAAAAGAATCTTGAGGCCTTTATATTTATACCAAGCCACTGCCTTCTTCACTACTCTCCAGCAGCTTCTGTCCCTCAAAGGTCTTTCCGCATTCCCAATTACCTTTTATCCTTACTGTGCATGTACTCCTGGAACCAGGTTTTGAACTCTCCCAGCTGGTGCTGTGCTCGCTTCACCACATGCATGGCTGCAGTCAAGTCTCCACAGCGCATGCAGTAGTAAATCAGTGCCCAGACAGGATGGCCTTCCACCTCACCATCCTGAAAGACAAACAGAAAGAAAACACTTAGTTACTTTCTTTTTAAGCAGCACATTTGACTAATTTTTCTTTATACATATCAACTGCTTAGTTTGTTATTTCTGCCCTTACACCTATACACTGAGTTTGAAAAATTCTCTTTGCATTACAGAATTCAGAGTCCGGGCTGTGCTGGAACAAACAGACTTGTGTTATTATTTTAGCTCTGCCACTGAAGAAGATAGACATATCTGGAGATCAGGGACAAAATGCCAAAGGTGTGAGCCCCGTGAAAACTGTGCACACTCATGGGGAAGGAGCTAACCACCCAGCTACCTGTGTCTCCTACTGATCCGTGAAGTTCACTTTTCTTTTTGAAGTGTAAAAGGTTGACAGTAGGTAAGTCCAAACACAGAAAAAGGCCCAATAAAAGCCCTCAAACAAATCCAAGTATCAACAGCAAGCAAAAACAGACAGAGCAGTCATGCTTGGTTTGTATGAACGAAGCGAAACCTTTAGGCAATTCCCTGGCTAAAATGGAGTTACTGCCTCTACTCATCTCTGCTTTTGGCAGAAGGTGCAAGCGAACCTGCCTCAGCACCAGGCTGCTGATATGGGGACGACTCTGCTGCCGTCGAGACTGCTGCATCTGGGCAATGGAACGAGGCTGCAGGCTCCTTCTTTCTGCCTATTCGTGGCAATAAACGTCTCAGGTTTGCTACCTCCAAAGAAGGTAGCTCGGTATAAGAAGGCATTCAAGATGTCATTTAAAAGGCAAACTCAGGAGCTTTCCAGCAACAAGGGACAATTTGATTTGCAACAGCTGAGCTGGAAGATTTAACATGGGCTTCAATGGGCTTTGGCTGTGACCACGGAGGTATTAAAAATGTCTGTATTGAAGCGGAAAGATAGCAAACTAAGCAGCTTGGCATACCTGCTGAGGTGCATGATATTTCCAGTATTATATATTTACTCTCATTTCACCTAAATTTACGTTTTTCAACACAGATTGCCTGTAAACTCTAGTAATTGCAAATGCACAGCTAGGACCTGCTACCATAGACAGGAATTGTATTCAGACTCTGAAATAAAAAAAGACTTTGGCTACAATTCAGATTAATTCATTATCTATTTAACCATTAACAACCGGTGTCAGCATCTTAAAATGGCTGCTAAAAAAAAAAAAAAGGAAGAAAGTAAAAAAAAGCAGTGATAACATGGATCATTAAATCTCAGAGCATATTTTCTGGTTTGAAATATTAACATATTTTAATACTTTAATATCTCTTTAAAAATGAACCAAAGCAATATAATTTCTACAGCTTAGAACTTTCTAGAGCTACAGACCACCACCACCACCATCCTTCCAGCGCTAGCTCTGAATTCAAAGTGATTTTTGCCTACTATTTTTCATTTCATAAATTAAAAAAGAAAAATTGGAGAGGAATTAAGAGCCCACTACCTAAGCCATGTTTACGCCTTTTCCTGACTGCACTGGAGCACACAGATTTGCGTTATTATTTTCACTCAGTTGCTGAAGGAGACCAACATACCTGGAGACCAGGGACGGGCGCAGGAAGTTTGATGTTCAGGAAGCTGCGGACTAGTTGGTAGGTCCCAGGAACTCCCCCCAGCTGAGCCTGGTGCAAGTTTCCAAACACCGTCACAAAGGTGTAATTCTTGTAACTGAAAGAAACCACACAAACAGGCGAAAATATGCTTGCTGAGAACACCTTCTGCAAGAACCTGTGAAAGCCATTAATCAAATCAGGTCAATAAAACAACTATTCCATTAAGAGGTGGAAGTCTCAAAAGTCAGTACACTGTAGCAATAACAGCAGGAATAAGTCAGCTGAGGTCCTGTTTTTCTCACCAGCACAACATGGACTAGTGCATATATATTAATGACTTCCTATTTTCATTCCTAGTTACAGGCCACCGGGCTAGAACTCTGTAAAACCATATGCCAAACTTAGGAAAGTATCAGTGTACCTTGATAACATCTTTGGCTTTGCTGCCCTGTTAAGCACAAGCTCCTGAGGGCTTAAGATCACTAACAACTGCTCCAAAGCAGCCGCAGGCAGGGCTGGATTCCTCAGCAGGCATGTGAAGGGCTGCTGGTGCATGCAAACACTCTAGGATCAGGGCTGCCTCACCAGATAGCCATGTCCCGCTGGGGGTGGAGGGGAACTATAAAGCAAGGCATGTGAATTAAGGAAAAAAAAAAAAGGAATGTTAAGCCCGAGGGGCCCAATCTCCAGAAACTAGTGAGCAGGGAGAACAACAGGGACTGGAACTGCATTCCTCACTTCAGCTAGCAAGGGACTGGAAACAACATTCTTCACATGCATCTTTTCACCCAGGAAAGACGGGCATACTTCTACCATTCCTGGGGGGGGGGGGGGCGGGGGGGGTGGGTAAAAGTACTCCTGAGGTGTGGTGACAACCCTTAGGGACAAAGAAGAAGCAGTGCCAGGAGCTCAAAGCATCTCCTCCTGGTGTATTGTACCAACGTGCAACACCTCCAGTGTTCAAATGACAGACTGGTATCTGCGACAACTACCTACCCGATGCGCTGCACCTCTTGCCTCCTTCCCACTGCTGAACTACCTGCTAGCTGTCATGTTGGCAGTTCTTAGATATCGAAGGGACACTGTGATGTCCAGCTGCGTGAGCACGTGTGCACTGAGTAGCTGACACTGCCATCCAGAGGATTCAGCTCTGGACTTCCTCTCTACACCCATTCTGTAAGCAAAATGGCCTGTAACTGTGCAAATATCTCCTCTGCCAAGGAGTTTAGGTCCTCAGGATATTTGCTGAGCCAGAAACCAGGCTGCTTCTTCCAGAGTCTGGAAATGGTTTGTAGATGTTCCAGTCCCTTGGAATTCTACAGACCCCTTTCAGTGTTGAAATTGCACGATCTGCACCACGTTTTTGCAGTGCTATCCTCACTTCCACCAGTTCCAGGTGATCAACAGAAGAAAGGAAGCACAGAAAATGAGATTTTTTCTTTTTTTTTCTTTTTTTTGTGGAGGGGTTATAAATGTCTCCCAAAAGTGAAATATCTGCTTATCGCCATGACAGATACAAAATCATTAAGGGCAACATGGAAGAAAGCAGACCCCGCAGTGGATTCAAGGCCTTTAGAACAGTTCTATACTCCAAGGGACTGCTCTAAGTCCCCCAGAACAGACAAACCATGCCTGAAAGCAGCACTATGGAGCTGACTTAGCGATATGTTTGTCTGTATTACATCCAAGTCATTCTAGCTTGTTAATAAGGAACCATCCAACTGCCTGGGTTTTCTCCTTACCTTTGCTCCAGGTAGCGCAGAGCCTGCCTCACGAACTCCATACGCACCTCCATGCTGGTCCGGACTTTCAGGGCATCGCTGGCAGGAACCAGGGTAACGTCGGTCATCTGTTTCACCATGGCCCACATCTCAGAGATGTTCTATGAATGAATCATTGCGTGCAGCAACAATTAGTACACACAAGAGCAAGGAACTGCTTTGAACCTTACAGCGTTCTTATGCTTGAAAACAAAAAGCACAGAAGCATGGGACAGTATTGGTCAGTCTAGATCTGTAATGGAGGAACAGAAAGCAACCAGAAAAGTAAGTCGCTTCTGTCCGGCAAGATTCAGAGTCTCCAGGATTCTCTGCATGCTTCTTGTATAAGGAGAAGATGGCTAAAAAGATTTAACCTGCAACTGTCATGCAGGATTGGCAATACTTTTCCAAAACTAGGCTGGGTATTTGATGCTATACATTCTTCCCCATTTCCAGCTTGTATATTCCACTGAGTAAACACCGTCACTTGGGTTACTTAAAGACTCAGTGAGGGAAAAAGTTTAAAAACCATCCACCTCTGCACATTCATTCACAAAGAAGCAGCTATAACAGCATCTAAAGACCAACAGCATCTTTGCTAAAATGGCAAAATACTGAGGAGAAAGAATTGGAAAGTTAGCTTCAGCAAGGGCAGGTGTTTACTCTCAAGTGCTACTGGAACTTGCTACAGAATATAGCATACAAGGATATGAGGAAATCAAGGTTGAAAACATCAAAACACAACAGAACTCATTCCAAGGGAAAAGCAATGTTTTCCCCTAACATAACAGCTCACTGTTCAAGATGTGTCACTGCTGTGAAACCAGGTTCTTCATTTTGGTAAGAGATTTTCACTAGCATTGTGCCAGTCACAGGGGACACGCTCTTATTCAGTATTTGCTCTGTGTTTTCTGTAGAGCCATGTAATTTTTTTTTTGGGGGCACTATTAGTATTTTTCCACCAATGTCAGCAAACTGGTAATCTTAGCTGAAAACAGATTAAATGCATCTCCTTAGGTTAATTTATTGGCAGTACCTTATCATCCAGTTCTGCAACAGCAGCGCAAAGGTCCACCAGGTTAGGCTGCAGATGTCCATTCACTATCTTCTCATTATAAATATAAATCTGAAATGTATCAAAAGCAAGTTTAGGGGAACATATTTCTCCCCTTCCTCCTCCCCAGCCGTGGCAGCAAAACCTCAATTTGGCTTCAAGAATGGAATATCCCCAATAAATCCCTTCTACTTCCCTCCCACAGTAGCTGCTCCTGATCTGGATGCAAGAGAGGAATAGACAAGAGCATGAATGGCAGGTCCACAGCACCCCAAAATCCCAGGCCTGCCTGAAAGAGCACAGAAATGCACCCAACTGTTGGAGGCAAAAGAACCAGATGAGACCCAACAACTGAATGGCAGCGACCCTCCCCTGCGTGGCAGCCTCCTGCCTGCTGATGTGAGTGAAACTCGGGCTGTTTTATGGCTGAAGGACTCAGGAAGCCTGAGACAGGTGAAAAGAACATGGACACTTGGCCCTCCAAAACCTCCTCTGAAAGCATGACCCCACCTTGGTCTTGTTTGAAAACTTGGTCTTACTTTACTGCTATTTCGATTATTGTTTATTCTATTCCCAGCCAAAAGACCTTCCAGTGTCCTCCAAAAATAATCATTCATGGTGCTGGAGAGGAAGTGCTGGAGTAACCCGAGTCCTTCCTTCTCGCACAGACTGCTTGACTTACACCCCAGTTTGGGATCCCAGTGGGAATCTAGCATCAGTGAAACCACATACATGGACTTCAGCGTGTTCCTGGGAAAGAGTCTGACTGATGCATGAGGAACAAGTAATTATTTTAGAATAGTGGAAGCGCGTTTTGCAGTGGACAATGAGCTGGAGCAGCACAGGTTGCCTCATCTTCAGGGCTGCCCTAACGCCACGTTACGTCGTGATTCACGTACCACGCGCTGCGCTGCTGGACGCAGGCACAGCAATGCACACATACAAGCTGCTGGATGCCCGAGCAATGACAGACAAGGCACGAAATAAGCATAATTGTGTGGGAATTAGGCAATGTTTGTCTGCGCCGTTTCAAATATTCCATTTTGAAAAAATCAAGTCCTTATCGCTCATCTGCTTACAACAGTGCTGGTAAACAGGACTTCTCCAATAACAAAAGTAACAAATTGGTTATGTAGATTTATCAGTTTTTCCTGCACAATTTCAGAAGCTTTCTAATGCTGCCAGACATGTTAATGCAGAGCTGATGTGCTAAAGCTCCACATAAGTGATCCCATTAAAACAGAATAGAGTTTGACGAACATCAGGATTAAGACTTCAACATCTTTTTTTGTAAGAACAAATGGAATTTAAAGTCTTCATTTACCTAATTTTACACTTTGACAAGAGTCCTATTTTTTTTTAAAGCATAAAAGAATTTCACTTTACTAAACACACGCAAATTATTTCCATAATCACACGTAGTGTTCAGCATCTCCTTTCGAAACAAATTCTGCAGCAGATAGGCAAATAAATTTCCTACAAAATCAGGCTAAATTTCTTATATTTTTCAACTGCATTTTAACCTCAGACAAGTGCTTTCATGCCCCACTGACATGTTGCTCTATGCACTTATCTGTCTCTGCAGAAAACGTTACTAACTGTGCTTTTACATTCCTTGCCAGTATACTCACCTGCCGAGCATATGCCATCTCCACGTTGTCCAAAGAGCTGCGACCTGGCGGGCCCAAATCACCAACATAGCTAGGCTGTTTAATGAGAAACATAAGGATTATTAAAGGTTCAGGTGGCTTTTTTGGGGTTTTGTTTGTTTGTTTGTTTTCCCTCCCCCAGTACAGTCAAACTCTTCAGTCTTCATATTCAGGTTTAATTTTCTGACTGTTTGCTATACAAAAGCTATAAAACTACTGCAGTGCATTTTGTCAGTGTATCTATTTCCCAAGCGCAAATGCCTGACAGTTTTACCAAGTTCTTCAGCTCTTCACAGAGGAAAATGCAGAGTTACACTGCAATATCCTTTAAGCCTCCTAAGACAGCTTAAACCCAATACCACGTTTATGTACAAAATGACAGAAATTCTTCCTACTCAGCACACAAACCAACCACCAGCTCTCTAGATTGAGGACATCGGCTGCTCTTTGCTTTTCTTTCTTGAAAGGTTCCTCTTCCAGGAAGAGCAGCGCCTCCCCGCAGAGCATCTGCTCTGATCCCCCAGGACAGCTCAGTGGATCCAGCCAGCAGAGCTGACATGCCAAGGTGGTTCCAGTGCCACGTGTTCAGACACTCAGAATGGACCTGCAATATTTGATCATCCCCCTTGGCCGGTGTGCTGCTGGGGGAGGAAGGAAGCTAGCAATATCCTGCCCTGCATAAATCGTCTTCCCACCCGCGGAGCCAATGCACGGCTTGAGGCATTCTCACTGCTCACGGAGTCAGAGCGGGGGAAGTTTGCACTCTTTGGGGAAAATTGAACTCATCCCTTGGAGGTCAGCAGTCCTTTAACATCACCTGCTTCCTTAGCCGTGCCACAGCCAGGATGGTTGGTAGATAAAGCAAGACAACCTTAGCACAGGAGCATCGTATCTGTTACTAAGCCCTCTGACAGTGCTGGGACAGGGCAGGAGGAACGGACAAGCTTCCAGGAAAGCAAGCACATTTCAAGGCTGAAACAGCAGCAACAGCCTTTGGTTTTCAGGTTTTAAGTCCCAAAGCTCTTTTGACTCTCTCAGGCCCAGTCTGATGGGAGATGCCACCTCTCCCCCCACGTTGCTCAGCTCATGCCCAGCACCTACTGTATGTGCTGTTATAAGCACTGAAGCACTGTTTACTTCCCCTGGGAGAAAGGATGCAAAGCACAAAAGCTAAATACTGGAAAAGCAGCTGCAGGCAAACACTGAGAACGGGCCTTGATTTGCAACCATAGAACTCAGGTTCATCTATATTGCCTTAAATGGGAATCAACAACTTATTCTGAGAAAGAGCATATACATTTGCCAAGTTTTAAAATAAAGCTTTTTGGCTACTACAGTCGGTTATGGCTAGCTGCACATTCTCATTAGCTATTGCACTGTAGCGATACTGCCAAGCAGTTTTATTTTCCCTCCCTCCATTTATCCAGAGTACTAGTACTTTAACGCTAAACGAGATCACCTTCAGGTACTGCTTAAGGACACGTTATACCCTCCTTTCCTGGAAGAGCTCAGCCAAATGTGACTGACTTGCTGCCTTGCGAAGACCCAACCCAAACAAGGCCCAGATGCAACGGAAAACTACAGTTTCTACTTTTGTTTAATCCACTTAAAAATTCTTCTTTGCTAACACCGGCAGGACCCACGTTCCTAAACGTGCTGGCCTGCACCAATGCGGGGAAAAGGCGTAAGGAAGGGACGTGGTTCCTGCCGAGAGCCGCCCCGCTGGAGGCAGAAATGCCCATCCCGGTGAACCGGACGCCCCCCACCCAGCCCGGAGCTAAAACGCTACGAACCCAGGAGCCTGCAGGCACGGTGCTACCTGCCTGCAGCCTGAAGCATTCGGGAACCCCTGACGGTCTGCTGGAATTTTCATTTCTATCTTTTGTGCGGTAGCTCCATTGCACCCCTGGCCATACGTTCTTGCTAAGGGCTATATTTGCCCAAGCCCAGAAGTTTTGGATTGAAAAATTTTAAGCAATGTTTAAATTTAAAGATACATGCAATCGCGGGACTGCAACTGGAAACAATTTATGCTTTTTGCATAGCATACAGTAGCTGACTAAAGAAAAAAAATAACACCCAGTTTCGCTCCTGATATAACAAGAGATAAATGAATGAAGTTACCAAAGATGAACTCTTACCGTCTTTTTCATCTGAATTAGCAAAGAAACTTCTAGAATATATCAAGACATTCATTTCTCAGTAATACTGCAATCCAAATTATGCCAATCCAACCATAAAATTAGACAGACGCATCTGGATCTTAGGTAGAATAAACGAAATACCTTACCAAAAAAAAAAAATCCATTCTTTTTGCAGATAAAACTTCTGTTAAACGCATTCTTCACCCTCACACTCCTAAGGGGCACTGATAGTTGACACTATTTGCATTTTCCTTTCAGTGCCAAATCATCTGACACAAATTCCTTAAAACCCACCTAAAAAAACCCAACAAATTCTTTGTTCCAAAGAACAAAGGATCTGCTAAAGCGGGTTTCCCGGGAAACTGCTGCGATGGCAGAAATAGCACTTTGCAGCCTTTCCCTTATGTCGTGCTAGATAAATTGTGGAGTTATTTAAAGCAACACTGTATTATGGACGGTGCCATTAATTACTGATAAGGTTTCATCTTCTGGAGCAAGAGAACGGGACGCTGCGACTCAGTGCTGCTTTTCAATCAGCACCCAAACACCGGGAGTGTAAGGACAAGGACCGGGCTTTATTCCATGAGCTCTGGTCTTTTTCCTTCTTTTGCAGTGCCAAAGAACATCCAACGTGGCTGCTCGTCCGGAGAAGGGAGAGGGACCAACAGGTTAAAGGACATATGTCAGGATCTGTCCTCAGAAGCACATGCCTACCACCAACAGGCACCTGCTCCGGGCTTCTGGAGCTTTCCTCTTTCGCCAACTTTAATTCTACCCTAAGCAGAATGCTTTTAGGATTGCTTTTATTAGTCTGGTGCAGCTCAGAACTGCATACAGAAAGCAAATGCTTTCAGTGCTGACTACTACAGCTCCAGGAGGGGGGAGAGAGAGAAAAAAAAATCACCACAAACTACAGAAATATTTTTCTTGTTTTTCCTGTGCTCTTATTTGCTGCTTCAAGATCCCCAGGAGAAACTTTATTTCCTATTTTTCCCCATCTCATGCTTGCCTTCTGGCTTTTGAATTTTTAAAGACCCAAACTCATTGAACCGTCTCAGTGCTGTGCTAAAAGCAGATGTCAGAACAAAACCAGTGAGTCAGCAGGGAAAGGCCCTCTCCCATGCTCACCTGGAGCAGCAGGAAGGGCTGCTTGTGCAGGCAGTCCTTGCATAGGATGAAGCTTTAAAAGGTTTTTTAAAGTTTTTAAAGCAGTGCTCTTGTGGTTAGAGATTGGGGGAAGGCAGAGCAAGGCTTGGTAGCAAGTCAGAACTTAAAGCAGGGAAAAAGTTATTGTTAAGAAGGTGATGGAAATAGCAGCCTGGTACATCTTGGACAAGTCACATACCAGGTCACACACCTGAGCAACTGAAGCAGCAAAAGCAAAAAAGGAAAAGCAGGTAGTGCACAAAGCACGGATGTTTCCCTGCACACACGTGCATCCTTCTGCAGGCAGCCTGCTGTCGCTTAAATGGCTTGTGCTGCTTTTATGAACCACATTAGCTTCTCCCTGCCCTGAATTTAGATCTATTCCTAAAGACTCGTCAGAGCTGCAATATTTACTCTGAGCACCACCCGCTCCCAAAAGCCATTTGTATCTTCAAATTCATTTTGCCCAATGCTGCTGCTTTTCAGAGGAGCCTTCCTTTATTTGCCCTCAGCCAAGCGGATGTGCAGCAGGATGCATAATTCATGGCTGCAAACGCCCATGGCCAGGCACATCCCTGCGCAGGAGCCGGCACAGACGTCTCGGAAGTGCTCCCGACGCCACGGCACGGAGCGGCGCAGGAGCCTGCGCTGCGGCACACAGGGGACACGCGTGCGGGGCTGCAGGGAGGCTGCAGCGTTCAGGGCTTCTGGGCAGTAAAAGTAGGGCGAAAACTGCGAGCGAGTGCAGCCATCACGTCCGAGAAAGTCACATCAGAGCAGGGATGGAAAAGCTGAAGCACAGGGATAGAGAAAAACCTGAAAGAAACAGACAAAAGACATGCCCAAAGCCCTAGGGGGACGTGATACAGAACAAACACCTTGAGAATGAGGTGGTTGGTATCTCCAAAACAAAATCCCAGTTTCCTCTCTTTCCCCAAGAAGCACCTTTTTATTCATTTTCTTCTTTTTCCTTGGGGGAGGAGGGCCAGGTTGGTGGGGTAAGTCCTGTGCTACTTCTTTGCAAAACACGGCCCCGTCTGTTAATTGGCCTCATTTTCCTGAGGGACAGGCTGGTATTTCATTCTGCCCAAAGGAGCTTTGCCCAGAGCTTGAGAACTGGCTCACAGGCAGACCAGGCCCCCCCTGCACTTGGATCACTGCCTTTGCAAGTTGATTCTCCATCTCCAGAGGATGTCAATTAAACCTCGAGCACATGCTACAAACTGTGTCTGTTTGTGGAGCACACACACACGCAGAAAAACTTACTTGACTGAAACAAGGCTTTCACAGAATCACAGGATGGTTAAGGTTGGAAGGGACCTCTACAGATCATCTAGTCCAACCCCCTGCACACGCAGGGTCACCTAGAACACTTGGCACAGGACTGCATCCAAGTGGGTTTTGAAGATCTCCAGAGAAGGAGACTCTACAACCTCTCTGGGCAGCCTGTTCCAGTGCTCTGGCACCCTCACTGTTAAAAAAAAATTTCCTTAAGTTCCTGTGGAACTTTTGGTGCTTCAGTTTCTGGCTGTGTCTTCTAGTTCTGTCGGTGGCCACCAGTGAAAAGAGGCCAGCACCATCCTCCTCACTGCCTCCCTTGAGGTACTTCTAGACACTGCTCAGGTCCCCTCTCAGCCTTCTCTTCTCCAGGCTGAACAGGCCCAGCTCCCTCAGCCTCTCCTCACAGGGCAGATGTTCCAGGTCCCTGATCATCCTTGTGGCCCTGCGCTGGACTCTCTCCAGCAGCTCCACATCCCTCTTGTACTGTGGAGCCCAGAACTGGACACAATACTCCAGATGCGGCCTCACCAGGGCTGAGTAGAGGGGCAGGATCACCTCCCTCGACCTGCTGGAGACGCTCTTCTTAATGCACCCCTGGACCCCATTGACCTTCTTGGCCACGAGGGCACACTGCTGCCTCATGGTCAACTTGTCGTCCAGCATGACACCCAGGTCCCTCTCTGCAGAGCTGCTCTCCAGAAGGTCAGTCCCCAGCCTGTACTGGTGTCTGGGGTTATTCCTCCCCAGGTGCAGAACCTTGCACTTGGCCTTGTTGAATTGCATGAGGTTTCTCACCCCTGCAGTTGTCCAGTCTGTCCCGGTCCCTCTGGATGGCAGCGCAGCCCTCTGGGGTATCGGCTACTCCTCCCAGTTTGGTATCATCAGCAAACTTGCTGAGGGAGCACTCTGTGCCTTCATCGAGGTCATTGATGAATAAATTGAGCAGGACTGGACCGAGGACTGACCCCTGGGGGACACCGCTAGCTACAGGCCTCCAGCTAGACTCTGCACCACTGATCACCACCCTCTGAGCTCTGCCGTCCAGCCAATTCCTAATCCACCTCACACTTCTGGAGCTTGCCCAGGAGGATGTTGTGAGGGATGGTGTCAAAAGCCTTGGTGAAGTCGAGAGAGACAACATCCACCGCTCTCCCCTCATCTATCCAGCTGGTCATAGAAGGCTACCAGGTTAGTCGAGCAAGATTTCCCTTTGGTGAATCCATGCTGACTACTCTTGAGCACCTTCTTGTCCTCCATGTGCCCGGAGACAACAGCCAGTATGAGCCGTTCCATCACTTTTCTGGGGACGGAGGTGAGGCTGACTGGCCTGTAGTTGCCTGGGTCCTCCTTCTTGCCTCTTTCGGAGGCTGGTGTGACATTGGCCTTCTTCCAGTCTTCCCGCACCTCCCCTGTTCTCCAGGATCGTTCAAAGATGATGGAGAGCAACTTAGCTATGACATCCGCCAGCTCATGCAGCACTCTGGGGTGCATCCCATCAGGGTCCATGGATTTGTGGGTATCGAGTTTCCTTAGGTGCTCTCTGACCCAATCTTCCTCTACCCAGGGCAAGTCTTCCTCTCTCCAGGCTTCTTCTCTTGTCCCTAGGGCCTGGGACTCTAAAGGGCTGCCCTTGGTAAACACCGAAGCAAAGAAGGCATTCAGCAACTCTGCTTTGTCTATAAAAAGCCTCATCGACTTCCTCATCTTGGTCATGTGGCCTGTAGCAGACACCCACCACAGTGTCTCCCACATTAGCCTGCCCTTTAACCCTTACCCACGAGCTTTCAACTCGCTCATCATCCATCCCCAGGTTGAGCTGCATGCATTCCAGTTGCTCTCTCACATAAAGAGTGACTCCACCACCTCGCCTTCCCAGCCTGTCCTTCCTGAAGAGCACACAGCCTTCCATGGCAGCGCTCCAGCCGTGTGAGCAATCCCGCCACGTCTCTGTGATTCCAATAAGATCATGACGCTGGGACCGCACACAGATCTCCAGCTCGTCCTGCTTATTCCCCATGCTTCACGTATTGGTGTACAGGCATTTGAGGGAAGTAATCAAGCCTGCAGGTTCCCCAGGAGGGGTGAAAGAGGACCCTCTGTGATCATTTCCTATCCTTACTTCCCCACTACCATATTCCCACTGGATGCCATCTGACTTTGGCTATGTGGTACTGATTGCCCTGTCTTTCGAAGACCAACCTGCTGCAGGGAGGTTAGGTAATAGGCTTTTAACACAGTAGATGCACTTCAAACCTCTCAGACCTTTGACGTCTTGAGGATAACACTGGAATATATCAACGATTTTAAATGCTCTTGAAATGACGCACGGTAGGATGGGTGCTTTGAAAGGGAGAGTGGACTATTACCAAGCAATAGTGTATGACCAATCACTAAACTAATTCATGAAAACTATTCAATGGATTTTTTTTCCCCCCCCGTGCACCAATTTGATGCTTGGCATCTCAAGTGCCTTGAACTGGGGCTAGTGTCTGCAACATCAGAAAAAAGGGTTTGCTATTTCAGAGCAGATTATTACATTGCTTCTCCTAGTAGCCCATATCTGTGCTTTAAAAGGAAAGCCTCAAACCAGTAACTCAAATCGAAGATGCTAGAAGCTATCAGCACAGCTGTCGAGGCTTCAGACTCATATCCCAAGAAAATGGGATAGCTGCTTTTAGTTTTAAATGAATTCACTCTGCCTTATTTAGCATTTCTAATATTGGAAAGCTGGACAGCCTGCTGAGAAGTCTCAGTAAAGTATCCATAAATTACTTTCTGAAGAAGATAGCTTCTATAAAAAGATGTGTGCTAACTGAGATTAACCTATATTTAAAAGGACAGCAATGAGAAAGGGACATCTCATTAACAAATCTAATTATTTCCAAATCCCTATACAGGTCATAGCCCATTAACACCAAGGGCTTTTTCTTACATGCAGTTTGCAGCTCTGTAAGTTGCTCCAGTGAACAATATCTTAAATATATATTAAGTAAAAAGAAAGAAGGGTGGGAGAGGAGAATAACAAGGGTATTAAAATGGAGGCAAAAAAAAAAAAAAGCGTCTGTGTTCAGGCCATGCTTTCCCCACCTCCTCTCCCATCCTCTCAAGGTTACGGTTTTGCCTGGAACATTGGGGTGACCGGTTGGGAGACAACTCTGTGCTCGGGGGAATCCCGCCGATATCCAATGCCCCTAGCTTAGAGGGGTGCTACTCCCACAATTTTGTGGGCAGCTCCACCTTATTCTACTCAGAAAATGGGAACATTTTCGTTAAGGGAGTAAGCTGTAACATTTTAAGTTAAAACATTCCTTTTGCTATTGACAGGTTGCTAGTCAATCCCTTTTCACCATCTTTGGTCAGAACTGGCTATTTTAAGCTTCAGCTGCTCAACACCAGAGGCCTCAGAGGCACAAAACTTTAACCTGTGTGAAATGGTACCCTCAGTGAGAATCAAGGTAACAAAAACATAATCCTTACTTTAATATTCATTTGGGTTTGCCAAGAAACCTGAGAAACTTCAGCTCTCTAAGATAAATCATAAATCCTGAAAGGGGATACGGAAGGATATTGGAAAGGGATGCTTTAAGACCCATAGCACAGTTGAAAAACTATCTGATCCCATTAGATCTGCAAAAATTTCCTGAAGATAATATTTATCCTAGTGTGTTTTCTGTCCCATGGTGTTACTGATCCAATATTCACTAGCATGACTGAGGTTACAAATTGTACATGTGGCATAACACCGCTTCAGCAATAAGAGCTCCATTGCCTCTACCAATCAGTCAATAAAAATCATTTCACAGAATCACAGAATAGCTGGGATTGGAAGGAACCTCTGGCCATCATCCAGTCCAACTCCCCTGCTCGAACAGGGCCAGCAGTTTGAAAAGCAAGGCTTAAGGTTTGAAGTTCTGCCAAAGCATTCCGCCAGTCTCAGCCACTTTGGAATTGAGTGGAGATCTGATCTTACTTTTTCACGCAATGCCATCTACACAATAACCCAGCTGTGCTGCCAGCAGTGCTGCATCCCAGCTGTGCACATGCTGTGCCTGACTACGCATAGTCAGAAAGCTTAAGAGTTACCTCATTTTCCTGGGTGAAATCAAGAGCATCTTCCCCCGATGCAAGCAGTGTGTGAAGAATCCGTTGTTTCACCTGTTCCCATTCGACCAGCATGGATTCACGGTGATACTCCTCAGCCATGGCGAAGGTCTGTGGGTGGGCAACAAGCAGTTAAGGTATGTTCAGAAACAGTACACAACATGCAATCACCAACTATCAGCTTGGCAACACCTGAATACAGACCTAACTGTACTAGCTGCTTTGGTTCTCCTGTATGACAAGAGGCTCCGTCACAGAAAGCACAGGACTGATAGCAGATGTGGAGAAAGACAGCTCTTTGCCTTCTGCCCACCTCTGAGCTGTCCTGCTTTAATTTCACTGTCAACCATCAAAGAGCGTGTTATGTCTTCTTACCTTCACTATGCTCATTTCAGTATGCTTCTAAATATTCTTCAATAATTGCAGTGAATTATACATAATAAAGACAGTTTAATAATGCTTACGATCCTTTCTGATCATTTGAAAGAAGCACAGACTCAGTTTTAATCCTGAGGTGATGTCCAAAGCTACACGGAGAGAAGCTTAATCTTATCATAAGCAGTAGAAAATATGCAATAACATTTGTGGACATCAGTCTCTCTTGAGGACAGAAATCTGAGCTCAGCAAACCTTCTTATTGACCCTAAGGGAGAACGCTTACATTCTTACTGTAGCAATTCTTTTGAAGACTGATTTGCCCATATAAGATATTTTGCTTTGGACAGGGAGATGCAATATGATTTTCCCAGGTCTTCTACAGACAAAAGATTTAAATATTACAGTACTGCTGCTGCACAGACCTGAATATTGTCCTATGCAGGAAGCAAAACACTGCAGCCCCTGTAACTTGAGGATACAGCTGCAATTCACTGAGCATCATCATTGAATGCAAAGTCATTGTGCAAGACATTGCTGGGAGTAAAAAGGGGATTATAGTCCATACATTATCATTTCTAGAAAAGGCACCCATGCAGAGGGGTTGGGGAGAGGATACTGTGCCTAACAGACAGCAGCTGCTCTGCACAAACTCAGATTTAACATTATGAGCCTCCTGACCCTACTGAATATTGCTGCTGCTGAAATACATTTTACCAAATCATTCCTTCTGCAAAACATAAGCATGTATTTCCCAACTTCTAAATATTCTGTATTCTGTGAAAGATACAGTCCTTTTAAATCCTATCAGTCTGTTAAACATCTGATTTATAAAAACATTCCTCCATATTTTTTTCTCCCACATTCCTCCCCATCCCCTTGTTTTCCAGGAGTCTGCCTCCCACTTACCCTCTTCCTGGACTCTTCAATGGCTGACAGCAACGCATTATCTTTTTCATTCTTCAGGAATCCCTGGAAAATAGGAGAAACAGAGCTTCAGCCAAAAAAAATCAGCCATGCTGAAACACATATCTAAAACGTCAGACACGTATGGCTCTTCCAAGTGCTAGCAGCTCTCCCCATCCAATCTTGCAAGGTTTAAAGGTCACATTACTCCACCAGAGGTACAGTAAGATGCCCATAAAGCACAATGTGAAAACAAAAATATGTTAATATCATTTTAATATGCATTAAAGCCTAGCAAAATGTCTTGCTTCTATTGCCTGTTATCTCCACATACCAACAACTGCTTCCTCCTGCTATCCAGTTGACGGAGGCAGGATGAAAGCTGGTAAGAGCGAGAAGCTAAGATAGGATTGCTGGACTTGAGCAGGTAAAAAGGAGGTTTTAACTTGGCAGCTTCAGGCAACAGTGGAGTTCTCAGAGACCAGGGAGCAAGTGTGGAAAGAAAGTCCTAAAAATCAGTTGAGAAAGGATGAAACAACCTAAGAGTTGGAAAGCATACAGAAAAAGTTTACAGCACTGCTGCTCTTCCCTTGAATAAAACAAGAGATAGCTAGAAAAAATAAAGCCTAGTTTAGAGTAAATTAGAATAAATTCTGAATAATTAGAACTAAAACTTTGGATTTAGTGTATCTCTGAACCCCACACACAGGCCAGTTATGTACAAAAAGAATGACAAGCAAACAAACAGCATGTTTTGGATTTTAAGCAAAAAGTTGTGAGGTGAACTGCAGTAGCATGCACAAACACAAGGGTTTTGTTAACACTAACATGAATCCATGGTTTTCCCTGTGTGGAATCACCAGTTAAACACATCAAGCTAATCTGCAGTGCTAGACTTCAATTTAATCATGAATCTAACTACACAAAAGAATTAAAAGTCTTGTTTCCCTCCGAAGTGATAAACTATAGTGTTAACAACTGTAATAAGAACCAATATTTTAAAATTTGCATGTTCATTAAACGCAGCTCTAAAATTAAGGGGCCACTAACAAATCTAGTTGACAGACCACATATCTTTCCAACGAGGATACACAGCATTAGCTGGGCCTGCTGAACCCAACGACAAACAAGGAGCCTTTCATGCCATTTGTACCCAACTTCTGCTCCCAAACAAATGGCTTCCTGCCCCAAAGATCTGACAAAATCAGTATTGATCCTTATACCCTACATAGGGTTAGAGACCTCTGGAGAAGCACCAAGTCTGGAGCAGGAAAACACTCCACTGTCACAGGGATTTGGATCTTCAAAAAAGTTTATTTATGATAAAATCTTAAAAATAACACGCAGCTGTATTACATGCAACATCAGATACCAGCAATTAGTACTTACTTAGCTCTGAGAAGTAAGGAGGGATCTAAATTTTTTTGGAATTGAAGAAACCTGGCATGAAACGCTGCTGTTTGCCTTCCCATTCCCAGACTCGCGAGTGAAATCAAGGGCACTGCACCCCTTCCTTCCGGAGCACGTAGCACGAGTGATAATTTGGTGGAAGACGTTCTCTGACTCCCTTCAGCTGGAAATAGCAACGTGACCCCCTTCCGTTCAGCAGATGCAGCCGTGCCGTCCTTCGAGACAGGCACGCGATGCAGCCCTAGAAATAAATACGTGCTGGGAAGAGGGGTGTCTTCTGCCATCCAGCCTAGTCTTCATTGGAGCATCTGCCACGTCCCACTTTCTTTTTAGGCAATGCCCACAGAGAAAGCACCGTTGCAGCCTTAGAGAGAAGAGCTAAACGAAGATCCTTGCACACGCCTGGGGACCAGCTGCTAGAGGAGTTCTCAAAGGCAAGGGTTGTAGTAATCACCTAAAGGCAGGGACAAGTTGGACTGTGGCTCCCTACAAGAAAGACAGGGATGAAAACAGGCACACATGGCAATCTTGCTATAAACTGGGTGAAACTTTGCTATTTGCTGTAATAGCCTGGGAATATTGACTAGAAGGAATTGGAGACAGGTTGGATACCTGCCTAACAGCAAAGTACGTAGCAATGGTGGCAATCAGCAGAGCAAAGATACGCTTGAACTTCACTTGAAGTCAATAGATCCAGGCTAAGTTATCTTTCCTAATGAAACATCCCAGCTCCTGGAGAGCCCAGAGGCCCACTGAAGGGATTAGACTACACAGCGCATCAATTAGGGGGTAATTAGGAAGCAAAATGTCACCCCTCAAAGCAAGGGCTGAGCAGTCGCTCGGACGGTGCTTTTCCTTGGGCTTGGGGCATTGCCACCTAGCGGTGCTCTGTGCTTTGGCACTATACGCCTGGATTTCACACTGGGATATAAACGCACACCTACTTCAAGGAAGCACAGAGATCTCCAAAATGAAGGAGCATGGAAGATTCACACTCAAAATTAGAAAATTTTGGCTAATAAATAAATAAATAAAACAGGTCACATTACAGCTTCAAGGGCTTGCATTAGGCACTCTGGGCAGGCCTTGAACCATGCTGGGTTTTGCTCCTGTCCTAAAAGCTTTCTCCAGCGCCAGCAGGAAGGTTTGGCTCTGCCAGAGGGCTCTGCACTGTATCAGGTCTGGCACGCAAGGACATGGCTGCTGGGGACCTCTGCGGGGAGACACTATTGATGCACCCACACTTCACCCATGGGTTCCCATCTCCCGGCTCAACTTTTTCTTCCACATCTGGCTCTCACTCCTGACCAGTTCCAGTTCCTCTCACACCTCTCTTCTCTCCTGGAGTTTAGGCAGATGTCACCATCACCCATTCCCCCTCCCTCCTGAAGTGCAGCCACACGCGGTCCTACCTCCCCTGCCCAGCCTGTCCTAGTCATCCAAGGAGCCTCATTCTCAGGCCTCAGCCCACCCAACACACCCCTGCACTAGCCCGGGCGCCCACCCTGCAAGGGCAAGGATGGCAGGGAGGCCAGGTCACGTCCACGTCGCCCTTCACAGGGCTCCTTGCTCGACTGTCGCTGCTCGTCTCTGTCATTCCCTGTCTGAGGGAGGCTGATGTGACACAAACTGGCACCTGTTTTGCTGCAGTCTGAATTCCCGCACTAAAGCGTGCCAGGAACTCACTCATTCCCAGCACGAAAGGGTACACATGCACTGACAATCTCTTTTGAATAGGAGACTAAAAGTCACTTCCACTTACTGTGGTAAATGAGGTTTGTAAACGCTCTCCCGGCCCATAGAAGTCTCTTAATTACTTCCATCACCCAGGCCATACTTTTAATATCTGATCTTAGTATTCAAGCTGTCAAGAGAAGGCAAATGCTGCCAAGCAGTTGCAGCAAGGTCCTGGCTGTTGAGAGCAGTGCTTCTTTTTTCATTGGCAGGAGAAGAAAGCAGGAAAGTAAAGGAATGTTCTGGGACCATTTCAAGTCAATTGCTCTTTGATTAAAATTATCTCCAAGTGCTGGGTCTCCAGTAGGTCCAGTGAAGTCTTCAAAAAGCCAGCAGGGATCACAATTATATGGTTAACCAAAAAAACATTCAGTAATGGCTTGGAACAGAAACTCCAAAAGAAGCAACTAGTTTACTTTAAGATTAAAAAAACCCACACAAATAGAAATTAGAAAAAAAAAAAAACAATAATAGAAATGATTCAGCAAGACTACTAAGAAGGCATCATTGCAGTAGAACACACTGCATATTACTGCTTTTTAGCTTTTTTAGCCTCATTATTGCGTTCAGGGAGGCCAGCACTGGCACTTGCTTGCTGGCTCCAAACCCGACAGGCCTGTCGGCAAGGGACAAACCAGTGAGTTCTCCTCCGAGTGCAGTGCACACTGCATGCACGGGGGAAGCTCCAAAGCAGCAGACCTCTGCCTGGAGACAAGCTGTCAGGCAGGGACGGGACCTCCCTGCCCTGTCACCAGCCTGTCGCTGGTGCAGGGCTCAATTTAAATGGAGCCTTTCATCTGTGCCACCCAGTGAGCCTTCGGCAAATATTTACAGGCAAATTGTGCTCTGCTGCCTATTATTGCTAGCAATGTGAAGCCTCGCGCTCTTTCCGCAGTGCTCTGCTGTTTCGTATTGTTTGCACTGTGACACTCGTGCAGTTTTCACAGCAATCTTCACACTTCATCCAGGAACAGTGGATTTTGTTGCGCTGGATAAATATCGTTACTCCTTCTCGCCGTGACAGAAAGAGCTCTCGAGGTGAGGAAGAAGTCGTTCCTCGCGACATCAGAGATGAGCTTGCAGCTGAAGCAAGGGCAGATGCTCTTCAGCTCTTGCTGGGATCACGTGAATCTGGCAAACAACGACTGGAAATGTGCTCCCTAGATAGGCACACGCTCTTCAAGGGATAAATTACAAGTTCACATTTACCATGAAGGCACTGCTAGAGACCAGAGAAGTATCCTTCATGGCCCCACCGCTACAGGGAATAGTCTCTTCACACCTCGAGTGACTCAGCTGCAGCTCAAAGCCACACACACATAACTCAGCTCGGTACAACCCCTCTCGAGGAAGGCGAGGAGGGGATGAAAACTGCTCACGCCACCTCTCTCCCTCCTGCTTCAGCCACAAAAGCATTCCCTAAGCGCAGCCGGGCTCGCGTGGAGCCATCGGCAGCTCTCAAACCTTCCCGCAGCACCGAGCAGAGTGGCAGCCGGGCACGCGCCCGACGCTGCCTCTCCAAGGCGCCTGGGTGACGCGCAGCCGCCCAGGCACATGCAAGGCGTACCGTGAATATAAAGGAGATTTATTACAAAATACATGAGGAACACAGCTCTACGTCATGGGGAACGCTTAGGAGATGCTCCGGTCCATACTCCCTGCCAGCATAAAATTCTCACTCTGATAGAAGATCAGTGCTTGCGCTAAATACGACTCTGCACCTGATTTTTTATTTATTCATTTTTCTCTCTAATTCAATGTATTACGTTCAGCACGTCCAGGCTTTCATGCTCTACAGCATCTCAATATATTACTTAAAATTGTGCTTACAAATGGTTTAACTCCTACCATAACAGGGAAATTCACTGCAGTGTTCCAATATGTGTTGCATTTTTTAAAAAACGTTTTACAAAATGTCACAGAAATCTGCAATAGTAACTACATGGATTCTAAAGAGCACCAGAGCACATCCATCCTCACACTGTTTGCTATATTACTTTTAAAGTATTTAATTATTACAATTTGGGGTTTATTTTGTTGTCTTATTTTTCAATTTTACCACAGGAAAAATAGCAAACAATAAAATAATTTCCATCACACATACCAGTCTACTTCATTTTCATTTCTGTGCTACCTGTGCCTGAACTGCACTTCGCATATACACATGCTTTGTTAGACATGACTTTGATGGGAATGTTTCAAAGTATCAAATACTTAACAGCCTTTTTTAAAAAAAACACAAACTTTTCTTAAAATAAATAATGATATTTCATAACAAGTTCTCTCCCATGCAGAATTCCCGACCACCAAAGCACAGGCTGTTTTGTGTAGCAGCTGCTAACATGATGCTCAAACAAGAGCTGCCAGAAGGGGCCAGAGCTACTGGCTAACACTGCTGGCACCTATGTCCCCTCCTGCCTTAGTAAAAGCAAAGAAACCAAACCATTACAGTGGCAAATAAAGGCACCGCCAGTCTCGCGCCAAATCCAACCTGTTGCACGGAGATCGGATGGACTGGAGGGGCCGGCCTGGCCTCTGCCCGCAGCGGTGTCCACACGGGCCTCAGGCGACGCGGCCGTGTGACCGTGCCTCAGCCCGCGGACTCTCCCTGCAGCTATAGACACGCTTATATTTGCATCCTGGTTAAAATAATAAATAAATAAATAAATAAAAGCACAGAAATAATGAAGCTTTGCTGCCGTCCTACAAAATGCAGAAACCAAGAGACCTGCGGCAGTACTTGGAATTTGAGTTGCTCTCCAAACTGTATTTGAATAAGATGGATTACGAGGTGATTCCAAAGGGGCTGAATGCACAGGGCAACCTTAGATTTAAAAAAGAAAAAAAAAAAAAAAAAAAAAAAGATATCTGCAGCATGGAAAGAGAGAAACAACATCACATCACCCGCCGAAGGAGCTATTATTTCCACCTGCCCGCTCGCATGCTTTCCAAGGCAATGCCGAGAAGATAAAGGCAGATTCGTATCATTTAAAAGCTTCCTCGCACAGCGACAAACGAGCAGATAGAAGAATCCCTCTGCCTGGAAGCATCTGCTCCTCCCGGCATGCTGAGGCGCCCCTCGAATCGAGCTGGCATCCCCCATGTCACCCATGACGCCATTTTTTCTTTTCTTGCGCTGCCATTTTAGCTTTGCCATTACACCACGTACCCTGCTCACATACCCATCAATAACATAAAAATTGCCCCGTAACATCCCGGGGCCAAGGTGCCCAGCACCAGGAAACAAAAGCAAAGCACCAGCACATGCACACGTCTCTCTAAGCACCACAAAAACCCTTCGCTAGGAAGGAAACAGTTTGGAAAGACAAGGTATAAAGCAGATGTACTGACCCCCTTGCAATGTCCATCCCTGGGCCAAGCGTCCAGCACCACTGTCAGGACACAGTGGATGCAGTAACCCACTCAATCTCGCAGTCGAAAATGCATTTCTTGCTGTAGGTGCTGACATTTGAAAGGCAGACTGCCTTCCCCTCTCCATTGATAAAGTACTTCCCAGTCGTAAATCACGGCACATTTCCCCCGGCCCTCCATCAAGGAGAGATTCAACGGACCTGTCAGAAATCACATCTCACCCAGTCCTCCCCTAAGCCCCTTCCCCACACATCAGCGCGGACCTTCAGCCCCGCTCCCAGGACGTGTGCTCCTCCGGTGTGGGTTTGCCCAGTGGCCCCTTCCCTTTCCCCAGCAAACAGGCATTTTCATGCTCTCTAGAAGTCGAACGCAATATTGATTGGTATTTCCATCTCTCCTTGTTCACTGTTTCTGATGTATGGGGAAAAAAAAAGTTCAATACCTTCAGGTTACTCTAAAAATTAGGTAAAAAAAATATATATATACATATATATATATAGCAATGTAAACACCGCTTTTCTCTTTACCTCCTTCCCCTTCTGGATGCAGATGGATTAATGCTGCTTGCCCCTCGCCCACGTTTTTGAGGCAGCCTCAAGCTGAAGGACGCTGTGGCCGTGCTCCCGTCACCCTCTTTGAGGGCGCCGCTTCTCCTCCGCTTCCACAAAAAAAGGACAGGCGAAAAACCCACAAGCGTCACCCCGTCCACTGGTGTTTGTGAGCAGAGCTCGCGGCAAGCGCGCAGGGCCTCTGCGAGGCCGGGGAGGCATCGGGCCCTGCCAGCATGGGGACGCCGAGCAGTCGAGCGGAGTCTCGGCGGCTTTGGTGAGCGCGGCCGCCTGGGGGGCCTCCCGCAGTGTTTTACAGCAACCGGAAGTGTCTCAGAAACGTCTCAAGAGGGAGAAAACCCTGCAAAAGTACAGGCTGCTTCATTTTGTTGCTGCATCGAGCTCCTGCCTAAGGCTACAAAGGAAGAGGCAAGGTTACACCGTTGCAAGGTGTGCACGTCAAAGCATTTTTCTATACACACTGATATTTCAGACAAATTAGCAACTTTAAAGTTCTGCTCTCTTAAATAACATGAGATGAGCTAACCATACCATCCACACGGGGTAGACACACGACACTATCAGTGAGCCCATTTTTCCTAAATATTTTCAAGGGAAATACAGCCACTTTATTCACCTAATAGATATTTTCAACACAGCAGCATGTCCCTTGGAAAAAATAAAAATATTTTACTGACAACTAAAATGAGCAATTTGGAGAAGTTCACATATGTCATGATACCTTTAAATCCTCAGTTTAAACATGGCGTGATCTTTAAAACAGTGCTTTCTTACTGCATCACTGATCACAGAAATGCAATTTATTTATGAATTCCTGATTGTTTTTTTTAAAAAAAAATCTGTTAAAAACACCCAGAAACCTGGAATGTGTCTGCGGCAATTACAGAGTTTTCCTGTGAAATGCTTAGGCGCTGCTAAGCTTGAAGAGAAAAGTGTTATTAAAATCCACTGCTGTAAATACCCCACTATAGCAAACGTTCTATCTCTTTGCCCTTGTCGCGTTACAAAAGCTACAGCTTAAACTTTTGGGGAGCATCACGCCGGCACACACGGGATGCAGTGGAGACAAAAGATTTCCATTTTTCTCCTCCACCGCCACTCCACCCTGGCTAAGGAAGTCTCCAGGAACGCCCATCCGATGGGGCGTCTCGCTCATGGGGCACACGAGCGTCGTGGCTCCCATGCAAATACGGCGCCAACTCCGGCTGCTGTAAACGCAGAGAGCCCTGCTCCGGGAGACCGCCAGCTGCCTGCTGAAGCCTGGGCACCTCGGACGCCTTTCCTACCTTAACCCGTGGTGCTCCGTTGAACTCCGTCTCCCGCTGCTTCAGACAAAGGGAAACAATTTGCACCACAGCAGTGACCGTGCGTCTAATTGAGCCATCTCCCGCGTGGGATCGGCTCTCGCCGCCCTCCCAGCCTTTCACCCATGCTGGGCACATGTGTCCTCACCTTCGATTTCCCCATCCAATTCCTCCACGTGCCACTTCTGAGGCAAGACCCCCTCTCAGAGCCACTTAAAATGGGAAACTTCTTTGGCTGAGTGTTGCCCCCTTTCCCATATAGAAATACATATTAAAAAAAAAAATATATATATATATAGTGAGTGCTAGATATAGAAATATTGATTCCCCGGCTGCTTTCTTTGGCTAGGATTTGACTGCCTTAACCCCTTGCACAGCACAGCCTGCTCAGTTGAAAGAGAGCTGGGGTGTAGGCTGGAGAGTCAAATTGACTAAGCAGATGGACTTCATCTTCAAAAGCTAGCCAAAAAAAAAAAAAGCAATTTTTCTAAGCATCTTAGTTTAATTTGGAAGTGGAAATACCTTCTAGTTGTGGCTACTGCCTTTTCATTTTCATTCCACGCCTAAAATCCTCACTTGAGGAGAAAAATTAAGCAAGTTCAACATGTCTTTAAATAAATCACAAGTGCATCTGCAGGGACACAGGCAGCACTGACTATTACCAAACTACAAAAATCAGATTAAAAAAACAGCATCCTGATTTTTTTTTCCCTTTCAGTCCAAACTAGTCCCACAGAGTCTTGCAAGTGCAGGGAGGATGAAGCAGGAATCCAGGCACGCACAAAGTTTGGCTGCCGCAGTTCAAAGCCAGGCAGGCAGCACCGTGGGCTCTCCGGCCAGGTAGGGCACGGGAAGCGACGCGCCCAGCCCCTCGGCCCTCTGCCTTTGCCTGGCGAGGACCGTCCTCTGCGTGTGCCCGTCCGTCCTCCTCCATCCCTCGCCCCCCGATGTGAAGCAACCTGCAGCAGCCACACAAAGAAGTCGGCGAGGAGACACCTGGGAGCTGTCGCTCGCACACGGAGTGGCCGTCTCGCCCTCGCTCCTCGGCATCGTTGCACAGAGCGGTTCCTACCTGTAGATCCCGGCAGGGAGGAGTCACAACCCTGCGACTGCCGGCTGTCACCGGCACCCTCAGGGCCAGGCGCTTGGGCTTACACCGCCGTGTCTTTCTGTGGCTTTCTCAGCTTAAAAGACAAACAAAAATAACAAAACAAAACAAAACAAAAAAGACCCCGCAAGTCCCCAAAGGGCTGAGGCAGCAAAGAGCTCAGCAAGACATTAAGAAAGCAGCTGCTTTCCACACTGAGCACCACCGCCCGGCGAAGCATCTCCCTCCCTCCGTATATTTTTTTTTCCAAGCGGTGCTTTATTCAAATGCTAGGGAAAGCATCAACCTGTGAGCAGCACAGGATGGGAGTAACAGTTTATAGGTTACAGAAGGATATTTTATTGTTAATGGACTGTACCATGTAACACTGGCGAGGGGGTGAGGGTGGTGTGTGGGGAGGGGAACGATGCTAGCGGGCTTTTTTTTCCCCCCCTTCCCCTCTCCCCAAGCCACCGCAATTACTCTGATGTGAATTTTTGATGACTTCCGACATATTGCATGGTTAATAACTGCTCAAGCTGTCACGTCTGGTTAGGGCGCAGAGCGCCGCTGCTGCAGTGCGATGCAGCAGCGCCGGCCGTGCCGCTCTTCCCCCAGCCGAGCTGCAGGAATCTGCACGTACCGGGAGGCTGAAATAAATGGTAGTTTGATTTTAGACGGCAGCCATTGGCTTCTGCAATTTTAGGAGCCGCAGAGCTGCTGCGAGGAGTTGTACGGTCCTGTCATTTCCCTACAGAGCAGCTCGGATCGGCACTCCTTACAGAGGGGTTTGATTAGTGTTTTCTTGGAGTTGGTTATTTAGCGGTTAAAAGATTCCGATACTGTTTGCACTAACCCTAGGTCCTCTTTGCAACTTTGAGCAGTTTATTTAATTGATGGCATATAGCTCAATGAAGCCATCAGCACTATGGAAACGCACAATGCTCAGCATTACTGCCCCTTGTCCCCCGCGATACTTGAACAACGCTATAAATAAAAAAAGGGGCTCATTGCAAATGGTTGCACGTAAGGAATAAAAATCTGCTGCTTAAAGATAGGATCTTATTTGCAAAGTGCCACCTTTTCACATATGCTTTGAGCGTATGACGGAAAGGATCCGGTTGCATAAAACGCTCCCGTGTGCCTTTCATTGTCACCAATAGCGAAACAATGCTGCAAGCAGTCGTGCAATTACAGGCACGGATGTAAAACAGCCGAGATGAAACCATGCTAAGAGCCAGTCACCCGATGATTAAAGTCAGGCCAGTATATTCCAGCAGTCAGGTGATGGTGCCATCATTACAGTGCAGAAAGCTAGAGAAAAATCGAGAAACGGACCACCCCCATCTTGAAGAAAAAAATTGGAAGCAAAGAAATAAGCAATGCATTTGCTATCACAGCAAATGCAGAGCCACACGCAAGCGTTACAGAGGACAGGAGCCTAACGCTCCATCCACCAATGCAAACCACGCGTTTGACCCACCGCGCCAGCATGGCTCCCTCCACTCTCAAACTGCAGGAGACATCCCCAAAATTAAAAGTGTTTCCTATTCAAAGCAGGCACGATAGGCCGGCTGTAGGGAGCCCTGCGTGCCATGATGCAGGAATTTGGCTTCCCGAACGGAAGGGCATCACCACCGGTACCCACGTAACTCATTACTCCTTTTGCTTTTATTGCAGTACCACTGCAGGAGCATCAGTTGGACGTGAAGTACCTGTAAAACAGTGCAGGATCTTTTATATAAAGAAAAAAAAACTAGTGTCTGAATTACCATTGTACTTTCTGGTTTGGGAACCATTCCTTCTACCAGGATTGCATCTGCAGGATGCAGTGTCTGACTTGGGCTTAGATATTTTAAAGGTGACACTGGCACCTTTCACAGTTCAAGTTTCATGAGGCCGAGGGGTCTTTTGGGCTTTGACCGTAAGCAAATTGAGCTTTGTCTCAGACTGCCAGGACTAGGAATGATCCTGGGGCAGATTTTCCTCAACCACTGCAAGGAGTAAAGCTTCATCATTTCTAATCAACTAAATCCTGTACCAAAAACCTGCATTGTGTGCCAGGAGTCTCTGTCATTAAAGCAAAAACATTGCAGTTGGTTGCATTTCACAGTAGAACACTGATTTCCACCATCTATACCTAAGAATGCAAGTGGAGCCCATTACAGGAGAGGAAATGTATATTTTGAAGGAATAATGCAAGCTGGGCATCCCTGCTATGCTGTGTGCTGGTGCCTGATGATGTCCTCGCAGCCGTGGTCACCTTCCTAACCTGCTCTTCGTCACCTCAGAGGACACGAAAAGGATTGCGGTGTAAAGCTCTGCCACTCTTGCCTTGCACAAAGTGCTCCCGTTTGGGTTTCCCCACCTAAGAAATGTCGGGTGTGCATCACCCAGCACTAACGCTATGAAGGCTACGTAGAGCTCTGCTTTCTAAGCGAGCTTAGAAACAAAACAGGCCAGTATATATCCACGGAAAGCTGAAGCAGAGAGAGCACAGAGCTCTTGTGCCTTTTAAAAATTATTTCTTTTTAATTGTGTTAAACACACCAGAGCAGTTTGGACAATCTGCCTCTCTAGATAGGCTTTAACTGACATCCTCTAACTGTGAGTTTTAGTCATTCAGCCATGAGATGCTAGGTTTAGGATGGGGTTTTTTTGTTCTTACCCAAGGCCGTTTTAACCTTAGGCCAGAAATACTGCGGAAGATGAGGAGACTTTTCAGTTCCTGCCAGCACTTTTCCCCTTCTGCTTTGTGCCAGCGTCTCTCCCTAGCTCCATTTCTGCATATCCATTTTCTCCCCACCAGAACCTCTTCTCATCTCAAGTATCTGGTTCCATATCTCTGAGGTGAAGGAGGTTTTCCTTCCCTATAAATACACAAAGACGCTCCCCACCTCTCCTCTAAAATTCAAGGAAGCCCCTTACCCCTCACCAACACGCAAGAGCTGCTCTTGCACTGTCTCCTTCCTGAACTTGTACAGCTGCTGTGCCTGCTGCCATCAACGAGCACTAGCCAGCAACACTCAAAGGCACCACGGGCAGCGAGCTGAAGCGGCGTGCAGCAGCTCGGAGCCCTGAGAATCTGCCCTCTCCGCAAACCTGGGACTGGGGCGGCAGCCACGCCAGGGACCGCACCATGAGAGCAGGTCCGGAGAGCGCCGCGAGGCACCGGCTCCTTGCCCATCCCTGCGGGGCCGGCTGGGCGCTGCTGCTGGCGACACGTCAGGGCTCCTCAGCGCGAGGGCTGGCACAGGTGGCACTGCTGGCGCGGCTCCGTGCGCTCGGCCGGGGTTGCTCGGCTTTGCAGAGGGGTCGGGAAGCTGCCTCAAAGGCATCAGGGCCAGGAGGAGAGAAAGGAAAGCCAAGCTAACACTTCCCTTCACCACATCATATTTGTGGAGCGCAGGGCAAAATGTCACCTGGGCTCAACACGCACTCCCGGCCGGCGCGGCTGGGACTCGGCAAGAAAGCGCTGAGTTCCACAGGCCATGGGAACGCAAGCGATCCATGCGAAGCCAAACCCAAAACCAGACCTAGGATGTGTTACCAAGTAGCACAGTGCAACACTGGGGATTGGACACCTGACAAAATGCCTCCTGCTCCCAGAGGGAAAACTCGCATCCTCCATTGGCCTGGGAGTCAGCTAGCTTATTCCCATGCTCGAGAGCTCAGCCAAAAACAGCATGCAAACACAAGAGCAGCGGGAGAGACCCCCCGGCCCCAACTGAGGTGTCCTGATTTTTATGGCCAAAAATGGAGGGGGGAAAAGCAGAAACCCTGCAGGCCTGGAGGCCACGGATCCTGGGCAGGCAGCGGAGAGGATGCGACGAGGCCGAAGCGGCAGTGCTGGCCCTGCCATGCACGCCCCAGCCCCAATTAACGGTATCGTTTGTCAGGCTGAATACGGAGCTTATGCTCAATCCGGCAATTTGACAGCAATGTCACCGAACTACCTCACTGTCCCTATTTATCCAAGAAGCAAGAGCAGGAACCGCTTTTAATTAGAGCCCCTGAAACAAAGGGCTGCGGGCAACACCCCGGCTCTCAGCAGCCGGTGCTAATTGAGATGTAATCGTTTAAACGAAGCGCAACAAGTGTCCATTTACCCAAAGCCATTGTTAAATACCTGCTAGGAGATTATTTGCAAAATTATAATGTGGCCATGAATATTCAAACCACTTTCTGCCTTTAGCATTAAAAAGGCTAATCACCCCTCGAGAGAAAAAGAAAAAGAGAGAAAAAAGAAAAAAAAGAAAAAGAAAGAAAAAAAAAAAGGCCCCAAAAAGCCAAGCAGCTCTTTTGCGGCAGAATCGAGCAGTGTTTTGAGCCTGTCAACGCTAATTTAAAGGGAGGGGGGAAAAGCAGCAATGGTTCCAGCTTCTGGGCCATTAGGCTCTGCCTGGAAAGCCCTCTTTTGTACAGCATTAGCACATGCTGGAAGTCTGTAATTATGCAGGGAATGTGTTAATTTTTAATTCGGAAAGCTCACCCCTCGTTCTGTGCAAGCCCTGCATGTCAATCCCTCTCACAACGGAATTCAAGTCACTCAGAGAGCACCGCGACGTTAGGGAAGCCACTGAAACCATAGCAAAAGAGCTCTTCTATGGAAAACAGTTGTCTGGCAAAACCATCTCACCTCTGCAAGTCACGGAGCCAGAGTCACAGTTCACCAAGATTCGCACCTTCATCTCAGTGCGTTTCCTTTAGCTATAGAATTTGTTATGCCATTTCCCACAAAGCTCTTTGCATTATAATGTCCAGGTAAAAGCAGGGACAGGGGAGCTGACCTAATATCTTCCAGAAGCCTCAACAAATTAACGACCTTCAAATAGCAGGTCCATCATCCACTTTATCCAGCTCCTATGGATGGGCTCACCGAGGTGCCAACTCCATAGAAGGACCTGCTTGAAGAGCATCCTTTGACACAGACCAGCAACGAATTATTAACTCCAGGCAAAGCTGCAGAGGCCCAGCCCCTAGGGATCATCATTAACCAGAATGCAATTATTAATGCTCCTGCCTCTCACAAAATGCTGCTGAATTTTTCCATCACGCAAAGCCTAACTGGCACCACATGGATACACACGCTTCCACAAAGGAGAAGAGAAACAAATCTGTGCTTTTGCTGTTGTTTCTTCAGAAACGGTATTGTCAATTGTGAAAGTCCTAAGCCCAGCTTCCCTCGTTCATTGCATCCATTGTACGCTGCACTTACATGCAAAACGAAGCCCAGATTCTGCATTTCCACAGCAATTCAATGCAGGCGGCTACAGAACCCGAGCAGCAGTTTCAGAACCCTCCTTTCCCAGGTTACATGCTCTTGCAGAAGTTCTCTCCAGCCCTGAGTCTGGCCAAGCACATATATTTAAGAACATGTTTCCCTGCCCACCCCGTAGTTCCCATCACCACCAATAAACAGATGAAGGAAATGCAACAAAGACATGTGCTGCCCAAAAGGGCATCCCCAACTTCCCCCTGAAAAAGGCAGGGACGGAGGCCCAGGGGCCACTCTAAGTTGGATTTAACCCATGAGCCTCCAGCGGCATCACAATATACGAACAACTTCTACAACTTCTGCAGAAGTTTAATCCCCAAACAGTTCCTAGTATGGAAGCAAAAGACACCAAAGCAGTGATAGGATTCAGCAATTCAAGGGTGTGCAGATGTTCATGTTCAGGATGGAGGAGACAACCCGCCCTGCAGTTTCTGAATTCACAAGCAAAGAGCAAGGTGAGAGTTTTCAGTTTTCCCTTAGCAAGGAAGTGAAATCTGTACTTATCCTCTAATTACAGTTTGTCAGCTCTAAAAAAAATATCATCAGAACTACCGGCCTGCATGAGAAATGAAACACCTACAAGCGTGATGCTGAAATCAACTACAGTGGTTGCATGCCTGGTTCATCAGACCTTCCTTATAATTTTCTTAGTGGGAAGTACAACTGAAATCAATACTGGCATCTCCGAGAGCTTAATTTGAAGTGAGGTCTATTCCATTTGGGTCTTTATACTATGCTTATTACATTAATATCCACGTGCCTTCCAGCATTAAGTGACACGAGTAGCATCTTTCACATGTTGTTTGTTCTCTGCTTCCTTTTCTGGGGGAATCAAAAAGGTGTCCGTGGGGATCATGGAATAAAAGCAGCCACCAAGAAGGGAGTTTCCTTGAGCTCTGCTGAGGCCTTCTCATGCAGAACACACCATGGCCGTGACCGCCTGCTTAATATTTTAAGATTACTACTACTACCACCACAGTGACGAAGTTGTTGCACATATTAAAAAAAATGTTTAGCGCCAGTTCTCCTAGTAACATTTCTACACAGGACTGACAGAATTGGAAGATCCCCAAAATTTGTCCCTTGTGGATCAAATTAAGCCACTCGGAAGTTTCACCATTTGGAAGAAGTCTCTGTCACCTTGCCTGGTCTCCTTACCTTGGCATCCTAGATCAGAGAACTTTGAGGCTATAGCCTCCACCAGAAGAAATGATCATCTCCCCAGTCTGCCCAAAAAGACAGACAAGAGGCAGGAATAGTTCATCTTGCCCTTGAATCCCTTCCAGAACAACAAGGATACTTCATCTTAAAGATGGAGAGGATTTCAAAACCCACTCCATTTTCTTGAAGTGCATACACTGATTATTTCTTTCAGCTGTGACTCTACCTCTGTGTGTTCACCTGTTTGTTGATGAATACGTGCAAGTACCAAGCTGCTGCACACACAAGACATGTATTTAGCATCGGTTATTAAAAAAAAAAAAAAAAAAAAAAAAAGGCATGAAGATCATATTCTGGGTGTGAGGTGGAATACTTTGTTGATATCTTTTCATGAAAAATTATTTTGCTGATTCATTTCCTTTATTTAACCAAAAATGTTCAAGCAAAACAGACCCACTAACGATCTCGTACCCTTTTCACCAACCCTGATCAGAAGAGGCTCTACTGTTAGAGGTCTTCCTAGGCTGCAGGTTCAGAGATGCACATCAAGAGAAACTTTACCGCAGAAGATCCCTGAAGAAGAAACCCGAAAAGGGCATGTAAGATTCCAAGACATATCTATTTCACTAATGAAAGGTAGTAAACATCTAACCTTTTACACTCCGGAGCCACATGGAACAGTGCAACTGCTTTAACTCTGGTCCTCAAGCAGTACTGTGGTGGCTCCCACCTGTCTTCCCACGAAATCGGCAGCTCACTCGCTGCACGACGCCGCGTGATTCCGAGCGAGGCAGTAAAGCTATCTCCTTTGATGCTATTGGACTCAGTAATACATACCTGTAGCTGGTTACTTGGAGTTTGGGTGAAACTACATCCGTATATACTATTCACAAAGCAAACATCCTTGCGGACTGGCAGATTCAGCTTCCACGGTAAAAGCACATCAAGACACTTTTTATTTTAAAAATGTTAGCAGCTGGTTAATTCTGATATAATACAGTGTCCACGTACTGTCACTGAATCACATTTGTGGTATTAATACTAACTTCCGTGTGCATTTACTGGAAGTAAGAACATACTGAGTGGCAGGGAGCAAGAAAACTCCATTTCCTTTCAAAAAAAACTTACTATTTTTTGCTCCAAACAGGATCTTCCAGTGACTGAAAAAGTTCAGCACCCTCCAAAATGCATTTTCATGGAGTCCTTTATTATTAGCAAGAGCTTTCCTTGCAAATCCATGTGCTCTTTCACAGATTCTCTTTACTATCTAATTTGAGAGTTCGAGGGATTACGTGTTCAAGTAATGCAGTCAAATCCTGCCCCTTCCAGGCCTGCTGCAACACCTATTAGTTCACCCTCCTGTAGAAGGCGGATTTATCATCTCTTGCAATTGTTACTACCTAGACAAGTGGAAGAGGGCAACTTAAATTGGCATTGCAGTTATCTAAAGTCTATAAATAGTTGTTGCCACTGTGTAAATTAAACTGCTGTACGGTAATGTCCTCTCTTTTCCATCTCCTAAAGCTAAACTCTGATTAAGTCAGCTATACAGGGAGTGTGCCATACAAGAGTCTATAGAGAAGGAATACGAGTGCTTAAGGAGCATGTTGAACTCCACGCAAAGGTGGGTAGAATATCCAGAGCAATTTTTTAGGTTCTCTAATGGAAAGAGATAGGAGAATATGAAATGAGAAGGGAAACCAAATTGTTTCACCCCAGCTCAAAATGCTAAAAAGTAACCATAAATAAACAGCCCAACCACAGTGATTAAAAGAATATGAACAGCTCTAGGTAAGAAAATCTGGAAGATTTTCTCCAGGCCCTTTGTGTCTTTTGCAAAGGTAAAGGCTGTCTCTTTGCACAGAACCATCAGATTTTACAGCCTCCTAAAACAGAGCGATGAGGGTTAGATGGGAGGGAAGACAACACTGGACCCCAAATCTTCCAAACAAAGGGAAAAGGCAGCTTCAACACAGACACCAGCACAAGTTCAATCCATGCGGCAGCCACAGCTGACATCCTCATTGACTTCAGAGATGCAGCGAGTGCCACTAGCACCCAGCAAGATGAAACCACACACTTTTTGGCAAGAGTATCATACTCATTTGCTTGTGAAGGTGGTTTAGTCCCTTTTGTTTTAGGAAGGTCTGTGTTTTGCAGAGCAAGGGTAGATGGAGGAACATAACTGAAAAATCCACCGCTGTCTCCCTTATCAGTACAAAAAAAAAAAAAAATCACTGCAATTGGAAGAGTTGTGTTGCACAGAGACTTTTCACATGTAAGAGCTGCTGCACCGGGCCTGAGATAACAATACATTTTAAAACCCAATGAAGCTCTTCTACAAGCTGGAAAGTCAGCCTGGTTAGCGGTACAGCCCAGGGACTTGAGCAGAGGGATCAGGTGGAGCACATACCATTACACATTACCGGGCAGCATCCCTGGGAAGCAAAGATCTGCAGGCAGGATAGATGAGAGGTACCTAGCTCACAACTGAGAAGAATCACAAGATACCACGTGTGCTTTTGTAGGCAATGCTGCTCACTTGCAGCACACTCATGAACCAACACAAACAACTTTTTTTTTTTTTTAAATAGAATAAAGAGAGAGTAATTTTAAACTACTAAAATAAAGAGGCAGCAATTCCAAATATCCAACAACAGCTCTGCAAGTGCCAGGCATCTTAAAGATGCAAGACAAAACATTTTAGCAGCACAAACTTTAAAATCTTCACTGTCCCTTACTTCAGAAATTCACTTTAGTATGTAAAGATTAAACACCAAAAACAAGGAAACTCGAGACTTTTTAAAATCCAAAACACATTAGCACTTTCAGATAGTCAAATTATATTATAAATAGCAGGATTTCAACATCCTGGCACCAAGCGAATTTTCAATGTACATTCAAATACTAACTAAGGAAATGATGGTGCATTAAGGCTACCAATAAGCCAACAATCAATACTGCAGTGTTACAGTAAGAATACAATACACTCTTTATAACTGCTTCTGGCTTCATCCTTTTCAAGCTTGGTTGTAAGTAAGTCTTGAAACATTAACTGATGTACAAGTTATTTTCATAAACATTTTAAATTCCAAACCCAAATGTTACTCTGGATTGCATTTTTATTTGTGTACCAATAAGACAGAAAACACAGAGGAGTATAAAGGACAGAAATTCAGACACAAAATTAATCAGCCAGAACAATAGACAAGAGCAGCAAACAAAGAAACCTCAAACCACCAAGCCTCAAGCAACTGCAGATTAGGAGCCTAGTTCTAACTGTATCCCCAAAAAACATCTCAAAAGAGAAAAAAAACAACACATCAAAACATACTAACTGTGCGGCTTTAATCCAATTCACCTATTTTAACTGCCTGCACAGCTTCATTCCTGCATGTCCCCCCTCCACATATTCTATCAGTTTGATCAAATGAAGCTGACCAAGCTCTTCAAACAAAAGACTTGGTTGTCCTCTGGAAAGTGCAAATGTTGCTTTGCAACAGAACAAATGCTTTAAATCTAGTTAACTCTGGCCTCCTGTTTGGATGCACAGCCACAGTGCCAAGCCATTGCTATATTTCTGCACAGTGGAAAAAAACCCACAGCTCATGGAAGCTTAGAGCAGCTGCCTGTGTCCAGAGAAACAGCCAGGGTATGCCTGTTTTTTCCAGAAGAAAGGGTGGCAGCTGTTGATCCAACGCTGTGAAACCTGAATGAAAAAAAAGCATGACATAAATAATCAATTTGATTATTTTTATCTCCACAGCCTAGTAAGTTCAGGGCTGAAATGGGACTTCCTCACAGAACAGTTAAGCCAGCTAATAGCCTGGGTAAAAGAGCAGACCAAGTACTCTGTTCTCTTCCCTGGGTCTGCAAATACACAGAGGGAAATCAAGAACGATCGTTTCAGAAATTATTCCCCACATCCCGTAAGTTTATTTGCTTAAACTATCCCATGTCCCTGGAGTTTCAGCTATAACCAAGAATGCAGCAAGGCAAGACATTTGGAAAGATTTTCTGCTGATGCTTTGAAGTCTGGGCCCCTGCTCTTGGCTTCTGCAAAGTGACCCAACACAGCAAGCCCAGCAGCCGGAGAACAGCAATAGCACCTCCCCCCAAACCAGTTCAGGGGTACAGGATCCACGCTCAGCATCCACAAGCCAATGCATCATCAGGCTTTCCTGCTTTACCTCACACTGTCTCTACAGTCAGATACATCCAAAAATCCATCTCTAGTGAGGGCCATCATGCTACAAAATGTTGCTGCACAAAGCAATTATTTTGGCTGCTGGAAAGCAGCTGTATGGACTCGAGCTCTAGCCTCCAACTCCAAGCAGCTGCCAGTCTAAGTGAAGGGTTTCTGCCCAGCCACAATTTCAGCTCGGGGCTGCTCTGGGGTGGGAAGCAGCTCCCGCTCCCGCCTGCCAGTGCGATCCAAGGGCACCAAGATCTGCTCCGAGGGAAGGAGGCGGGTGCCAGGGAAATGGTGTTGAAGATCAATCAGAATTGTTAACAATAAACAGGGACGAGGAAATAGTAAAAAGACAACATCAAGATGGTCTTCTGCGACAGACTCTTGCCACCCTGAGAGAACCTGCAATAAATAGAGCCTCAGTGGATCAGCTGATGCACAGGAAGACGTTGCTCAAACTCAAAGTCAACCAAAGAATGGCCAAGTCTTTTGTTCCTAACAAAAACTGGATCAAAATCCAGACTTCCTGATCTCCCATGCTGAAAAACAGCTGCCACAGAAGGCTGGTTTCTAAGCAAATATACCCATCACGGGGTGCCAGGCAGGCAAGGAACCAACTATTCAAGGGTCAGGCACTATTCAATATTTGAATCAGTGCAATAAAACACTGCATAAATATTTAAGCAGGCATTTCCGCTCCAAAATACTCCTGGAACATATTTCAGCTGCTTGCTTACAAAGTTGGTAACTGATATTCCCTTCTTTCTCGTACCCTGTAGAGCCTGTGGAAGAGTCCAAAGAGTCTAACGCCTCCTGCCTGTTCCTGGCACACCAAACAGCCCTGTGCCCATGTGCTTTGAAGATGCTGCTTGCAGTCAGCACCTACAAACAGATTCGTCTCCAGTGCTGAAACTCTGTATCCTTGGCTCTGCATTGTGGCCTTGCTGTAACCCTCTCACAACAACAACGAAGTATACCTCCAGGACCTTTCCTTTCCGTGACTAATTTACAATCTAAGGTTTCAGAAGGAAAGTGCTCGGGCTCCATTTCAGCTGTTCGCACAACGCACTATGTGCTATAAAACACTCTGTGTCTCATTAGTCCTTTCCAAAGCATGGAGAGCCCATAATACTTGGCTCAATCTAAATATAGCTCTCAAGGAGACAAAACATAGCAATATATTTTGATTATTGATTGTCCTCATGCAATTGAACCCCAATTATTTCAGCTTGATACAGAGATAACAAAAATTTAATCCATTACTAGATGATTTCAGCACATTTTCCTTGTTTTAGTGGTTACCTGTGCCTCTCTGCTCCCCTCCTTTAAACTTTGCAACATTTAATGAGAGGCAAGTTGCTCTAAGCAGAGGCAGAAGCTCAGCCTGAGCTCTTCCACTGCCAATACCTACCTGTCTCCATACTCTAACAATTCAATCTATTGAATTGCAGCTCAGCTGGATATTCCAGTCCACACAATTGCCTTCAATACTGACTTGCAGAACCTGCTCCTATTCCAGCCTTCGTCTTCCTGCATTTCTACATCCTAGGCTAGACACTGCCATTGTACCAATATAGGTGAAGTGCTCTTGGCAAGAAAACCAAACCGACGTGATAAGGTAAATCACATTTAACTACTGGCCCCAGAAACTTGATACAGCACCGGACACCTATGGTTTTGCTTGTCCTATCAGTAACAGTAGATGATGTTCAGCAGACGCCTCCAATATCACCCAAATCAATCTTCCAAAAAAATAATGGTGTTTTGCTGGACTACAGAAGCAATGATCAATAAGACCCAAGTTAGTAAAATAAAAAGAAAGTCTGACACATGGCAGTCTCTCAATTGAGGAAGAGATTGCCACTATTGTTGGCAACACAGTGTCACACCTGACTTGTTCTGAAAACTGCAAGCTCTTTTAAGCTAATTAGTTGATGCTACAAAGCAAGGCCAAAGATCTGGTGCTGCAGTTGTGGCAAATAGTTGTTTTAAGACAAAATGAAGTTAAGTAGATCAATAAATCAGAGTGCAATTCTGAGGTCCTACCTCTCCTGCTCAAGAGCAAAAGGCTTCAAGAATGCACCTTTAATAAAGCTTCTCAGCTCCTCAAAGAAATGCAATAGCTACATTTGCAGCTTTCAAAAATAAGCAGTAACACTTCCTGAAGAAGAAATAGTGGAAGAAACAAAAAGCCCTTTTCTTTAGTCACTCGTGACCAATTCAATGTCTACTGCACGCATTTTATGCAAGGGAAATAGGTACAGGATACCGGTCATGATAGTTTTCAATTTATCATTTTGAAACTTTGCTCAGTCAGAAAAGGATGAAATCAAGCAAGTAATTGCCTTTGATATCCAGAAAAGAGGCCTTGCTGCTAGGAAGGCAGATCTACTCACCGAGCCACGCTCCTCAGTGCCACGTACAACTAGATTTTAACTGGTTGATATTACAGACACATTACACAAATGATCTTCTGTCTGTTTAGCTTGGTTAAAGTCAGTTAATCACAATAGAAAATAGCCCATTTATTATAAATGGTGCCTGCTCTTCTGCTTCAGCATTTGGCGCTAACGTCAAAGGTTCAGAGCAAAGGTTCATATAAAGCATCAGAGAAAAATTCTGCTTCGAGGAACCACTTAAGGACTCTCTCCTACAAGCGGAGATACACATGTCCCAAGACCAGACAAAGAGCATCTTCCACATGGCATACGAATGTAAAGGACACGGGCTTTAGAGAAAGAGGAAAAGCTGCTTATGGCAACCTCCCTGTCAGGAGGTGGCGATTACCACCTAGAATGAAATGAGCCAAAACACTGGACTGGCTTATCGCAGCAGCAACAGTACCGTTTCCTCTGGACAGGCAATGGTAAGGGGTGCTGAACACAAAAGCATCTACCTCAGAGGTCTGGATAAAATGAACAAATTGAGAAACTCCTTCGGGGTGGCAAAATGAACCTTCTCTAGACCCACAGACCCAAACAGACAATTTAATGAGCAACATTTTCTGTTGACCTGTGCCTCTACAACAACATCAGAACATCAGCCTTTGAATTCTGCTTCCCACCTTCCCCTTAGAACATGTGGTTTCTTTCTGCTGCCAGGATATATAGCTAATGCATAATATATTGGCTGGGAAATTGATACTGTGACTCAGGAATAGAAAGTGTTATGGACTCTTCTTGAGAGGCAATGCAGAAGAGTGAGGAAAAAAAAAATCCTGTGGGACAAATAGAGCAAATCTGTATTAAAGGGAAGACTGATCTATTGAGATAAAGAACTAAATCCTGCCCTTTCATACGGAATAAAGATGGTTTTATTGCTGGAAAGAGTTCTGCTCTTCTGCTGCAAAAGGACACTGTTTTCGCCACAAACGTTAGCTTCAGGTATTTATGGCAGGGATAACTTCTGACTGAAAAATAATATTCAGGTTTCTCCTGCTAATGTGGTTTCTGTCATTTGTGGGGATGGATGGACCTGCACCTCCGCCATTCCCACATCTCAAGCCTCTACCTGGAAGCAAGAGCTATCCAACCTTGAAAGCAAGTCCCTGATTCTTTTCTCGCCTAGCACAAGCCCACTGACTTGCTGGATCTGCATAAATAAATGGGCAAGAGCAGACCTAGACGTTCCTAGTCTTCTCTGAGAGCTTTCAAATGACACAGCATAAAAATCCTCGCACGCTGGACAGATTCCTCCAAAGCTTAAGAAATTAAATAAATGAAATAAAAACTAAAGCCACTGAGAAGACAATATTATTCCCCAGAAAAAGGGGTGAAAAAAAGACAGCATTAGAAAAGACAGAGAAAGCGGCATCTTCAAAGCGTACAAAAACCATAGAGAAACAACAAAACATTTAGCATAGTGCACTTACTAATTATATACAGTGCCATCACACCCTTCCTCCTCCCAGCAAATATGAGGCTGAACATTAACCTCAAGTCGAACAGTAAAACACAAATACGAGCGGAGCAATATTGATTCACAGTTATCTGGTGACAACCAAATGTTTTTACCATTAAAAATGTTCTGCCATTTTTCTGCATATGCCACCTTTAGCTTTGGATAAATTTTGGATAAAATCAAGCTGCACAGGGACGCTTAAGAGAAATATAACAAGGGTTAGCTCTATGAAAAGCAAGACCATGAAGTCCAGGTGCGTGGTTCCTGGGAGATGGTCTTTGCAACCAACTTCCACAAGTACCTCAGGATGGTGATGCTTGTTTTCAGTTAAGGAAATGCTGTGTCTTCTCGATGCTGAATTAGGGATTTCAGATTCATTAGAGCCTTTAGTTTTTTCCAGACAGTAAAAGGATTCAAACATGCCGTTGTCTATTACAAGCCTTGAGGCAGAAGAGGAAAGAAATCATGAATGTTTCATCATAGTTACTATGTGGTAACCATAGCAGGCAAAAATCAATTACTGTCAAAAGGATCTGGAGATAAGATGTAGATTCCCACTCATCTCTGCAAATTTTACTTCCTCCACGCCCCGCCCCCTCACATACACTTCTCTTCAGGAAATTTCTCTTTTGATTCTTTTCCCATATATCAGAATGTGGCCTGAAGAATCCTGCTGGTTTGCAAACACATTTAGAGACAAGGATTTGTCATGATACCATTTGATATTCCCACCTGTACACTCCCACATATGTACAATTCAAATCAAATCCTTCACAGTTTGCTGCTTCTGCCTTTCCTATCAAGCTTGGCTACACTAACCTTTATCATCAGTGAAAGCAAACAGGGATGCAGTCTTATCAAGACATCAGACAGTCAATCCTAAAGGGAGAGCTGCAGAACCTATACAGCTTTAAGGAATTAGCAAAAGTGTGGATGCTCCCTTATATATGACATAAGGTTGGATCAGTTTGGGCATGGATAACATTAGAAAGGAACTAAATGAGAGCAGATGCATTAAAAGTCCAAAATATATTATCTAGAAAGAGCAAACGCAGACACTACGTTCATACCGCTCTGAACAAGGAGAGGATGTCTGTTTAAACTCAGATGGTGCCAAGCTGCAAACCAATAAAAGGAAATACATTTTAACACAATCTGTTGAATTGCAGGACTTGCTACCACAGGAAGATGGCAAGGCCAAAAACATAATGGGATTAAAAAAACAACTCAATATCTATATGGATATTGACAATATCTAGAGCTGCATTTAACAACGAAATTGCGGAATGAACATTACCCCTCACGCTTCAGGGCTTTAACCAACCTCTAACTACTAGAGAACTGGATGAAGCCAACAGAGCAAGCTGATATTCCCACAAACATCTCCGTCAGCCTTTTCCCCCAGGAATTATTCAGCGCTGGTCACCATAACCGAGGCAATGGGATAGCTGCAGCCCCAGAGCAAAGTCTCCGCTCCAGGTCTGGCATAGCCAGCTGAACCATTCACAAGTCTCCAACAGAGCTATCGACAAAACTGAAACAAAACACATTTGTTTAGCATACTTCAGTGTCCTCATTCAAGCCTTTACATGGCACTCGGCTCATACTATCAAGCTTCCTCCTTGCTCCTTCAAAGCAGCCTGGGTCAGAAAACCTCTCCTCTCCCCTTCCCGCCTCCATCCTGCAAGGAGAACCAAACACCTCACACCATTGCGACTTGTGGCCTTGCTTCCACAAGTCACTGCTTTAACAGGACACTACAGGCTTGCACTGAAGCCACAAGAACTGACAACACACTACTTTATTCTCCATAAAGGAATTTTAAAATCTTAAGCCCCACAAGCTTCCTGGGCCATTTTTGCAGAGCAACAATTAAACATATTGTTCTAATTAAGTTAAAAAAGTGTTAGCTCTAGTTCAAAACGCCGCATAAGCGGATCCTTTTCAGTTCAGGCAAAACATGCATGCTCCCCCAGATACAAAATAAAAACTGCATAGATAATTTCCGGTTTGCCTCTCCATATTTCTGTATGCCATTTGCATGTATGTGGAAGAACAACACGAGTGACTTTTCACAACACCTACCTTTGTATAAGCCAGAGTTAAATGACTTAGCTCAATATAAGCAAATAATTCTCTTGCAACCAAAATTTGTCAAGAAATTTAGTAAAGAATGGACAAAAAGAAATTAATCCAGTGAAGGAAATCAAAAGAAATAACTACAGACGGAGTAGAAAAAAAAGTAATGGAAGAAGAAATAAAAGGCAGAAAAAAAATAGATAGGAGGGAGTGAGAACAGAACTGGTGCCAAAAATCTGGATAAGTGAACCGAATGCATGTGTCCTTACTTCCTCCTCCAAAAGCTGCAACTTTCCCTCAGAAGCAGATCTTGGCAAGTGCAAGAATTCATTTGGACTTCAAAAAGAAAAGTTAGAAAACATCCACCCACACAACCCAAACATCTCAAATGCAAGCTGCTGTATTTCCAGGCTGCTGTTCTGCAGGGGGAAAGCTCAAATGCCCCACCAGGTTGAAAGCCAGGCAGGGGCAAACACTCTTTTGAGTTAAAGACCTTTCTAAATCAAGGGTTGGTAATGCCTAGGATTAAGATTCTGGATGTGGATTCAGACTGATGAATTGGTCCGCAGTGGAGACAACATTCCTGCAGCCCTTCCCAGACTGCTGAATCACACCAGCGGGGCAGCGCTCCTGAGAGGCTGAGCAAACCAGGGAGGCTAATGCAGGGGGATACCACAGCAGCCACTCTTCAGTATTTTTCCTAATAAATCTGATGAACAGCTTTGCTGGAAAGAAAGCGTCCAAAATTTTAAAAGTGGTTACGACCACAGGAGTCCAGTGAGCTTGTCTGGCCTGCTACATTACAGGCTTTTCCCATGAAAAATCTATTTGTTTTGTACGGCTTGTAACACTATGAGGCATTAGCTGAGAAAGAAGCTTAAGACAACGCTCTAGAAACAAAGATACTGTCTAAAAAGCAACTCAGTTCAAGAGAAGGGTGACCAAACTCCCCATTTTTCTTACAGATCATTTCAACACCGTGTTGCACTTCAGAAAATTTGCAGTTAGCCAAGACTCCTTTCCTTTCCATAGATGTTTGGAAACTTTCTTCCAGTGTCCTTTCCAGAAGGACAGAGGAGCTGTACCTGACTTAGGTAAATGATCAGTTTTCAATTCAAAACCTCTGAAACTACAGCTTAAATCCATTAACCTATTATACATTTCAGCTGTCCTAAATGCAATATGGGAACTAAAAGCTTCAGCTGCCTTTGAGACAACCCAGGACAGAAAACCTGCTATGCAGGGCTATGAACAAGTCCAAAGTCTGTGTTTTCATTTTGCAGAAGTACAGGGATGCCACATGAGGGAGCATTCAGGAGAGGACTGCTCAGAACACCCTCCGATATGTTAATATTTTGGAAGCCTAATTTACTCATATGTTAATTTATCTTCATTTTTTCTTTTTAGTGCAATGAAGATGAATTTGATTCCCTTCCGTTTATAATCAGCCCCACTGTCAAATTCCAGCACAGCCCTGCAGATCTGATATTTCAGAACCGTGATCAAGGTGCTGGAAATGCCCGAATGCTCTCCCGTAAAGCTTTCTCTGTAATGGTTTGAGGATTGATGGGAATATCAATATTTTACAAAGCAAAATGGAGTGGTGCTCTGCAAAAGCTACATTTGAGTCTCAAATAAATAAAGCCATCTCTTCAGCCCAAGTAATTGCTCTACCACATGATACACAGAGGAAGCAAATCGCCAGGTTGCAAGAATTTGTCTCTCAGCATTGTTTCTTCTCACCAGTATTCATAATACGGCATAATCACAGAGATTAGACAGCTCCACTGAATTTCTGCAGCACCGTGTGAACACTCCTTTCAAGAGTTCATTTGCACACACCAAGCATAGGCTGTCCAAGGCCACAGTCAATACAAGACCTTCGTGAACTCTAAATGACTAAGATGACAGGACGTAAGAGGTACTGTATTACCCTCCTGATAAGATACAACAGGGATCCTGAAAATCACGACTGATTCCACCATGCTTTTTGCAACATTAATTTTTCTCTATGGAGGGTCTCAGGGAACCGCTTCAATAAACACACTTCCTTGGCCCAGGTTTGCTCCAGAGTTCCAGCTACAGGTGGCATTTTAGAGGTCCCGTAGTGCTAGTGGGGAGTAGAAAGGTTCTCACCTTGCCACGAGAGAGGTTGCATTTCAAAGGTAGAAGATGTGATCCCCAAACTGCTTTTTGTACCAAAAGGGATCTTTGCCCCTCTGTGGAAGCATGACACAGGAGCAACATTCCTAGGGTAGCACAAGCTGTGCAACAAATTCAGCATAAGGAGAGAAAAAAAAAAAAAAAAAAAAAAAAACCACACACACGGTGATGGTAAAGCCAAGTGTTATGGCTCAAAATCTGCTCTTAGTCTTCAGATGTTTCCAAGTTGTTTAAGCAGCTTACAGTGATACCTACTTGAGATGCGAGAACAGATCTGGATCAGCCAGACAAGCAATACAAAATGTGCCAGGACAGTGCAGAATTCAGACAGATCAATAAACATATCCACTAGAACAACGGTTCTTGATTTTTCCATCTCATGACCTTGCATTAGCAAAATGTTTTGAGATACTGTTTCCGCACTCTTGTGCTCTCCTGATCAAGGAGAAGGGGAAGCAGACTACATCCCTCTCCTCCCCGCTTCTAACCCCTGACATTTAGGGGCCCACAATCCCGAACCAGGAAAACACTAGCAATCACTCAAATTAGCCTGCATGCAAACAAAAGTAATCAAAAGTAATTGGATTACAATTGCCTGTAAATGTGTGATATGTGAACAACTGATGAAACGTTATAGAAGATTTCACGTTGAAGAGGCTATGGTCTTTATTCAAGGTAAAAAGGCCAGGGTAATTTCAAACTGGACTACTAATTCAAACAATTAAATCAGTGATGACAGTCAGAGGAAATCACTGCTTACATATAAAATTTAAGCGGGTGAGGTTGCAAGTGACCAAGCAAAAAACCCCAGGCCAACACATTCCCAATATTAGACTTTCTTTCCCCCTTTTCTAGAACGATATTGCCTCAGCTGTTGAGAGGCTCATATTTCCACCTTCTTTTAGGCGATTGATATTTTTAAGGCCCAGATTCCTTAACCCAGCACTGCATTCACTGCATGCTGAAAGAACAGACTCCTTCCACATCTCCACTTTTTAATTTGTGTTAAAGCTACCTCTGGCATTTAGTTGCCAGGATATCTATATTCTTCCTGATATACACGCATAAGCATATACGTTAGGGGTCAAGTCCTGAATAAAGCCAAGAGACTTCCTAAGCAAAGACTCCAGCAGGATTCAATTTGAGTCTGTGATTCTAACGGAAGAGAGAAGAAAATAAAACCACTTCTCAGAATCTTCAGAGTAAGAAATAATCTTAGAGCACAAGATTTCTACAGCTTTTGTAAAATTCCCCAACTACGATTTTAAGTAAATTTTCATTAGACTGCAGCAATGCAATGAAATAGCTGACAAGCCAACCCTAAAGCAAAAATATAGAAGATTGCCTGTTTGTGTTCACTGCGCTGGCTCTGCAACGGTTAAAAGGTCCCCACAGCTGTGCTGGCATCATCGATTAGGGGGAACAAGGAAGCAACAGAAAAATAAAGCCACCTTAATTTCAAGCTCCATTAGAATTGAAGGACTTGGAGTGGGAGAAATCAATGTTTGGCAAATGGGAAAGGACAAAATCTGCAAAAGGAAAAATGTATTTTCAGGCTACGCTAATGCAAACAATGGATGTGAACAGCACTCAAGGTTGCCCCTTTAAGGTTGTGTCAGCATTTCCATTTATAAACTCTGATTTTAGTTGCACTCTAGTACATTACCACAAGCTTTGCTATTATTCCAGTACATACCACTAAGCATATGACAAATAATATATAGATATAAAAATATATATTTTTAAAAAAGGCTCCCACTGGTTATGTAATATATCTTTTTGGTACCTAGAGTCAGGAGAAGCTTTTTTATGTAGTCACACACAAACACACACCCCAAAGACACAGAACTGGGATAGAAATTGGAGGAAGAAATTGTGCCTAAAAACTGTAAGACTGAAGTAAAAGCTGAAGCTGCCTTTGATACAGAGCCTGCCTAAGGTATTCTGAAAAACCTGAAAATATCCCAGATATTTAATTTCAATCTGACTCAACTGTCACTTAAACAAATTTAAGTCTAACCTCCTGCCCTCATTTAGCTAAACCCCTTATTTCCCCTATTTGGACCTTTAAAAAGCTCTTCAGTCAATACTCGGAACATGCATGCCCAGAAATGGAGAACAAAATAAACCCCACTGTATAACCTTAAATTTCAGCCTCGCCTAGACCAGTAGCACAGGATGAAATTGCCAGAGAAGTGAAGAAATTTAATTCTGCTGAAGGGAAATAAAATTCTCATTTGGCATAGGGCAAGCAGACTCCACCTCAGATTATGCAGGCAGATAAAAACGCAGGCAAGGAGAGCGCGCATCGATTTCCAGGAGTCTTTTCAAAGATCTCCTGGGAGTTGGAGCAGGGCTTAACAGTTTGAACACTCCCATGCCTTGAAATGATCACTTTGACTTTGATCTTGGGACATTTTAAAACAAGCAGACGAGGGCTAGATCTAGTATCAAACCAGCACTATGAGTTAAAACAAAAAGAGAGCTCGATGCATACTAGAATCAAAACCTCTTTGCACGTATACATTAAGTTGATCCGTGATCCTGCACTTCACTCCTAGCAGCTCCTGCAACCACGTTCCCTACAGCAGCAGGGAACCTCTCCATGAAACCTGCACATCAAAAAAGGCACCAACGCAAGATGTAGTCCCAGTTTACACATCACAACTGTGCAGCCTTCTCCAATATTTGTAACAGCCTCTCCTTTCACTACCATGACTGGGACCCGAGAGAGGGCTGCTGCAGTGAGTGTTCTTTATAAGAGCACACCAGTTTGCCTCTTTGGAGTACTGAAAAAATGCAGTTTCTCAACACAACCTTGGTATATCTTTACACACAACTCGCCCAACTTTGCACAGAGCAACCTTTGCAATCAACATTATTAAAAGCCAGGTAGAAAGGAAAAATGAAAAACATGCATTTAAGTGCTAAATACAGCATACCATGTTCAACTGAACAGGCTTTGCCAAAATTTGGCTGACAATTTAAAAAAAACCTCATTCTTTATGCTGAAATTGTCATGAATTGAGAGAAATTGTCATGAATTTGTACTTTCCCCCCACATGAGAGAGGGGAAAATACAAATTCCTATAATTTAGTGGCAAGCCTACAATCTTTTTCATAGTCTTCCCGGCCTACTGCTCTAGTGGGAGATGTCTCCTGGACTCACTCCTTTCATGTACAAGCAATCTACGACTGATAAATAATTCAGGTAATTAATTGAGCTGCAATCTGGTGCACTTTTTAGTCAGCAGTATGCAGCTCTGTACAGAAAGTCCTTATTGCTCGTTAAGGCAAGGTAAGGCTTCTACTAAGGTAATTTCCTGGATTCTCTTACATTGCTTGCCTGTCTTGCCTGAGTGTCCTGGGACCTCATGCCCTAGGATGACCCCTGCTTTGACTTTTCTTGCTGTGTTTTATCCCGTCTTCAAGATACAGGATATTTCTCCGCACTCTCCCTCTGCAGTGCTCAGTGCCCTTGGAGAGAGATTTGCCAGGATCTAATCTCTCAAATGCTGCCCACACACAGGCTGCTAGAAGAGACTGCAACATAAGCGATGGAGACAGTAAGTAAATAATTTAGACAACAGAGCTGAAGCAGTTCAAGCAAACTGTCAGGGAAATCACAGGTGATTTCTTCGTTTCTGGAAGTAGTCATGAATGCAAAAGAGTGACGTGGGGACACGTGGCAGGAAGTCCAAGGAGTATTTTCATGCTCTATGAGCTTCGACAGCTTTTAAAATTCAGGAGAACCTAAAATTTATACAATGAACATTTAACCGTATTTGTGACCCTCACAAAAGCATAACAGTCAGCGAAGCCTAAGCACCAGATTTGCACCTTCCATGCAAGCCCCTCTGGAGACACCACCCTCTCCTGCAGCGTGGCTGCACCAACGCAGCATCCTGCTGCAGCTCTGCAAAGCAGGAAGAAGGTGCATCAGATGCTTGCCTGAAAAAGCTTTCATCTTCTTAATAAAATAACACTGTAAAGTATAAAACATTTATGAGCTGATAATACTAATCAGAGAGGCTGAAGCTTGAGGAACACCACACCTGCAGGAATGACAAAATTGCTACTACAAGTTACACAAACAAGGTTCAGACATGATTTAAGCCTAAACAAATGCACTGCAAAACATAGAGACTTCTAAATATAGACGTTGGGAAGCAATGAAGGACAAAGTAAAGCAGGACTGGGAAAGGAATCTGAGTCTACAAGACTGCCAACAACTTGTGAAACAAGTCCCATTAGTTATTTGGGGAAAAGGTTTTGCTGATTAAAAAGAGTAATGGTAGTGTTGGACAGTGCTGGCTGATGGAGAACAGAACAGCTCTTCTCCTTCCACAAATTACAGCTCACCAGTGTAACCACTGCTCCTTCCTTATACCACCCCGCACACTGCCCTCCGGGGCACAGGGTGCAGGGGAGGCTGAATCTGACCAAAATAAACGGTGAAACAGAAGGAGCTTTATGAAACCAATTCACAGGATGGCAAAACAAATTCCAACATAATCACTAGAACAAAAGATGTAAGAAAAAAATGCACAGGCAGCTTTTGTAGTACATTTTTCATCTAAAGCATTACCTAAACTCAGAATTACTCAGTTAATAGAGCGAATTGAAGACAATCAGCATCGTACTACACAAAGGTGCTCTCACACAGATAACAAAACCGTAATAAAAACTCCTTTAAAAGGACAAGATCCCCTTGTTGCCGATGTTGTATCAGAACCTATACATGAAAATCATCCATACTCTAAGCAAGGATTTTCAGGCAACAGACTGTTGCCAACATCAGCTACACAGCTTGAGATTTGACTGCAAATGTCCTCAGACAAAGCAGCGGATGATGTTCTGCAAAACAGCACACAAATACTTGCACCAGCAGCTGAACGAGGACAACCATCTAGGACTCCGGCATTTTATTCATAAGCCTGAAAAAAAAAATCACCTAAAATTAAGTGTCATGCTACCCACTACAGAGCAGTCTAGATAATTTACTGTGAACACTCACTGCACATCCTGAAAAAATAATAATAATAATAATAATGATTCAAAGCACACATATATTAGGCCTCAGACACAAGTAGTTTAAGTCAAAGTGATCACTGATTAAATCACCAATGTTAATCATGATTCAAAACAGCAAATGGAGAACTTTGATTTAAGTTATTGATTTTAATCCTGTTTTTCATTTGCTGTTTTTAGCTGTTTTCCTAAAGGAAAGGCTGAATCTCACTGGCTGATATGGTAATTTTAACAGGCTGATCTGCAATTAATGCTATACCAATCCTGAAACTTACTTCTTTTAAACAAGATAAATAATGTGACTGTATATACAATTGTAACTTATTTAATAAATTGTAACTTGTTTAATAAACATTATATATATACACACTCACACACACCCAATAACCATAATCATTTTTAAGCTAAAAAACAATGAGAAATTTAATAGATTACATCTAGACACATCCACAGGCTCTGTCAGACTCCACTAGCATGAAATTAAAATTCAATTAGACTATTTTTAAATGTTTAATCAAACTGCCTTCTATAGAGAAAAAAGTATCCAGCTTGTATTTCAAAATGTTTGCATTCCAAACTGTCTTATCTTCCAAAGAAACAACTAACTTTAGCACTAAAAAGACAGATTGAAAATGACAGCTAAAAAAAGAGGCATCCAAGTGGGCCAATTCTAAAGGAATTTTCAAGAATGCCAGTATAGTAAGAATCCGAATCCCACACAGACCACCTGGAGATGAAATCAATGGGATTCAGGTCTCCAATGTAAATATAAGTATGGCTCAATATCTCTTGTATTTATCATTAGTTTCAGGTGGTAAAATATTTTGAAAAATGTTGCCCCATATCCTGCAACTTTTGTAATTAAGCTCGATGCCTTCTACTTTTTTTCTTTTAATTCAAAAGTAAGATGAAAGCAGTAAAAAAGTATTTTAATGCCAGTTTCTTAACATGGGTTGAAAAAGGTAACATTGAGAAAACTGTCTCCATATCTGCTAACTCAACTGAAACAAAGATGAAGTGACACAGAAAATGAATTGGTTGACATTTAGAAAAAACATAAATAGCATTCTTTACATTGAAAATGATGAAATACTCATGGTAATTTCATACAACATGCAACATACAACTGACATTTCCAAAGCTTATGCGGATCTCAAGGGCAAAAATAGTTTGATTCCGTACAGTTTTTTTAAAACAGCATTTGATTCATTAAAATTTGAGAAAGCTTCATCAAGACAAAAACTACTATTTATTTCCATTTAAATCATTTTCATACATTCTTAGAAAGTCTGGCCCATAAACTTGTTTTACTTTAAGGTTTTTCTATGAAATGCACTTATTAAAATATTGACATCAGTCAAAAAAAACAGAGATGTGAAGAAGCAAAAGATTAACAGTATCAAATGCTCATACAATATTCAGGCCTCAAGATTTGGTACAAACAGGACAGGTAAACTCATGTTTTGGTCACGTTATAAAAAAAAAAAAAAAAAATAGGTCAAGAAAGACTGCATATTACACAGTCCTATCAAGAAACATTGCTGTTTGCCCTTGTCTACAGAACTTAAACCAAAGAATCAAAAACTCCACCACTTCTAGGCATGAGAAACTACCATAAAGAACAAAAAAAGAACAAGGAAAAAGCACCAGATATTTAAGCAAATAGCAATAGTAAACCTAAAAAAGAGAAAAAAAATCCTGAAGAGAAAATTAGTACATATCTTCCTTGATGCCATTCTAAGTTGAACATTGCTAATGTTCAAGAATAGAGACACAACGATATCAGAATTTGAAACAAAGAAATAAAATTAGAAAAGGCAGAAAGTAAATAGTGCCCATTTTAAAGTTCTCACCTTGGATCACACAACAGAAAATCTCCAGAGCGTTTTTTGTTGTTGTTGTTTTTGTTTGTTTGTTGCCGAACAGGTGTGTAAAATCATGTAGAAATAGTGAGAGAAGACAACCAAAACAATGCTAGAATTGCCAGAAGGTGAAGAGGAGCAGGGTCACAACAAGAAACCCCACCCTAAACAAATACATGAACTCTTGCAAGCCATCCAGTTCTCCTGTACACACATCCCTTGCTTTCCGAGGCCAGCTGGACAGAAGATACTGAGGACTCATTGCTTACACAGCAAGGTAACATCTCCCTGTCACAAGAGCCAGAGTGCACACCAGCACGTTTGGAACGGCTGTAGCCCGTAGGGCACAGAGTTGGGTCAATTTAAGTTCTGCACTTAGGACAGAAGGTCTTAAGGTACTTAAAACAGAAGATTCATAACACCATGAGACTGGACTGAGTCTGTCTACCCAAAAGGGGCAGTAGAAGTTGCTCAGATGAAACATACAGTAGGCAAAATGAGGTAACTCTTCCCAATGCTCCCTCCCAGCCAAGGGAATTCCCTTCTGAAGTTGTTTAGGATGTATTTAGGCTGTGAAAAATAAGAGCTTAAAATCATTTTGAGCCTCCTCCTTTAGCCATCTATTATGACAAAGTTATGGCACTTGTGATAGAGTGAAAGAAGCTCTACCCACCTCCTTTATTCTGCACTGCGCACATTGACTTAAATGCTCCTATTCTAACAGCTCAAAGATGCTCAAGTAATTCATCACATGTTCTTCCAATGCTACATAAAGAGGCCTTGAAACTATGGGAGAGGCACCACAGTGAAATTTAACCTTGTAAAGCAGACAGACAGCTCAAAGTAGGTGGCAAGTACCTAGTTTCTCATAACACTAGCACGAGTTAAGAAATGGAATACTGCCGAGGATCTTCTAACTTACTATTGTTTCTAATAATCAACTCTAACACCTGCCATCATCAAATGAAACATCTTTCCTCTCTATTTCCTCTAGCCAGGGGAAGCACAGAGCAATACTGACCTCTAAGCAAAGAGCAAGATTGTTTTTTTCCCTACAATGGCGCACAGAGTTTAAACCACAACACAGAGGCAGTAGTTAATAAGATGGTGTAATCGATTCACACATCCAAATTGTCCCTACCTGGATATCAGTGTCCTTCACAGGCTCGAGAGGTTCAAATGTGGTGGCTGCACTAAGACTCTCTAGTCGCTGAGAAATATGGGATATATCAAGCCCTCTGGATCCAAGAAGAACAGACCTATAAGAAAGAAAATGTACAGGTATGAAATCAGTACTGAACAGACAGGGCTGCTGCTTAGAATTTGAAACCCAAACTCACTGCCTGTATTTAGTTCAGCTGCCAGCCACATACAGACAGTATTTCCAGCTGTGCTACAGAAATTGCCTAAAAAGCAAACCCGAATGGCTGGATATCTAACAGCCTCAGTCCTGCTGAGGTCTTTCTGCTGTTCCACTGCAGTACTGCACACCTGCCAAATCCTTCTAGATAGAAAAAAAAAAAAAAAAAAATGTAGCATGTTCCTCAATGGCTTCTGCAGTGTCCAGAACACAGAACTGCACCTTTTAGCTTTATTACTCGAGATCAGCAATCGTAGCTCCCCAGATGAACCTGTCAGTTACTTCCAAAAAGATAAAATCCAAGAAAAGTAACAGAAAGGTGTGTGTGTGGGGGGGTGGAAACAGCTCTGAAGTCATGCTCTTTCGCCTGGGCATTTCCTCCCAGCAAGGAGGCTTGGTTTCTATAAAAGAAAACAAATCTGCAAACAACTTTCAGAACTAGAGGTAATGGCCACATGAACTTAAGGAAAAAAAATTTTAACAGTGAGGGTGACAGAGCGCTGCAACAGGCTGCGCAGAGAGGTTGTGGAGTCTCCTTCTCTGGAGATCTTCAAACCCGCTTGGACGCAGTCCTGTGCCACGTGCTCTAGGTGACCCTGCGTGTGCAGGGGGGTTGGACTAGATGATCTGTAGAGGTCCCTTCCAATCTTAAGCATTCTATGATTCTATGAACTTTTCCCCTGTGTGTTCAGTTTCCAATGCAGGTGCTCAGCTTTGCTAGTACTCACGCCTTCACATCTGCGGTCTCCTGGGATGTGCGGGTCAGCGTGCGGGACCGCAGGCGCTCCCCAGCCTGCTGAATCTCCTGGAGGTTGCGCTCTACATGAGGGAGCTCAGAAATCCCTTCCGTCTCAGCTGCAAGCTGTTCTGCCTGCTGGAGAAGCTCTCCAAAGCCTTCAGTGTCCATTTCTGCTGCAGGTTTTTCACAAGATGCACAGAAACCTTGAGAGAAAAAAATAAATAAAAGAAAAAAAAAACCCACAATTTTGAGAAAATTCTTGCTCGACTATATGTAAGCAGTTGTTTATAAATCTACAGGCTCACAAAGAGACTAGCAATAGCTACTATTCTAGAACAGGATCATACTCCCTTCCCCCATCCTTATCAAGCCAGTACTTTCAGGTGATTGCAGAAAGATTTGTCTTACAGGGCTAAGTTCTCAAGGCAGAGCTACAGTCATGTTCGAGATGGGATACAGATGCCATGGGATGGTTCATATATTGCCTTGATATAAAGAGGAGTGAACAGAAAGCCAAGAAATCCACGTGAAGGATTTGGTGTTAATTCATAGACTTAAAACTCCTTGTGTGTAAATACATTAATATATATTATACATAGGTAGGGAAGCTATACATATTTACATAAAGGTTGAAACACACATAGCTTGAATGTGAGGCTAAATTAACAGCAAAAAGAGATAAGTATGCACATAGATATAACTAACCACCTAGGAAAATGTGTTAATCCATGTGTCACTAACTCTGAATTTTAAAAGAAACACACACATACTACTCCAATGAAAAAGATGTACGTCACCCCCAATGCATGCACCAAGCCACACTGGTGCTGGCAAGAACTGCCTGCATGTGTCAAATGAAAGAATATATAACTCAAAGAAACTGCACAGCAGAAGGTAAAGGCTGCTACAGATGCTGTAATTTTTAGAGAGGGACAAAAATGGACACAGGTAGGGTCATGTAGTTGCAATGATATCCAAGGTAATGGAAAATGAGAGCCAAAAGCTCATCTTGAGGTGCTTGGGCATCAAGTTCATCATATTTGCTGCCAAATCAGTGAAGTGCTACAAGCACCTGGCACTGCTAAAGCCAAGTCTCACAGTCTGCTTAACTTAAAAGTACTCAAACTTGAAAGCACTGACCTCTGTTCTACTCTAGGATTGGAAAAGAGTCAGTTCAGGTTAGAGAAAAGCAAGCCACAAGCCACAGCAAGTTCAGAGATTTCCCTTTTTCACAAAAGTATCAGTGACTATGCATGAGCAAATGGAAAAGAAAAGGCTCTTAAAGTTTTCAGTCTGCTAACCACAACAGCTGCTGCAGGTTTCTGAATCCCAGAGTACCTGACACAAATCACAGGTTGGAAGAGCTGCTTTCAAGGAATCCATTGTGGAGAACACAGTTATGGTTTGCCAGAATTTAGCTCTGCAAATAGCAGCTAAAATGGGGCTGGATATCCTTCTAACACAATGGGATTCACATGGCAGAGGACCAGATCTACTTGAATTTTCCATAAAACCAATAAAAACAACAATAAAATCCTGTAGGTAAAAATTGCCTTTCTCCTAGCAGCAAAAAATTAGGAGACTAAACTCATGAAGCTGCATTGTTGGAAGAGGAAGGACAAGCTAAAACTTTTGTTTTAACTTCTTCAACCATGTTCCCAAGGCACAGTGGACCCTGTGAAAACAAGAGAAACCAACCATGCACAAAAACTACCAGTGCAGGCCAGATTAGTTTAAAAAGACCTTTTTAGGTTGTGGGCATTCTTTCCATACGTACCTCAGCTTGGGTGGCAGGCACACATGAAACTGTCCCACAGATAGAGCTTCAGCATCAAAACCGCATTGCGGGAATTAATTAATTATCTTCTATCTTCTTTTTAAAACGGCCCCACTACCAAGAAAAATTGGAGCACTCAAACCCCTTCATGCATGCTTTCAGGGTTAACATGAATAATGACAGTGACTTGTTTAATTTATTCCCTTCTCAAAGGCATCTAAGCATGGTGTCCATCCTCGAAAATTATTTTGGAGCATTCAGAGCACAGCAGAGAAATTAATGCCACAAGGAACCAAACACTCCCCTTATGAAGGATGCTTTCTCCAAATGCAAGAGCAGGTGATCACAGAAAGTCAGCTTCACTGCACAGTGCTACCGACACGGGGGCCTTCGCTATCTCACTCACATACATCTGTTTCACCCTACCCTGAAGCGCTTGGGATTAAATAAGACCACTCAGATCTTGGGCATTAACCTGAGCCCTTTATCATTTATTCAAAAATATAATCAATAGAAATGGCCTGATTATTTGAACAAAGCAAGAGAGCATATCAAGTCTGCAAACTAAAAATACGGTGCAATTTAAACATTTCTTGGTATCCCTCAACCATGCTGAAGCAGCCGAATGCAACTACTTTATACTCCTCATGCTTCACCACCACTGCTAAGCACAGCTACTGGTGGTGAGGGCATCTTTAGCTTATCTGGGTAAGAACCAAGAGAAAAGGACTGTGTGACAACTCATTTGAACACAGGCAATCAGGCAGAGAAACCAACCCATGCACACAGCTGCTCTGCCAGGGTGCCAGGACAAACCTCTCCAGACACAGAGAGCTTCCCAAGCCTCCCCCACTGGCTTTTGGAAAACCAGGAGCTTTTGAGGGAGGTAATAATCACATTTTCAGTGACTTGTTAATCAGGTGAGATAGTTGAGCCTGGGTTTGAGGAAATTAGCATCCAGTGAGATGGAGGAGGGCAGAAACAATCATCTCATGCCCTGCAATGCAGCATATCTTTCCAATGTTTACTTGTGATAACTCAGGTGTATCACTGCCAGAAGCAGATGGTGCTGGCAGATACTGACCAGAAAGGCCACCCTTCCCTACAGCTATGACTGTGACTGCTGGGTCCTCAGGGGGCTGCATATGGAGCAGCGGCTGCAGGAAGACGAACGTGGCCTTCAGCTCGATCTGATTCGATCTGGTTCACTTCCTCGTTTCATTAAGGAAGAGATTAAAAAGTCTGGAGCATTACATAGCACTGTCTTTGCAGCAAGCACTGAAACCAAAAACACGAAGAAAGAGCACCCTATAAAACAGCTCCCAATCCTGCACTTTTTAGCTATAGGCTCAACGTTGATTCAATATAAGGTCTACCCCACAAATCTGCTGATGTAGAATAGCTGCGATACCTCTGGAAAACAGACTGAAGGCAGCAAATCCTTCTCTGCAGATCTTCCAAACCTGCTTGGACACAGTCCTGTGCCACGTGCTCTAGGTGACCCTGCGTGTGCAGGGGGTTGGACTAGATGATCTCTAGAGGTCCCTTCCAACCTTCAGCATTTTGTGATTCTATGAATATGGAATAAACTGGCTTGTTTTGTTTCTTTTTTGACCAAGGCAAACAACCAGGGATTATCCCCAAGCACTGAGAGTGACAGCTCGACACTGACCTAGAAAACAAATAGTAAATGTTATTTAAATACTAAATGTTATTTTTCCTAAATGATAGGACTCAAATATTTAGATCGAGTAACAGCCCAAGTGACTTGGTCTGTGCACCAGAGTTTACCACGTTCAAGAGACTGCCTAACTCCTAATGTTGCTCTTCAAGATGGATACTGCTTCCACAGTAGCAAGCAGAACGATGCCAGATTTTCATGCGAGGCTGGGGAAAGAGCAACAATTGACACCTAAGGGAAAAAATAATATAGAAGAAATTAAACTAACTTTGAAACCAGATCAACCCCAGTCTAAAAGCCAGGACCAGAAAGGCTCTTCTGTAAAACAACTTGAATGACTTATCAACAGGAGCTGCCGCATTAGACTACCACTCCATGTCCAATTAAGCACCAGTTTAGTGTTTATCCAACATTCAGAACCAAGAAGTGCTACATATTCTACAGACTGACAGTATTTAAGCCAAAAAGAATCACAGAAGATAGTGTCAGGCTTTGAAATTCTATTCAGACTAATTGTAAATGATGATTTATTAAAAAAAAAATTAAGAAGTCTCGAAGAGGATTGCAATGGTGTCTAATGACAAACGTTGCAATTATTACACTCTAAACATGGCCACGCTGAGCACTTGACAACAGAAGTACCCCAAATACTGCAAGCCGTTATTATCAATGTTATAAACATAAGCTTGGGGTGTTTTGGTCTGCTGGTCTGCTTTGGGTCATGCTTTGCATGTTCTGTTAAACCAAAGATTTCTATATAAACTATATATTTTTTTTCCTTCTGTTGCAACTTTTTCCCCAGAGCCTACAATTTAATCTGAAGCTGGAAGAGAAGGTAAATAGGAATAAATAAAGTCCTGCCCTTCAGGGCTCTGGAGCTTTGTATGAATAGCAGCAACACCACCCAGCTCTTGCGTGGCACTCTGAGCATCAGAAACTTTCGTGGAAGAAGTTTGGGTTAGGTTCACCATTTTACAGACAGGAAAATAAATCAAGAACTGCAGAGTCTGCAACCAAAGAGTATGACAAAAAAAATTTAAAAAGCAAAGCATAACATTTAGAGGATATGAGTTAAGGAATGAAGTTTCCTGTAAGGATGCAAACCACAGATCCTGTGTCACTGGAGCTATGTAAGAGTAGGACAAGAGTCCACTGGAAACAGTGCAGGGTCCAGTGATTCCTTACCAGGGGTAGTTCAAACCCTGAGGTTCTATCCGGCCTCATTTCCGAACATCTCTTGTGCATCTTCAACAAATCACACCTCCAATTATGAAACAAATGTGCAATGCACATCTAGCAAGGAAATTAGGATAAGATGGCGTGGAAACACACCCAAAGTTCTAAAGGCAGTGACATTCACAGCCGTTTGGCCTGGCACTCTGGGAGAGACAGACACGGGCTTGCCCCTCCTCTCTGTCCTGTACATTACGTAGTGTGGAATCAGGCAATGAACACTTTGAATGATTTCTTCCCATTTCTACCATGCATTTGTCAAGGCTGACTTGTACCTGTCATGTGACTTTGAACTTCATCCTGGAGGTCTCAAATCAACGCTATCCCACATAACTGACACACCTGGCAATTTTGCGGTCTCATCATTCAGCCTCCTTTCCAAACTCTAGGCCCTTGGCCGACCACCCATATCGGCAGGCCACTAGCTTCTGCAGAATAGCAAAGGGGCCACTAGTTGTATCAAATATTTTTATTTCTGAAATTCCTTAGATGAAACCCCAGCTGCTCCCCTCCCACCTGAGTTTCTTGCAATATTACCCTGTGGGAACATTAGGGACCAAACCACAGAATCATGGCCCCTGCAAGTCGTTTTTAGGGATTTCCTGTGTGCAGCCCCTTCCAAAGGGGGCTTCCAACAGCCTTCCAAAGGCGGTGCAGCCCCCGCAGAGCGGTAACTCCCCACGCGGGCTCCCGTGAGGCAGATGTGAAGCGGCCCTTGCTCTTCATCCTCAGTACACGGAGCTCTCTGCACCCACGTTGCGGCACCATCGGCTCCGCAGAGGAGGGAGCAGCCCTGCCGTCGCCCCGGCCCCACAAACTCAGGGCTCGCCGCAAACGCGCTCGTGCCGCGGGGGCGCGGCGGCCTCGGTCCGCGCGGACCCGTTGGCGGCGGCGGCGGCTCCTACCCGGCGCCTCTACCAGCGCCGCCCCCGCGGGAGCCGCCCGACGCCGTCCCGGAGCACGTGCGGCCGCAGCGCCAGGAACCGCCCAGGCCGCTACCGGCCCCGGGGGAGCCCCTTTCCCCCGCCACTCTCACCTGCCCCAGCCCCTGCCGCTGCCGCTCCAGTCGCCACCGCCGCGCGCGCCCATTGGACGAGCCGGGGCACTTCCCGGCGTGCCGCGCGCCGGCTCCCGCCCCCTCGTAGGAACAACTTTCTGCGGGCACTGCGCGAACGGACATGGACAACGGGGCGGGGAATCCGAGCGGCGCGAGTTCGAGGCTGCCCTCCGCCGCCGGGGCCGAGGCCGGCAGGGGGCAGCAGCGGGGCGCGGAGGGCGGCGCGGGGGGCGGCTCCCTCCTTCGCGGGGCTGCGCGGCTCTGCCGTGAGCGCCCCCAGCCCGGTGCGCGCGGCACCCGAGGGCGCCGCCCGGCTCGCTGCGTTGCGCACGGCACCCTGCGCCGGCGGCAGAGGCGCCGCCCGGCTCGTTGCACTGCGCACGGCCCCGCGCTCGCCGCGTGCAGTTCCCCCCCCCCCCCCCCCCCCGCGGATGTCGCGCGCACTGCGCGGCCGGGCGCAGCGGCAGTGGCGGCTGTGGCGTCTTCGGGGCAGCTCTCGTTGCCGCCCCCGCTCGGCTGCGGCGCGCGGCACGGAGCGCCCCGGCGGGGAGGAGGGAAGCGGCTGTCCTGCGCCTTCCCGTTCACCTGCAGCCGCCGCGTCTGCGGCCCGCCGGCGCCCCGCAGGCTGCGGGGGCCTCGACGCAGCAGCTGCAGCCCGCGGGGCAGCACGAGCAGCAGCCTGGGCGGGGGGACGACAGTTAGCGGAGGGCACGGGGCGCCCCCCAGCGGGAAAAGAGAGGGGGGTCCCACAAGGCAAGGGGAGTCCCGGGAGGCAGCAGGTCCCTTTGAGAGTGCAGCAGGGCAGGGGCACCTTTCGTGTGGCGGGAGAATGGGGGAATCCGTAGGAGATGGGGCGGGGCACTTCGGAACAGGGGCACCCACTGTGGGGCAGGAGAACTGGGGGATTTCGTAGGGGCTGGGGTTTCCCCATGGAGCAGAGGGGTCACCTTGAGCCAGGAGCATCTTTTGTGGGGTAAAGGATTGGGGGAGTCCCGAGGAGATAGAGGGGTTCGTGAAATGGGGGCGTCCTCGTGGGACAGGGACATCCTTTGTGGGGCAGGGGATTGGGGGAGTCCTTAGGGGGTGTTGGAGGTTCCTCATGGAGTGGGGGGTTCCCATGGGGCAGGGGCCCCCTCCATAGGGCAGAGAAGGCAAATAAGGACGTGGGCTACAGAGTCCTCAGACTGACCACCCAGGGGACCATGGGCAAAGGGTGACACCGTGTGCAGGGATGTCAGCAGTGGAGGCAGCTCTGAGACATTGTCCTCGGTCTGGTCACACTGGACTTGCCGAGGGCTGCTCTGTGCCTTGAGATACATGTGCTTGTGTCAAATGGGCAAGTAAAGAGGCCATGTGTGCAGACAGGCAAACCCCAGGGAGGGGGCAGCTGCCACTGATCTGTATGAGTTGGTTCAAAAGAAAGTTTGAGGGGGTAGGACAGCCCCAGCCTCCCCAGGTCCTGGCAGGAGGACTTCCCCGCGGCCGTCTCGGCGCTGCTGCTGCATAGTGCATCTTGGCCACGGGGAACGGCATATCCCAGCTGGAGCAGCAGCCCACTTTCCAGGAATTTCCCCGGAGACGGACGGCAGCAGGACGAGGACGCGCGATCCACAGACACCCTGTCCCTCTGGGTGGCTGGCACAGGCATGCGGGGAGGTGCTGGCAGCGCCTGCCATCCCAGCTGCCCCCATTGCCACTCGCAGGGGATTTCTTAGCTGTGGGATAGGGCAGCACCTGCCTCTTAATCCAAGACTTTCTCCCAAATATCTTGCTTCTGCAATAGGAAAACTTACTGGAGGAATATGCCATGTGGGGGCTTGTGAAAGGTCTGGGGTGCAGGCATGTGCTGGACACTGGAAGGAAGGGGTCATTTCAGAGGACTTCAGTCCTGGTGGCAAATGCGTGGCTGGCAGCGAGTAGCCGCCATGTCCCTGTGCCCAGGATGCGGCAACATCCCTGTGCCCTGGTGTGCCAGGAAGTCTGGGAGCCACTGCCCCCACCCAGCACGTGTGAGCACGGGGACCTTGGGACACCCAGCTCTGCTCACCTGGGATTTTCCTTCCAGCTGCTCATGCCAAGGCTGAGCAGGGAAGAGGGGATCCCTGTGTGGCATCAGAGCTCGCCAGCCCTGATGGAGCCCAGATGTGGAAAGCTGCCTTCGGAAAGGCTGTGCAAGCCAAGGGGGCTAGCGAGGAGCTGGCTGCCCCGTGCCCTGTGCCAGGAGCGCCCGTAGCCCCAGCTCTCCTGGGTAACAAGCACCTGGTGTTGCAAGGAGCCACCAGCAACTGCTTGCTTGTTGGTACTTATATACATGGATCTTTATTTAGGAAGCTTATCACGTGTCGCACAGGACAAATACTTAGGATATGTGAGCACATACAAAAATAAAGCGCAGGCAATAAAGTTACTCGTGGATGGGCGCCCAGGTGTCCCCCTGGGAAGGCGGGCACCCTACTTGCAGCAGCTGCACTTGGCGGCAGGCGGCCCTTTGCAGACGCAGCCTTGGGCGCACTTGGCACATCCAGCCGGGCAGCAGGAGCAGCAGCCTGGAGCGGGAGCAGAACGCGTTGGGGAGCGGCTGTTAAGGGGTGGTGGGCAGAGGCTGGCACTTTCTTTCCCATCCCAAACCCTGTTCAGGTGCCTGTTGGCTGCCCCTGTTCTTCCTCTCGTCCCCCCAGTCCTTGCAGGCTCTGTGCTCAGGGGAACAGAGCATCCTCCCCAGGGCTATCCCAGCACCCTGCCCACCTCCGCTCCACTCCCCAGGTGTCCTTGCCATGCAGCTGCCAGCCGGGAGGGATGGGAAGGAGCCTTGCCGACTTCTTGAGCCTTTTGGCAAGCTCTGCTTTGCACAGCCTGGTCCAGGAGCTGCTCCAGAGATGGGAGCAGTGTGGGCGGACAAGGGCTCTGCTGTGTGCCGGGATGGCACCTGGCACCAAGCCTTGGGTGACAGCAGGGACGACCAAGGCTATGCTCAGTGCATTGGTGCACAGGGAAGGGCTTCCTGGTTTGGGAGTGGGGGAGGAGCAAACCAATCCCTGGAAAAGGGATGTGAGAGCCTGCTCCGCACCAGTGGGGTTTGAAAACCATGCATGTTGCTGGGCGCTGTAGCCAAGGGCAGCACGTGACAGTCACCCCAGGCTCCCGCTTACCTTTCTTGCACGCCGTGCACTTGCAGTTCTTACACTTGCAGTTGTCCCCGCAGGTGCAGGTGCCGCCTGGAAGGGGAAGTGGCGCTGAGGAGGGCTCCGGGCACACGGGGCCATTACGTTGGCAGGCATCACCCCCAGCACCAGCCGTGCAGGCTGACTGTGGATCAGGCTGCCAAGGCCCGGGTGCCAGGAGGGGTCCCAGCACCCTGGTACCCCCCCGCAGCATCTCGGCATCCTCCCCAGCATCCCAGCACCTCCCAGCAGCACGCGGCACCCCCCTCTCCCCCCGGCATTCCAGCCTGCCGGCAGAGCGGGCCGCTGGGCAGAGCACGGGCTCACCGCTGGCACAGGGGCAGTCCTGGGAGTCCATGGGTGCCGCGGCTGGCAAAAGCGCACGGACACGGCGAACGGGAGCGAGGTCTGGCCAGGGCGCACGGCCGCCTCCTATTTATCGCTGCCTGGGAGAGAGCGAGTGCAAAACCCTCCGCCCCTCGTGGCCCTGCGCACGGCTCAGCCCGGCGCCTGCCCCGGGCGCTGCTGATTCATCCCGCTTGCACCCGGCGGGCGCCAGGGGCCCCCAGCCCTCGCCCCGGACCCACTCCCCCTTCCCTGCACCCTACGCAGTGGGGGCACTGGCTGGAGGTGTGTGCGCAGGGGGAACGGGTAGTGTGTGGGCACGGAGAACGGCCAGCTCTCGGCGCACGGATGACACAACCGGCCACGCGAGCGCTGCGCGGTTTTCCGGCAGGGGGCAGGGGCTGGGCGCGGGCTGCCGCCCACTCCTTCGCTTGGGCAAGGTGCTGAGCCCCCACAGGACCCCCGGGCAGACGCAGCAGGACTGGCCCGACTGCACAGGGTGCTGCCCCCCGACTCCAGCGGCGCCTCCCGGCCTCGTCCCTTCCTGCCCGCGTGGGTTGGTTTGTGCAAGCAGTGTAACTGGTTTGCACACACGCGCGTGAGGAGGAGGAGGTGGGGGAGACAGGCTGAAGACGAGTGTCCCTGCTGCGCGCCCATCAGCCCAGCCTGGGGCCTCCCGGGGTTTCTGTCCCACCTAGACAGAAACTTTCAGCCTGGCTGGAGCAGGCGGAGGCACGGCTGGCAGTTGCCCAGACGAGGAAGGAGCAAGGCAGGCGGCATGGGACTGGAGAGCCAGGGCTGCGGGCAGATCCGCAGCAGGCAGGCTGGTTCGCCCTGCTTGAGACCAGTCACAATTTGGGGATAAATCTGGTGTGCGGGACGGGAGCGCCTGGGTCCCATGTGTACGATTCCCTGGGCACATCCATGGTAGCAGGAGCGTGCCCTGAGTCAGAGCTGCTGTCCCGGTGACGGGCACCCCGGCACTTGCATGAGCCCAGCTGATGGCTAATGGCCACGGGTTGGTGCTGGGGCATGTGAGTGGCAGTGACTCAAGGGACCGCGCCAGGTAAGCGCCAAGGAACAGACAGCATCTCGTGGCCAAGGAGGGGATGGGTGACCACGGTTATCTGTGCACTTTGGCTCTGGCCTGGGACGTGTGTCCACAGCATCACAGACAGCCCCATGCCCGCTCTCGCTTCCACCCCTCGCTCTGTGCCACCCGCTGGGCAAGCCAAGCACTGGGGCACCGAAACCGCTAGGAATGGGACGGCTGCTTGGAAAGCAGCCCAGGCCAACTGCTGCTCATGGTGCTGAGACTGCAGAGGGCTGATAACAAGTGTTTTGGCCATGGGAAGTAGGTGCTGAAGTGCTTTTGTTTTGCTGCACTTGCCAGCCTTTTGGCGGAGGAGGAGAAGGAGGATGAATCACCACAGCACCTGCCCCCAAATGCTGGCCTGTTTCCAAACCGCTCCCAAACGCGTGTGCACCAAGCCAACAGCCTTGGGAGCTGTTTGGGAGAGAAACCGGAACTGCACGGAGATATCACCTGATGGAGATTTCTTTATTTTCCCAGAAAATGCTAGCAAAGGCAGCAAGTGGTAGCCAAAAACCTGCAATGAGGACAGCATTGAGGGCATATCTGAGCTCATTGCTTAGCAGCCCAGGTACCAGCAAAGCCGCAGCAGGAGCTAGCCCCGCGTGCAAGCACACTCCTTGCTGGACCGTCCTCGACAGCAGTAAAGCCTATAGCAATAAAACGATTGTTTTAATAAAGGCCTACTCGTTGTCATAAGGATATTAGGAGATTTTCATTAAAAAAAAAAAAAAAAAGGAATTGTACCGCATGCAATAATGCAGTGCTTTCCCAACTCCACATAAGGCTTTGATGTGGGATCAGCACTGGGATCGGGATTTGCATTGCAATCTAGCTTGAGCTGTGACTCAAAAGTGTTGGTTTCTGAGCCTGCCTCTGTCGCGGACTCACTCTCCAGCTCTGGGCAAGTAGCATGAAATTTGTTCGGTCTTTCATACCTGCAAACTAGATAACCATGTTATCTCCTCCCTCCAAAGGCAGCACAGAGAGGAGGGCGGTTGGCACCGTTGCCATCAGTTGTTCTTAATGAGAGAGGGAAGAAACAAAAAAGGCCCACGCTGACATCCTGCCGGGCATTGCGCAGGCAGGAGGTTCCACTGGGATGAGTCTGACCCTGCGGACTCCTCGTGGAAAATGCCGCTCCAGGTTTCCCTGCTACCTAGGGCACTTTTTTGGCAGGACTGGCAGGATGGCCAGTGTCCCCTGGCAGGAGATGGCCACGGGGCTGGGCCAGATGCGTCTGGGCACATCTGCAACATGAAAGGGCCGGTGTCTCTTTTAATCAGGAGGCGATCATAAATATAAATGGAGATTCCTTGGAGGTCTGTGGAGACAGCTGCCTAGGGGACCAAGGGGCGAGGGCACCCCTGGGTCCCAGAGGTGCCAGCAGCACCCCCAGCCCCCCTGGCTCTCCTCCTGCTCCCACCTCCAGCCCCTCCAGCGCTGCCCGACATGATCTATACTTTTCTTCCCTTACTTGTGCCTCCTCCAGGTTCCCACAGACTTTAAACTCACCTGCTCCAACTAGTCTCCTCCTTCCTGGCTGAAACGTGACCTGAAGTTTCCAAGTATCGTTACCTTGGGCATATTCCTTTTTTTTTTCTTTTTCCCCACTTGCTAATTTCCAGAATGAGAAGCTGAGCAATCCCCTGAGGTGCTGGGCTGCTGCTTGCCTGAGCTTGCAGAGCGCCGGCCCCCTCGGTGCCAACACGTACGCTGCAAGGGCGCGGGAGCCTCCTGTGCGACTGCCCGGCCCTGCGTGACCAGCGGCGACGCGTTGGCCGGGGAGCAAGGAGGGAAGCCGCTCGTGGTCACAGTGGCTGCAGCTCTTGTGCTGCTGCTCGGACAGGCTCCGGCTTCTCCTCTGGCTTCCTTCCAAAAGCCAAGCAGGATGCAGTCAGCACTTCTCCAGCCGCCCGTGCAGCCGTCCTCGGATGGCTATTTTCAATGACACGTTTCCAAGCCCCTGCTGTGGGATAGCTGAGCATTTTCCAGATTGAGGATTCCTGGCAGTCAGATAAGGACACCGGGGATTTTCACTTATATTTGATGTCTTTGCCTGTAAACAGCTCCTGGGTGTTAAGTATCCTTGTTGAGTAACAAGGCCAGCTTCTCCACATAGTCCTTCTTCCCTGTCAGTACCCTGATTTGTTTGTAAAAATGTTCTGGAAACCCGTCATGCAGGATTTCCTCAGACTGGTGGGGAAATAACTAGAATAATTTCCACAATGATGGGGGCAGAGGATCCCTCTAGGAGAGATCCTTCAGCAGAATGGGGTAAAGGGCTGGGATGAGCCAAGGAGACAGCAGGAAGACACAAAAGCATCGCCAGAGGTGCAAAGTCCTCGGCAGCCTGAGTTATCTCTGGAGCAGCAGGCTTGGACTTTGAACCTTTGGAGCTGGTCTACCAAAGCCAGGGCACAGCAAGGTGGATTTGGGGTGGGATTGTGCAGGATTGGGGGTGGGAAGTGCTCACGCTTGTGGCTGGTATCACAGCAATGCGGCGGGGAGTCCATGTGTCCCTCGTGTACACCTGCCCGGACTTTCCTAGCTAGTAAAGCTAGTAAAACAATGCAAATTCATTTTTGCATCTCAAAAACCAAAGGGAGAAAAATGGATGCTCTTGATTCGTCATAGACAACCTTAAAAATATCCCACGAAAGTCCTAATCTCTACAAAAAGATTCATGCCCAGGGACAGGCGCCCAGCTGGGCTCTGGAAACCAGTTCTGCAGTTGACTCTAAGGGGCTGGTCTCCAGTCTGCACAGCATCACCCTGTCTAAAGCAAGGGGAATGAAGATTAAAAAGGTACATTAAAAATCAACATTCTGATTTTGCTGTCAGAGACTGCAAATTCTAAGCTAAAGCTTTAACAAGCAGCATAATGCAACCATATTACAGACTTACCCCAAAGTCAATAGCATAATTAGAGATGTAAAAATAATACTGACAGCCCAAATAATGCATATATAGAAAGAAGCTTGAATTTTCATATATTTACAATTTTGTCAGTCTATAATGGTGCATTACAGTATATTCTTTCCTGTTCTGCTTGGTCAGGTTTACACCAGCCTGAAGAACAATATTTTATATTGCTGGGGGATGAGTTCCGGGCAGCAGCGGCAGCAGCAGCATTTTCTGGACCTTGGAAATAGCCTCGTTTGCTGGAGTTAGTATTGGTGTTATGTCTTTGTGCTCTGTTACGCAAACTTGGATCAGGAAAGGGGGCCCACTGCATGGCTAGCATTGTAAATGGTGCTTATCCACTGCTTCAAAAAGGGAAAAACCACCTTCTTTAATAGGCTCCATATGATCACCCACTCATTATCCAAAAGCATAATGCCACATTGAGAGATTGGCCAGAGAAATTCATAAAAACAATTTTATAAAAAAGCTAAAAATGTTGTTCAATTTTGGAGTTGCATGATTTACCTCCACTGGAAAGGCAGCCAGGCCCAGAATGTGCTGCCCGCTTTGCGCTGTTTTTCTGCTTTTCACATGAATGCTCCCTTTGAGAGACGATCATTCACATTCAGAACAGGCAAGCTGCTGCTGACCAGCGTTTTACAAAAAAAACCCAAATAAATAAAAATAAATAACAGGGCCTCATCATTCATTCTTGGAGTTGTAAAGTGCACCGATTTCTAAGCGTGAATCTGGGAACACCAGCCAGCTTTCCTAGAAGTAAATCAATTTTTCCTCTGGGGTGATTCAGTAGCCTTTTTAGTGACAGAGGTGTTGACCCAGCACATCTTTTTTTTTTTTTTTTTTTTTTTTTTTTCCCACACCTCCTATCTTGCATCTTGATGGGATGAAGATGATAATTTTCTACCACGTTTTTAGGCAGTCCATGCAATACCAGCAGCAGCTGGGAGCTTGGATGCCACACAGGGAGCACTGGGTATTTGTGTTTCATTTGTAGTTAGAACTAGTTTTTAAACCCTCATCACATGTTATTCAGGTCACATCAATAATTTTCAAAGTCACAACATTGAGCCAGAGTTTCCCTTATAAAGATGGTTCTCGACCACCCTGGGTTGCATACCTGATATTGCTTCCAGCTAGCACCTGCATCCAGGCTATGCTCAGCAGATCTAAACTTGCCTTAAGAGAAAATCCTTTTTTTTTTTTTTTTTTTTTTTTCACTGGAAAATATAGAGGAGGTGGCAGCTTTCTTGCCTGTGTGTCAGAATCAGGTTTTTTCCTACCCTGGTTTTCCTCTACACTTCCAAATGCTTTTGGTGGAAACCCAGGGCACAAGGTGAACTGGCTTCAAAAACAGGCCCAGGAAGTCAGGTTGGCACTGGGCCTCCCCCACCACTGAGGTCTGTCAGAGGAGATCTGGCTTCTGGGTTTCTGTAGGAATTTGTGAAGGGTTGATGAGCAAAGACACCAAGGTTGGGACCAAAAGCGGTCCCTTTATGCAAGTGAACTGCTCCTCAAGCCTGCACCTGTAAGGGTGGAAGTGTAGTACACTGGTGGCAGCCAAGCTTGGTGGAGCATGTTATAGAAGGAGAAGGTGATTTTATTATACAAAATCTCTCAGCAAGCTGGTTTCACATGTTTCCACTTGCAAACACTAAACCATTATTCAAGTGTATCCAAGCTGGAATTGTGTGTGCAACACGGACCATGGGAGACACCAACCTGCTTGTCCTCGCCAGGCCTCCTGTGGTTTTTAATTCATCAGCTCTGCCAAACTCATTTCAGGCCAGGCCTTTTCCATCAGTTAGGAGCGATGTTTTACTACTATCCTCCCCCTGGGCTAATCCGGACAGGAATGTCATGTGTGATAGGCTGCCGTGGGGAGTGCAAGGTCTCCCGCCGCTGGTGTTTGCAGAGGCCTCTTGGCCTTGGGAGACAGGACAAGCTGCTCAAGGGCACTGGTTGGAAACGGAGCTTTTTGTTATCATCACAGGCTGCTCCTTTGACCTCTGATGTGCTCTTTCTTCTGTGCTCGTATCTGTTTTGACTTGCTACAGAAGAGGGGGAGCAATAGGGGGATTCTGGGCCAAAAAATGGATTTTGCCTGTACTCTGCAGGACATGCACATGAGATGAATCTAATAAAGTGCCTGCCAATACCTGCATTAAGGCCAAGCACAGTTATTAATCAGCACTGAGGTACTCAATGACATGTGCATGTGCAAGCTGTGATTGAGGTCTGCAAGCTTCCCCTGGCTGCACAAATAAGGGATTCTGCAAAAATAGACAGGTAGATCTATATATATATATATATATAAAGCAGAGCAAATGCATGATGGCTTTGAAGTTGCTCTTTCCCAGACAACGCGGTGTGTTTTAAATATATGATTCGTTTTTACTGGCTTCCTTCTTGCTAAGAAATTTTTTTGGCTAGAACTAAGAGGGAGAGCAACTGCTAATGAAGTTGTACATGATGTCAGCGAGCCCTCCCTGCTGCAATAGCTGCTGGCGTTAGCGCACACTTGGGTTATTAACGCGTTTGGCAACGCGAAGGGGAAGGGGCCGTGGGATGGCCTGGGTTACACCCTGCCGCCAGGACGGGGGACACGGGGTGGACGCTGCGGGGTTGGGGGGACCCTGTAGCCTCTGTGCCCCCTGGCCACCCCACAACTGCCCCTGCAGTCCCCCAACCTCCAACTTCCCTGGACCCACAACTGCCCTCCAGGACCTCACCCCCGCATCTGCCCCTCCAGCTCCCTCACCCCACATCTGCCCCTGCCTCATCCCAGACCCTATATGTGCCCCTCCAGCCCCCCAAGCCCCTAGTTGCCCCTCCAACTGCCCCGGCCTTGCAGTCGTCCCCTGCAGCCCCCCGGCTCTCCGCACGCGGCCCCGCCCCCCGCGCCCGGCCCCGCCCCCCGCGGTGACGCGGCCGCCGCGCGCGGGCGGGGGGAGGCCTCGGTGGCGGCGGTCGCGGCGGTGCCCGCGGGCGACGCGGCCCGGCCCGGCCCGATCTCGCCTCCGCCGCCATCATGTTGGTGCCTGTGTTCACGCTGAAGCTCAACCACAAGATCCTGCCCCGCATGGTGGCGCTGGGCCGGTTCGACGGCACCCACCCGTGCCTGGCGGCCGCCACGCAAGCGGGCAAGGTAACGGCCGGCGCCGGTCGCCTCGCCTCGCGCGGCGGCGGGGAGGGGGGCGCGAGGCCCGGCCCCGGCCTGTCCCCGTGGGGCCGCCGAGGGGCCGCAGGAGCGGCTGGAGGCGCCTTCAGATTCTCGTTCCCCCCCACACACACCTTTTTTTTTTTTTTTTTTTTTTTTTAAATGACCAGAAGGCCTCGTGCGCGAGGCTATTTCGGGGTTTTGACACTAGATCTGTCCTTTAAATCTCTTAATCTGTCGCTCGGCCTGTCCCGAGGCTGTGCGTGTCCAGCCGGGAGGTTGTTCCCAGGCTGGCACCTGGTGCAAAGCCAAAGCTTTGCATGGGGTCCCCACCAAGGGGAAACAGGCTGAAAAAAAGGGCAAACTCAGACCAAAATGATGGGGAAACCCTGTGTGAGGGGGCAGGGCCCTGCGAGGCTGTTTCTGGTGTTCGGCTGGACTGTGTTGCTCCAAGCTCTCCAAGCGCCTTCTGGCAGCGCCTTCCGCAGTGGCTGCCTGGAGACACTGCAGGCTTCAGCCTTGTGCTTGCCTGGGGCTTGAGGAGCTGTTTCGGGCTTGTCCCTGGGCTCTGCTTCTTCACTAGCCTTTGCTCAGGAAGACAAGATATCCCTGTTTGAGGGGAACCACTTGTCTTCTCCCTGAACCTACCAAGAACTTCGCGGATGGAGGCGGTTTTTCCCCAGCGTGTTGATCCCTCGACCTGACGCTTGCATCTGGGATAAGGCATGAGCTGCTGGAGGTGCCAAAGCTTCCTGCAGGGGCAGAGAGCGACACTCGAGGCTCTGCTTTTAAACCTAGCAAAAGCTCCTGTTGTTACAGAGCTGTATTTTCACCTACAGGATCTGTAAATCCAGAGACAGTTCTCCAGCATGCTAAAACAATTAAAATAATGAGTGATGTTGAGTGTTAGCCTCTGTGTATGTTAGTTTATCTGCAGATGCTTTCTTTTGCCATCTGGTAGTTCTGACTTAGGGAAGAGAAATTTGAGAGGGGATTTTGTCAACATGTACAAATACCTGAGGGGAGAATGTAAAGAGAATGGGGCTAAACTCTTCCTAGTGGTGAGCAGTGACAGGACAAGGGGTAACGGTGTAAACTGAAACATAGGAAGTTTAATCTTCATATGAGGAAGAGCAACTTTCCTGTGAGGGTGACGGAGCCCTGGAACTGGAGCCCAGAAAGGTTGTGGGGTCTCCTTCTCTGGAGATCTTCCAAACCTGCTTGGACGCAGCCCTGTGTCACATGCTCTAGGTGGCCCTGCGTGTGCAGATGATCTCTAGAGGTCCCTTCCAACCTCAACCATTCTGTGATTCTGTGAAAGAACAGGAACTTTGCAGAAATTAATGCTGATATTCCACATCACCAAAGAAGGGTTGCTGTTTTCTGGGTAACTGGCAAGTAGATTTATTTGTAGTGTTTTCTCGGTTACTGCAGTGAGCCTTAGTGCTTTTACTGGATGAAGTGATGAAGGAAATGCTGGTAAATTCCAGCTTTGCAGTAGCAGGAAAGAGCAAGCAAGCAAACCAGCAAAATATGTTTAAGCATAACCAAACTAAGCAAAGCATAGGTGGAAACAAAAACCCACGTAGACGTAAATCTGTTGCATTTAGTTTGCTGTAGATATGCACATAGCTCATCGCGTTGCTTCCCAGGATGATGATTAATTTAGGAGCCTCTAGGAACAGCATTGGAAAAGATCCTGTTGTGAAAGACGCAAACTGAATAGGTGCAAAGCAGAGGATTACTTTATCCTATGATTGCTTGTTCCAAAGAATTACAGTGGCTAAATATAGGTGTCAGTGTGAGAATAAAAGCTTACTAGCAGAGACCCATTTTTAATTAGCTATCTTCTCTAAAAATTAAAGTTACTAGTTCCTACTCTGTTTGGTAAGTCACTAGGTGGGATGTTTAAAACACTTAAAATATTTGTTTCTATAGGTTTTTATTCATAATCCTCATACCCGTGGCCAGAGACCAGCCACAAAACGAATGGTGCAAAGTACCCAGGATTCAGACATTTCACTTCTCAACATTAATCAAGGGATCACTTGCCTAACTTCAGGAGTGCTGAATCCTCAGCTTGGTTATGATTCTCTTCTGGTTGGAACACAGACTAATTTGTTGGCTTACGATGTGCATAACAATTCAGACTTGTTTTACAGAGAGGTAAGTAAATTTAACTTTCTCCTTCTTTCAGCATCTCTTCACTATTTTCTTTGTCTTTGCGTTCTAAAGATCACAGGTTTTTATATAACTTTGTCAGTATGCTTCTGTTCATTGCATTAGTTATATTGATGCACTCAAAACGTTTTTACATTTTACTCCTTTATGATTTTTGGAGTGTTTTAAAAAGAAAGTCAAAACACTGATATGATGTGTGCCTATGTGTGTGAGAGGGAGCAAGCTTTCATACTGTGTTCTGCATCACTTGTCAAGAAAAACTTTAAAAATGTTAATAGAGATTCAGAGCTCAACTGGACTCATTTTCACTAGGGTTTTTTCACCCTAACTTATCCAAGTTAGAGCTGGTGAGTGAGGGTAGGAATTGTGGATTTTGTCATGGAATCAGAGACTACTGTGGAAAAAAAAACATGAAGAGGCCTTGGATTTATGTAGTTTTAAGCAATACAACTTTTAAGTTCATAGTAAAAAAGTTAACTACCAATGTATATGCATAATTAATTGTAACAGCTGAATTCCTGATTTTATAACCTTCCCTCTAATCAGCCTGATTGTTGGCCTAGCTTCATTTATCACTTACTACTGACCATTTTGAAAAATGGTTACTGCCAATTTTGTCTTGCCTTGTGATTCCACTGAAGTCCTTTAACTGGATCAAAGAAGGAGGGGATCTCTGCATACAGATTTTATTGCAAGATCCCAATAGAAAGGGGACAAATATTGGAAGCTCTTTCTGATTTGTGAACTCAGTGCACTTAGGTGTCTCATTCTTTGCTTTAATTATTTTTACTTTTTACTTCCTTTTAGGTTTCGGATGGAGCCAATGCAATAGTTCTTGGAACACTAGGAGATATTTCATCTCCACTTGCTATTATTGGTGGAAATTGTGCCCTGCAGGGCTTTGATTATGAAGGAAATGATCTTTTTTGGACAGTAAGGCTATGCATAACACTCTTATTATAAAAATCTTTTGATAGTGTGCACGCCCCTCAATGTATGTTTATTTTGTTTGTTTTTATATCATGCAGTCATTTGGTTATTGAATAGCTCAGATCTTTCTTAATTTATTATAAGCTTTAAATCACATCTTTGGTCAACATGTATTCAGATATTGCTCCAGTGTTGACTGTTCTGTTGCAGTTGAAATGTAAAAATAGTTTAGCCTCTGACAGCTGCCATTGATACCAAAGACTCTGTTTATCATTTTAGGTTACTGGAGACAATGTTCGTTCATTAGCACTGTGTGACTTTGATGGTGATGGAAAAAATGAGGTTTGTAACTATCTATATGTGAATCCAACAGTTTTCATTGTCTTTCAGTGAAATATGGATTGGGGTGGGGAGAGGGACACAGATGATCAAACACAGTTTCCTTATATTACCAGCTACAAAGATCTCAGCTCCGGAATTGTCCCTTTTCAGGCTGCACTCCTGAAAAGATGTGCACAGATGTTTAATCCAGATGCTGGTAGCAGCAGTGTTCTTTGGGACCACTTGCAGCACGTAATCTAGGTGTATTCAGGGGTCTTTATAGCATCACAAAGAGCTTCACTTGTGATTGACAGAATCAAGAAACCTTTTTTTTCATTTCTGCTCACACTACTTCTTCTCAGTAGCTTCTTCTCAGAAATGAAATTTCCTTTCAGCATCTTGCTGATAATAGATGAGATAAACAGATAAATATATGGCTGTAGTCCTGAATTTGTATGACATTTTCTGTCATTGTAAGTATTCTTGATTTCATATAGTTTTGAAGGATCATGGCTTTGAATATGAATTATAGAGAGAAAAATAATGGTTACTTAGTTACTTAGAAACAAGTAAATAAATTGTTAAGTCACCAAGCTAAAATACTCCCTTCTGACATCTGCCTTTCAGTGCTAATCATTATTACTTAAGTTGTTCTATCTACTTCTCAGCCCATCTCTCTTCGGAGGGGGTAACAATATCACCGGAATTATGAGGCTTATATTAATATAAATGGCCTCAACACCTTTGTTTTTTCTTATAAATGTATTTTACCAATGCAGATCCTTTGTTTGAATGAGGCCTTCAGGAAATAAAAACATCTCTTTGTAGGTCTTCAAACTGATTTCAACACACTCCTCCTTTGCTGTGTTATATATGGTCTGGGAGATGGTTGTGTGAAGTAGAGACAATGTAAAAAGATTTTTGCTTTCCATCAGAAAGCAGGAAACTCATCTGTGGTGCTAAATATATAACTGTTTTGCATTTGTGCTTCTAAGCTCCCTACCTGCTGCCCCGGGAAAGGTTTGTTCCCAGCAGTTGGTACAACTTGTTGCTGGTTTCAGCTAAGCAAGATTGGATGCATTGTCCAATTGACTTAACTTTTTGGTTAGCACGGTTTGCTGAGGTTTTAGAAAAAAAAAAAGGTTTGCTGAGGTTTTAGAATCTCTTCTTAATTCCCTAGATGATTCATTTTCTTACTTGCGGGTTATGCGGAAATACATGGTCTGTAAACTGAAGTTCTGAGAAAATACTCAAACCCGTCTTTTAAAGGTTGTTTTTATCCTGTGACTTGCTATTAAGTGGGTGTGCTAGCTTCTTTTCTCTTCTGTCCCTCAGTAAAAACACATTTGCCTTTAAAGCTGCCTGATTAACTGGAGGATAATGCTTCTGTTGCTTAGTAGCTAACAAAACCAACCTGGTCACTGTGTGCCTCAGGATTTTAGAATGATAGTTTACTTCCTTCTGTCTTGCCAAAGACTTCAGAGAGATTTTTGTTCTTGCCTTTTTTCACATTCTGGTCCAGTGGAATGAAAATCACAGAGGTGGACAAGTTCAGTGAAGTAGGAGGGAAAAAACGAGAAAGCAATAGCTTTACCAGTCTTTGCTTTAACAGTTCATGCTTTTAGCTATTTACTTCTAGCTAATGGTTTGTTACAGAATCCGTATTGCTTTTATGTATTTTCTCAATTTTTAATTATTTTAATACCTACAGTAAGTTTAGGCTTGTGTAATTTAGTCTATTAGAATAGATTTGCTTTGGAGGGGGAAAAAAAGGCCATAATTTTTCAAAATCCAACTTAGGTATAGATTTGTTTATCCTGCCCGGTAAAGATGCATGGGATGCCAGACTCGCAGGTTCCTGTGGGGAAAGGCACTACCAGGTACTTCATATTTCTGCTTCTGTCATTGACTTGATGAATGACTTTAGAGAAGGCGTTAAGCATTTCTTTTCGTCAGTTTCTCAATTTGTAAAATAGAAGGCCTCTCCTATTAACATCTTTATAAAGTACTTTTTTTTTTTTTCTCTCATGGCTTCCTTTTGGTTAATATCTTCTATTTGCTCAATTAGGAAGTAAGAAAAGAATTAAGAAATCACAAATAACAAACCAGCACGGCAAGAACTTGATTCAGTACTAATGTCCTATTTGCACAACTGTCTACATCAAATTAGAAGCCAATTTGCAGTAGTCGCAGTTGTCTTTCAGGCTGGAGAAGCAATGATGGTTTGGACACTTGGATTTATTAGTTCTGAATCAGCATGCTGTGAGAAATGCCTGTGGGGATATTCAGTGCAGAATAAAGCAGTGCTTTCCAGCTGTTTGCTCACAAGCTGGTAATTAGAAATTACCTTTTCTCTGCATCTCTGTAGTAATGTAAGAAATGGGCAGTAAGTCTCCTGGCCCAACACGGGCAATACTGTATATTATTGTGTATAACTACAATGATGAATAACACTGAATCCTTTACAATAAGGAAAGAGTGTAGCCCTGATGTTCCAGAGTATCTTTCCTCATTCCTACCCCATTTACTTCACTCTGCTTTTGTTAGGCTCGAGTTTGCCAAAACAAGTATAACAAGTATTTGTCCAGCAAGACCCTTCTGAAATCCTGTCTTTGCAGGGGTGCCTTTTGTCTGACTGGCAACATTTCACATGCTTATTAAAAGCTCCTTTCTGCTGGACCTGGAATATTTGTCTGCTTTCTGTTTACTTCTGGGTCCTAGAGTGTGCACTTTTTATTTGCTTAGCTTAAGTAACCCTAGATTTTATTTTTTCTTAGCTTCTTGTTGGCTCTGAAGATTTTGACATTCGCGTGTTTAAAGAAGATGAGATAGTGGCAGAAATGTCAGAAACGGAGGTAAACTACATCTAAATGGTGTTTGTTGCAATTGCAGATGGAGTTGAAAGTTCTGTTGAAAATTTCTGTTGAAAATTCTAAGACTGCTGTGTTTACCCTCGTTCAAATTCATTGTGTGATTAAATATTAACTGTTTGTCCCAGTATCTATTCTACTAGAATTGCAAATGTTAGTTTAAGGTCTTTCAATAATATTTGCGTAGGTGTTCATGTTCTACAACTAGTTTACCGGATTAAGAAAAATAACTACTGTTTGACTGAAAATCGAGGGCCTTCCGAAAGTGGTGAAAATTACTGGAAGGAGCCCAGTGATTTAAGCTCTCATTGATTTCTGAGTAATAGAACATCTGCTACAGTTTCTCAGCTGCACTGACACAATCATGATGCAATAATTTGTCTCTGAGTGTATCCAGACAGCGTATGGCGAAGTAGAAGGGAGTCAGCCAGACAAAAGTGAATGTTTTACAGTACAGTTGGGTGAAATGAGAGTTGTGCGTTGGCTGTATAAACAAGGCTATACCTTTGCAGTGCTTAAAAGTGTGGAACAGATGGGTTTTGAGAGGAGTAAGTGAAAGAGGTGGGTTTTTTTCTTTTGGCTTTAAAGTTGAGAGAGAATCCCCACTATTACATTTTAATTGCTTACAGGAGGGAATTGCTGTTATGGTTGTATTTAGGAGCACTTTTAGCCCTCTCATGACCCATCTGATCCAAGGATGGAGTAAGGATGCTAGAGAACTTTGTCCTTGAAGTCTAATAGGTTAGTTTGCTGTCCAACTTCGGTTAAAAAGGCTTAGCTATTAAACTACTTGCTGCCTGGGTTTATCTTTAATAGGTCTCTGTGTTTTAGGAAAAGGTGCTGTTACTATAGCTAGAATTAGAACTAGTGCCATCTGTATAAGAACCAGTCTAGAGTCATAGTCATGGCATGATCTGTGACAGTAAAAAACTAATTGTCCGTCAATCTCATGTGATTTATTTCCAGACCTGCAGTAGAACTGTGTTGTGTGGGGATTTTGTTTGTTTTGTTTTTAATTCACGCTTGCAAAATCTTAAGAGTTCTGTTACAGTTGTCTTGTTCTAATTTAAAAGAACACAGTTGCATTTAAACACCCCCTTTCAGGAAGGTAAATTCAATGCACATTGCCTTTATAAACTGTGCTCATTTTAAGACTTGGCTAGCGTGCATTTTTAATTGCTTATTTTGATTGACGTGAGACCACAAAGGCTAATGCAGTTCTCGAATGTGTAAAGGGAAAATCGGGTGTAAAAGGGGTATGTTACCTCTGACCTTTTGACTGTTGTTATGATCTTCTGTCCTCGCTGGATATTTACAGTTTGGAAGATGCTTCTTGGGACAGGTTTTAGAGAAGATCCTTGAAAGGGAAGGGTAACGGATTTGGAAACCATATTTATAGTGAAAAAACAAGGAGCACAATTGACAGAGCATAATAGAGGTTTATGAGGTGCTTTTATTTTGGTCTGCAGATATCTACCTGTAAGACGGAAAGGTAAACGCAAGGACTCTAACTAAGGAGACTAAGTACAACAAAGTGAAATCATTAAGAATGGAAAGCAGACACTTTCAGGGCCTAAGGTTTGCACATTTAATGGTGAGGGTGATTGTTATCCACTCAGTGACTTCAGCAAAGGTTATGGTGGATCTCTTTCACTGGGAATATTTACAAGGAGGAGTTCTGGTTTCTAGAGGAGTTGTTTCAGTTTGTGAAGGATTTAACTGAGGGGAATCTCCTGAAGTGCCATAGAAAAGACCACACAGATTATTGCATTTTTTCCTCCTGGCACTGAAGTATCTAACCTTTGTGCATGGAAAGGGCCCTGCTACCAAACACTCAGATACTGTGATCAGTGAAGAATTACAAGAGTCTTAAAAAAGTGAGAAACAGGTTGAGTTATGATGCTCAGATATTTTTCTGAAGCTTTTGCTTATTGCAGCAATAGCTTGTCAGGTGTTTGGCAAAATGTCCAATTTTTGGAACAGGTAGTTTTTAATCCCACTAATCTCAGGCAAAGATTTTTCTACCAAAAGTATCACAATGACTTCCTCAGATCAAGTAATGTTAGGCTCTTGTGCATCCTGAGGTGTTACAAGAATTTTGTCTGCTTGTAGTAGTTTTTCAATTAAAGTATATTAGCATTGATGATAGCAGGAATCCTATGAGTAATTGTGCTGCTGAGGGTAGGAAATTTTCGGTCAAAGAACACGGTTTGAGTGCAGTTCTTTTCTGAAGTATACCTTAACACTGGCAACCCAGTTTGTGCAAGGAAATTCTGCAGGTCTTGGGTGATTTTTCAACTAATTTTTAAAAACAGACCTATTTGCCATTAAATTAGGTGTAGTGTACAGTTCATGCGATAGAGAAATTGCATGTAGTCTGTTCTGTTGCTCGAAGCTACAGAAGTTGATGTGTTCTCACTCCTGTATCCTCTCCCCTAAGACTGTCACAGCGCTTAGCCCCATGTATGGCAGTCGATTTGGCTACGCTCTTTCTAATGGGACAGTAGGAGTTTACGACAAGACAGCTCGCTACTGGAGGATTAAGGTTAGTCTGGTGTTAAAATGTCATAGTTGAAACTTTGAGGAGTCCTAGGGGATTTGGTGCCTTATCTCAGGATGTTAAAATGACATTCAAACTCATTATGTGAATTTAAAATCTGCTGAGTGTAGCACTGAATGTAATTTTGTCATACCTGTAAGGTATGCTAATAACATATCAGTACTTAGGGAACTGTTGATGATGGCTTAAAATGACACTGATACAGCCATAAAACTGTGGCTGCAGCCATACACGCTGCAGGATGGCTTAAGCAACAGAGATACAGAAGCATATCTTGAATTCACTGTTACCTTACAAATGCTGATGCTGTAACTTTCTGTTCAGAGACATTTTTCTTGTCCTTTCTCTCATCTCTATAGGTTCCCACTCAAGTGTCTTATGTGCGTCAAGCAGATACAATTTAGAAAACATTCACAAAATTGGTTTATTCTTTGCTTTCTGTCCCTAGTCTAAGAACCATGCAATGAGCATATATGCTTTTGACTTGAACTCTGATGGAGTATGCGAGTTGATCACTGGCTGGTCCAATGGGAAGGTGAGTTTATACAGGGGATAAAAAAAGGGGGGGAAGTCTGGAAGCTGTGCTTGAGCAAAGCTGCTAAATCGTTTAAGATTGAGCAGACAACCTAAGATGAGAGCTTTATCACTCTTAACTATGCCAGGATTAGAATAAGGCTATATGTATTGCCTGATTTCATGTAAAAGCATTCTATGCAGCTCAGTCCTAGGATTTTAACTTTGTATTCCTGTTGTCAGAAATAGCTGTCAAATCTCCCCCAAATCCAGCACAGGTTGCAGTAATGTTATGGGGTGGACCTCTCCTTGCCTTACCCCCATCTGCTCTCTTACACGGGCAGTACCTACCTTGCTCGTTCATGTGAAACATTCCCTAGGTCTTGGAAAGAGCAATGCTGGGCGCTGTGCTCTGAAAGAGACACTCCAGAACTCAGCTCCCCTCTTCATTCCGATCCAGTCAAATATAGTAAAAGCTCATCTTATTTGTATGTAAAAATAATGCATTTCATCAAGACTAAGATACTGCAACTAAGAGATTGCAAATATTGTGTCAAGGTGTGTCTAGTTTAGTCCTGCCATTGGCACTTCTTTGTGAGCGTAAAAGCAGTTTCTTCTAGTCTGTCTAGATCTCATTTCTTAGATAACATTTTTTCCCCTGTTGTTGTGTGATCTGCAAAGTTGCAAGTTTATCTGCAGTGCCATGACATAAGCAGGCTTTCAGTTAACAGCCCAGAGTCCTGCAGAAGTTAAATTTGTGGAATTAGCTTTTCTGTTCCCATTGGGCTTTCTGTTTCAGGTTGATGCACGCAGCGACCGAACCGGGGAGGTCATCTTTAAGGACAACTTTGCTTCCTCAGTTGCAGGACTGGTGGAGGGGGATTACAGAATGGATGGAAACACCCAGTTAATTTGTTGTTCAGTTGATGGTGAAGGTAAAAGCACTGATCAAGATATTACCAGACACATTGCTTACTTGCAGATTAACTAAATGTTGTTTGGTTTCCACATGTGTTTTAGCATACCAAATTGCCTTTGCCCAATGCCAAAGTAAGGGAATTTTGAGTTATGCTTTTTTCAAACTTGATTTTGAATATTGCCTCCTGTGTGATGATCAATGTGCTAGGTACAATGGGGATCCCCTTAGTCTGGAGCTTTCAGACACTCCTAGGCAACATTAACCCTGTCACACCAACAAACGTCTGCGTTCTCACAGCCCTTGTCATGGGCACTGTGTTGAGATCAGGATGCTTCCATGCCTGGTCTGTCGTGTAGACTGAGAGCATCGTTCTGTGTTGCAGTGTGTTTCTTTTTTCTTTTTTTTTTTTTCTTGCTCTTATCTAAAACAAATGGTTCACTCTAATAAAAATAAAGTGTATAGCTCATCACAGAATCAGTTTTTGAGGAGAAATTTTGAGTAGACAGTGAAAGACCCTGCTGCAGTTGGCTGTACTTTCTCTTTGCAGTCCGGGGGTATCTGCCGGGAGGCCAAGAAATGAAAGGAAATTTAATGGATTCAAGTGTTGAGCAAGACCTGATCCGAGAACTTAGTCAAAAGAAACAAAATCTGCTGCTGGAATTACGAAACTATGAGGAAAATGCAAAGGTACCATTTAAACCATATATAGAGCCAGAACGTGGCTTCCTGTTGCTATAAATCAATAGTGACCTGGTCACAGTGCAGCCAAGTCAGAGTGGTAAACTCTTGGGGTTGGCTATTGGTATTCAGTGGGAACGTGCACTGGAGTTGCATGCTTGTGCATCTGGCTTGCTCCCTGTGAAAGTTCACAAGTTGCTTTTCTCACTCAGATAAATAACATTTTCCTTGCTCATTTGAATTTGTATAAGGATTTGGGTAGGAAGCTGAACTCCTATGTAAAAAGAGCTTCATGGAATAAACTGTAGCACAGATGTCTGCAGCTGCAGACTGCATTAAACCACTCCTCACTGATATTCAATATGTGAAGAAACAACTCAAACAGACCCTTCTCCTGAACCAAGAGAGAACTGACTTATTCATGTGTCCTAGATTGCTTGAATGAAAATTTTGAAATTCTGATACTGAAGAGTGTATGTGTTTTTGCCAGGTTGAACTGAACACTCAGTTGAAGGAAGCTGATGGGCAGAGAGGTGTGATTCCAGCGAACACCCAACTCCAGACTGCCCTGTCAGTTAATCTGGGCTCTGACAGTCAGTCTGCTCATGTGGAGTTGTGCATTTCCACAACAAATGGTGAGTGGTGGGTGGCCTGCAAACCTTGACGTTTGTTCCATGTAACTGCATGTAAACGTCGAGACGTACTGCGCTGATGATTCACCTGTTTCCCCTCTGCTGTGTTTCTAATTCCCCTGTGTGGCTGCCCTTCTCTGAGCTTCGTCTCTAGCTGTGTTCTTTTTATGGATCTCAGGAGAGATGAGTGCAATAGAATTTGTTTCTTGTTGTGTTTTACTTACCAAGGCACTTACCACTTAACTCAGGCTGCAGTGAGTCTTTGTGATTGCTGCAGTGCTCCTGTGTTGACTCAGAACATCAGCAAAGAGCAGTGCGTTGTCTCCAGTGAGGGAGTAAGTGCCCAGTCACTGAGTACGGAGACCAATACAGAGGGGGTCACTGCTTTAACAGCTTTCTTGTAAGAACAACTGTTTCCAAAAACTCAGCCTTGTTTTTCCATGGGTGGAAGTATGTCCTGGTATGTAAGTGAACCATGGAAGGAATGCAGAGGTGGCCACAGTGTCTTCACACAGAGCTCAGGTCATGTCCAGCAACCCTGATCAGCCTTTTTAGTGTTGCCCGAGTGTAGCTGGACCTCAGCTGAATCCAAATGCAAAACTGGAAATACCCCAAGTTAGCAAATTCTCCTGAAGCTCACGTGCTGCAGTGAGGTCCAGCCGTGGAATTGCTGGTAATCTGGAATATTTCTGCAATTCAGAGGAGTGTAAAGGAATCGGTTGTGCTTAATTCTGAAAGAAATGGTAGTTTGTTGATAGAAAAGTTGTTGTTAATGAAGGAACACTGCTTCTTCCTGTTGCTAAGACACAATCATCCGTGCCGTGCTGATCTTTGCTGAGGGCATATTTGAAGGAGAGAGCCACGTGGTGCATCCCAGTCTCCAGAACCTCTCCAGCTGTGTTCGTGTTCCCCTCACTCCACCCAAAGATGTCCCTGTGGATTTGCACATCAAAGCCTTTGTGGGCTACAGGAACAGGTGAGATTTGTATTGTGAACTCTGCTGTCCCCAGAGTTAACACAGCGTGACAGGAAATGCCAATGAGGTGGCTTCCTACTTGTCTCATGGGAAGTGCCCCATTAGTTCCCTGATGGCATTAGTTCCCTGGGCATTACTGCAAGGAGACCTGAAATACCAAATTAAAAAGCATTACTGTACCTGTGATGCTGATCTCTTTTCCGAACAAAATCTGAATGCTGTGAAGTCACTGGTACCTTCTGTGTGTATCTGCCTTCGGAAGAGCAGTAAGCGCTCCTTGTTCTGGGGCTGCCTTCCCGTGGATTTTTGGAGTGTGTGGAGAGAGGCAAGGGCTGCATCCTGACTGCCTGTTCTAAATGTCTACCTCTCAAGGGACCTGCATGGTGGCTGCTTTGAACGTGACACTTGAACAAGCCTGGGCTCCAGGAGAACACAATAATATTCCTTGGATAGTGCTCAGTAGCTGTGACCCCATTTGATTTCAGGGCAAGTCACATATTCCTGACTTAAAGGCAGCATTTTTTCCAGTTCTCCATAGGAATAGAATATCTCTTAATATATATTTGAAAATGACTCCTTTCTTATATCTGCCAGGATTGGTGATGTCCCAGGAAGCAGTGTCCCTTCCCTGCACAGGCAGGTGTATTTTGAGCCATTAAAATATCTGATCACATAGCAAAATCTCGAATATGTTTGCCTAGCAGGTGTATTTAATTGGAGGAGCGTGGAAAACATGAGCAACAGAGGAATTATTCGGCCATCATGAAGAGATATAATGAACCTGGGATTTCTAAGTGCATGTTCACCAATGGGTAGTGTAAGCGGTGATCACACAGCTGGGAGCTGAGATGGCATGATCCAGCTTAGAAAAAATGGCGACAGGTGACTTGCTGATATATTAGTAACACTATATTTTTACTTTGGATTTCAGCACCCAGTTCCATGTGTTTGAGCTGACAAGGCAGCTCCCCCGCTTTTCAATGTACGCCCTGAGCAGCCCAGACTCGGCCACAGAGCCACTGAGCTACGTTAACTGTACAATGAATGAGAGGGCTCAGAGGGTGAGCTTGAGTTCCTGCTCTGTTTCTTATTTTTGGGTCCTGTGCATAGGTAGTGCTTTTTGTAACACGTGGGGGGTTTGTAGATAGCATGAGAATCCCATGAGTGAAGAATAGCTATGCAGTGAGCTAGATTGGTTGCCTGGTGTATTACAATTTGACTCTGTTTCCCCCACACCTCTCTCTCTCTCTTTTTATTTTCTTTAACTGGTGTAAACAGAATTGAGGCCTTGCCTGTTTCAGAAATTCCTTCAACTGCAGGAACTAATGGCCAGACATTATCGGGCATTTAAATATTACCTTGTTTGCTCTGTGGCATTTGTTAGGATGCCAACAGCAGGAGCCCGAGAGTGAGATGAATTATAGAAACCAGGAGACAACAGGGATTGCAAAAGGCAACCCAGGACCCAGCTAATGGCTCCAGTTGATACTGTGCTTTAGTTTCTAAAAGGCTTGAATTACAGAATGGGGGTGATTAGAGCTGGTTGTATCTGTAAGTCTCTGCCATATTTGCCATATTTTACTGCATTAAATGCCCAAGACAAAAACAAAGCAAAACAAAACAAAAAACCAAAAACAAGAATCACAAACATTTCCTTTGCATTCTTAGAGGAGAACTGAACCTTGATTCCCAGGTTTCTCCAGTCCCCAGGCCTGGGCCAATGTTTTGACTTCAGGATGTTCTTTGTCATATTTGATATTCTTATGAGTATTCAGTTTTGGAGTAGTGGGCTGACTGCCCCCTTCCTGATAAGCTAATGAGATGGGTTAGAGGATAGGTAGTAATTCCCAAGGTACCCTGAGCAGTGCTCTGGGGTCCCGTGCACATGTGGGAATGTTGCATGGTTCTCCTGTTGCTGTGCAGGGTTTCTGCACAAGAGGTGGCTGATGTCTTTCATTTGATTTTTTTGCAAGATGGTTATGTGGCTGAATCAGAGCTTCCTGCTACCAGAGGACGCAGAGCTACAGAGCGCTCCCTTTCAGGTTTGCTTCACTTCCCTTCGTAATGCAGGTCAGCTCTGCATCAAAATCAAGCCTGGCGGAGAGGTGAGTACATTCATAGGCAAAGGGCAGGCTTGCTTAATTAAATACCAGGGAAACTTAAGGGTGCTGCCAGTCTGAGGCACTAAGAAGGAAGGTGGACTAAACAGGCGGAGGAAATACTCAAGTTTTAGGGGTGTTTTCTGCAACTTTTGGGTGTGCCTTAATAGGTAAAATTGCAGGCCTAATCCATGGGGCAGGCAGGTCCAGCCTGTGAGTCTGCAGAAGGGATTTTTTTTCTCCTCACAAAGTGGTTTCAGGGAGCCATAATCGAGGCATGGAGGCTGCTTAAAGCTCTCGTGCTGGCCATGTCTGTGCTGATACCACTTTCTCTCTGGCCTGACTAAAAGCCTCTTTGAGAACAGTGTCTCTTATTAAGCCCTAGAGCTTGCACATGGTGTATATTAGGCTCCCCAGCAATAATCCTGCTCCTTGACAGCACGAGCTGCTTTGAGCACACGCTTCTTGTAGAAGCAATGCTGCTGAGCAGATGTGGGAGGTGTTTTGGTGTGGAGGAGGGCTGAAGGGCTTTCTTCTCCTTTCGGATAGGTTTCTGTCAGCACGGATGATATTGACCTAGCGGGTGACATTATCCAGTCGATGGCCTCCTTTCTGGCAATTGAAGATTTGCAGGTGGAAGCGGATTTCCCTGCATACTTTGAAGAGCTGCGGAAAGTGTTGGTTAAGGTGAGGGTGTTTTAAAATGGCAGCTTAAAAACTCACTGGGAACATCTGTGCGAGAGAGACTGCAGAGAGCTTGGGCTCTCTCACATAAGTCAACAAGCCACATCTTGCTTTGCCTTTTGTGTAAAAGACAGAGGGGCACCAGCAACTTTTTGTTTGTTCCTCATAATCTTGAAAAGGGTCTTGGTCCCCAGCAGTTGCTGATTGTTTAGAATAATGTAAATGATGAGATATTTGCATACACAGATAGATGCAAGGCGAGGAGGATGGTCTTAAGGGTGCTGGCAGGTGAAGTCCTGGAGTGCGTTAAGAAGAGCATCTCCAGCAGGTCGAGGGAGGGGATCCTGCCCCTCTGCTCGGCCCTGGTGAGGCCACATATGGAGAACTGTGTCCAGTTCTGGGCTCCACAGTACAAGAGGGATGTGGAGCTGCTGGAGAGAGTCCAGTGCAGGGCTACAAGATTGATCAGGGGCCTGGAACATCCGCCCTATGAGGAGAGGCTGAGGGAGCTGGGCCTGTTCAGCCTGGAGAAGAGAAGGCTGAGAGGGGACCTGAACAGTGTCTAGAAGTACCTCAAGGGAGACAGTGAGGAGGATGGTGCTGGCCTCTTTTCACTGGTGGCCACCAACAGAACTAGAGAAAATGGCCACAAACTGAAACACCAAAAGTTCCACAGGAACTTAAGGAAAAATTTCTTAACAGTGAGGGTGACAGAGCACTGGAACAGGCTGCCCAGAGAGGTTGTGGAATCTCCTTCTCTGGAGATCTTCAAAACCCGCTTGGATACAGTCCTGTGCCATGTGCTTTAGGTGACCCTGCGTGTGCAGGGGGTTGGACTAGATGATCTCCAGAGGTCCCTTCCAACCTTAACCATCCTGTGATTCTATGATTCTATGAAATAGCTTAGCCAGCTGCTGTACTTCCCCCAGGGTCTCTGGGGGCCCATTTCTTAGGAGCAGTTGCCTTGTGCAGGTGGATGAACGGCACGCAGTGAACCAGAGACTCACTGCCGACATGGCCGAGCACTCTGGCCTCATCCGCAGCGTGCTGATCCAGGCTGAGGACGCGCGCCTCCTGGGAGACATGTGAGTGGCTGCTGCTCCTCTCGCGTGCTTGGGTCTGCGACAGCCAGGCTTTGCTTTTTGTGCCACAGGAAAAGCACAAAGCCATCTGTGTGAAGGGGGGCGTTCAGTGCGGGTGATGCTTAGTGACAACTAAATGTTTTGTGCTTGGAAATGGTTTCTTAGCTGTTGAGCCTTGTCCTGTCTTTCGGAAAACCAGGATGGAGAAGGCAAGAAGGTTAATTTTTCTATGGAAAGTGACTTCCGTCTAAGTTGTTGGGTAATGTAACTACAAAAATAGACTGTATTTCAGCAAATAGTGACTGTAACCAAAATGTCTAGACAGGTCTGTTGTCTCCTAACCCCAAACATGTAGGCAGTCATGGTAGCCATTGCAACCTTGTATTGTTACATCTAACAAGCCAGGAATTAGTTCCTTGTCTCAAGAATTTCAAATAACTGGAGTGATTGTTTCCCTAGGAAGAACATGAAGAAACGATACATCGAGCTGTATGATCTTAATAGAGATTTAATTAATCAGTACAAAATTCGTTGCAACAATCACACTGAGCTGTTGAATAATCTGAAAGCTGTGAATCAGGCCATCCAGAGAGCAGGGCGGTTACGTGGTAAGTGGGTGCGTTCAGGAAAAGTGGGAGTCCAAGACCACATTCTGGTCGCTTTCAAGTTTAGCCGAGTCTTGGCCTGGAGCTAAACTGGTCAAAGTAATCTTTGCTTTTTCAGTCATAGCCAATTGGCCGTGACAGTGAGCTCTGAGTGTCCAATACAATCTGGGATCATGATGGTAGAAAAAACCACTTTGAAGCAGTCTTCACCTTTCCAGGTGGTATAAAAATTGCCCACTTTGAGCACAGTTTTAAAAACACTTTTAAAGTAATACTTTGGTTAATGGAACTTAGTTCAAGAAAATGCTACCAACTTAAGTGAGGCCATTTATTTTATTAGTAGTCCTGTAGATAATTAACTTTACAGAGAATCAGTTGTTGTTTTGTTGCCTTCTTTGGCGCAATACTAGCTGACTTCCTGTCACCTGTCTGTTTTTCTTTACGCTTGTTTTTCATTTTGAAGATCTTTGGGGAAGGAAGTGTCTCTTGTGGCTTTACAGCATTACCCTTCTAAAAAGTTCTTTACGCTCTCTTCTAATAACAGCTGTAGAAAATTCTTCTTTAAAAATAAAAAGGTTAGTTATTTAGTAAGCAAGTGGCAAGGTAGGACTTAACACATTTTTTAAAAAATATTTGAAAGAAAACCCTGAATTTAGAGATGGGATCTAATAAATATTTTAGCAGATTTTTATTCAGCAACTTAAAGTGCTTTTCTTTCTTTTTCTCTTTGCAGTTGGCAAACCTAAAACACAAATCATCACTGCTTGTCGGGATGCAATAAGAAGCAACAACTTTAACATGCTGTTTAGGATCATGCGTGTGGGGACAGCCTCCTCTTAAAATGATCAGAAGAATTAGCAATTGCACGAAAACAGTGCTTCCACATAGCAGGGAGATCATAACAACAGTCATAACTAAGGCATTGCAGTACTTTTCCAGCATGTAATCTTTGGGTGGTGGAGAAAACAACAAAAGGAATGAGATGTGTAGCAACATGTAGTGGACCAATAATGCCAAGCAGTTAATTCAGTCTGTGACTCCCTTGTAGGGTAAAGTAGTTGGCAAGGTACCATTTTAGTAAAGCCATCAGGCAAGAAATATCACTGTGCAGGCCAAGGGACAGGAAGCTTCTTAAAGGGGAAAAAAATCAGAGTTTAAGTGTAGATGTGATGCTTGTGAAAGACCGAGGGTATAACCTTGGAAGAGTTATTTTTAAGTAACTTATTTATGTAATGTAATGTGTTTTGTAGTTACAGCATCAATATTTTCCATTAAAATATAGAATGGCCAGTTTACTTTTGTTCTTCAGTTGGGGAGATGCATATGGTTAAATTCATTTGTTAAAAAGTGGAACACTTCCAGTTTGCTGCATGGCCGATTTGATCTCTGCACACGCTAAGGGGGCAGCCTGTCTTACTGTGTTTACTCTGTGGCTTATGAACTTGAAGATGAAGTGAAACCTTAAATTGGAACACTGGGCCTTGGGCCTGCTAGCCTTGGTATTGACTTCTCTTTTTTTTGGAATTGATTCCATCTTCTGTAGTCTGCTAAAGAGTCATCTGCTTGGACTTTTAAGCCAGAAGATCTTAGAAAAGTGACCAATCCCAGGATCTTTGCAGGTAGGAAGGGGTCAGTTTCACATCCATAACATCTTTCCTGTTCGCAGGATGTTTTGCTTCCAGTTACTTGTTCTGTTGCTGCTGCTGGCTTAAGCTGCAGATGCCAAGATGGGCAAGGTAAGGGTGCATTTCAGGGCTGAGAAAACAAGCTACACGCCCAAGCTTCATGCATACTCATGAAGTGCTAGCAGTACTTAAAGGGATCAAAGGACAATGTATTGAAAAATCTCTTGGCCCACGCACAGCAGTGTTTATTAATTGTGAGATCTCTTAGATTTCAATTAAAATATTATAGGAAGGCCATATCTTAGATCGATAGATATTTTAGAGCTTTTGCCAAAGCAATTTTCTACTAGAAGCTAAAAATATCTTTAATAGGAGGGAGGTTGGGTGCCTGTGGTCCTACGTCCTACTCCATGCTGCATTCATCCTTCCTCTGCCGCTCTATAAATCAATGCTTGCAACACAGGCTGGGAGGGGACGGCTGTTCATTTATGTGGAAGGAGGTTCTTAGATGTCTCAGGACTGTCAGGTGTGTTAGCCTCCAGGAACCAGCTGCTCTCCTCTTCATTAATGCTGAATTAAATCTAGCAGTCCATTATTCATTACAGAGAAACCAGTGAGCATGTGACCATCTCAGTGGGTAACTTAATTCTTGCAGTGTGTTTTAATATCCCAAACAGCCCCTTGCCACTGCTTCAGCCCCTTCAGTATTGTTGGCAAATGCATGGATCTCTGTCAGTTCAAATCTGCAGTGATGCTTCATTTGAATCCTTTTAAGAACCTGGTTGTTAGTCAAATCGAGCTTCTTGTTGAAAAAGGGCGTTGAGCCACCCATGCTGTTCTAAGCAAGCAAACTTCAAGACTTGATTATAGAACAGTCTCCTGGCAAAAGTCTTGGGCTTTCTGCCACCTCCTGTACTTGTTCCCACTGTTCCAGCCTCCTCTTGTTCTTCTATGTTCAGAACCCTAATGTTTGCGTAATGTTACAGTTTATAGTCCATTCAATGATAAGAGAGTGGCTCCTATCAGAAGGGAGCGTTCCCATCATCCCGATTTCCCAAGCTACGTGTGAGGCACTTGCAGTCCCGTGTCTGTTTGCTCTTGGCAGCCTGTGTCTGTGCAGTACTGTCAGTTTTTCAGTTGCAGTCCAGACCTCCGGAGTGGCTGATTTACCCCTGGCTAAGGATCCTGACAAAAAATGTCTTGTTTGTTTGTTTTTCTGTAAAAACAACTCTTCTCTTTACCAAGTATAAAATCCACATCCCATAGGCTGAAGTGATGCAACCAGGTTTGCATTTGCCCACAGAAAAAAGTAGCCCTTGGCTAGCACACAGCAGTGAGGTGATGTGAGCACTGGGCCCAGGTGGTCCTGTGCCAGGAAACCAGTGGTGACTACTGGCTGCTGATAAGACGTAGCCAAGTACTGACACGTAATAATCTCATTCTCCTGTATCAGGGGGGGAATTGTTTACCGTCAAGTGCGTGAAAATGAGGCTTGTCCTGGAACCTCGGCCCATGACACGTAGGTCGCATCTCCGCTGATGGAGAAAGTCCGGCACAGGAAGATCCATGGATCCTCCGAAGGAGGATTTCTGCAACAGTGATTTTTCCATGTCCTGATTTCAGTCTTTTTTTAAAAAAAGCTATTAGAACTGAAAGCAGTTTATCTGATTTTAGCCCCCGTTTCTCCAAGTCCCACAGGTTGTTGCTCATCTTAATTAATCTTTAATTGACTGAATAACTGATAAAAAGTCAGAACTTCTTTGCTGTGTGAACATGAGTGCAGAACTTCCAGTCTGCTCTGCAACCTTATCTTTTATCTTGCTCCATTTTGAATTGCTTCCGTTTTTGGCTCCTTGGCAACCTGGAACCACCAAATCCTGGCAAATTTATTGTGCTGCCGAGAACATGAGTAACTCAGCTGCTGAATCGCTGCGCCAAATACTTCTTTGCTTCTGTGGTGCAGTAATCCAGTGGGAAACATGTATCCTCATTTAGTTGGCCCAGTCAACTTATGTGCTTGGCTATGGTGCCTGTTACAGTTTCTGTCCTCTCTTGCTCATACTCCACTCCGTATGATTCACTCACTTTTCTTGATCCTTACTGTTTTTTTTTCCCCTAAATCATTCTTCCTATTTTTGTGGGTCTGTAATGCATTTCGTGTTCATGATTCTTTCCCTGGTCCTCACAGAGTACTTTATGAGCAGCCAAGCCTCATTTTAACTGTAGATTTGTATCCAAGGCTAGCATCTACGTGGAGGGCTCTTATTGTAGGCAGTATAAATTAGACATCCCTCCTCCCCCCTCAAAAAAGAACAAATAGCTAATGCCAAACAAATTTTCACTGAACACCCTCTTTTCTGTGTATCCCACAGTGCAGTTGAATGTGTGGGGCTGCCTGGAGTTGCTTCTGGACTTAATCTTCTTGCTGTGCCCAGCAGGAAGTGTGGGAGAGCAAGCTGGTTGATTCTTAGATCTTTAAATGCTAACTGCCAATGTTATTTGCAGAGTTACTTCATCTCAGTCACCTGAGGCATAAGGGTGTTGCTGCATGTGATTAGACAGATACTGGCTTGCTCAAGCAGAGGCTGGCATGCCCTCTAGTGTATTATTTATGATTAAAAAACCAGCTAGTTTCAAGAAGCGCAGCTTCTTCCCAATCTTTTGGAAGGCTATTCCAAGACCTACCAGACCTACCAGCTCTTGAGCTGCTAGTGCAGAATATGTAATTTCCTTTGTTAATCAGTTTTACTGCCAACATTGCCTAGTTAACTATACTGCCAAGAGCTGTGGTATCTGTAACCGTTGTTTGAAACTGCCCAAACAACTTTGCTTCATTTCTTAACAAACTTGGGAAACTGCCTTTGCCTCTTTCTCCTGGAGCAGTTCAGAATAAGAACTCTTCCCCAAGCACAGTGGGCTGCCCAAAAACGTAGTGGAGTGCCTTGGAAATGAGCCTAAATTGGCACCTCGCAGAGGAGTCCTGTGCTTGCAGCAGGATTTGTTTTGGGTTCCATCTCTTTATCTTTTCAGGTAGCTTAAAAGAATAGCAGAGGGACCTTAAAATGGAACAAGAAAGTCTTGGCAATACACAGAGAAGCTGGTTTAGGGGAGCATATCAGAATATGAACAAAGTCTCATGGATCTCGCAGAGCAGCTCAGACCTCCTTTCTAGCTTTCTCCCTGCATGCCATGAGAAATGAAACACTTTTCCCCCATGACACTTTTATGTGGCCTGGATCATCTGCAAATCCACATGTGTCATTTTGCTCTGCTGGGTGTAAAGAAGTTTTGAGCAGGCAATGAATGAGCTCAGAGCACCTGGGTTCTCCAGTCCAAGCAGATGCCTCCTTGAGCGCAGTTGCTGTATGTTCTGCAACAGCACCTCTTAGTGGGCTGATGATAGAAATCTGAGAGGTGACAGTTTGAACAAAGTCCTACTTGCAGTGAGTGTGGGTCTGCCAGGCCTGCTAGCAGGACAAGTGTGTGGGAGCAAAAAGCTCTTGTGCCAAGGTGCCCACTTTTCCTGGTGGCGTTCGCTGTAGGTATTGAGGAGCAGGGCGCTCTGGAGTTGTGAACTGGTTACGCGCTGGCCGCGTGGCTGCAGCTCCTGCCTCTCCTGCTCAGCCCCCAGTCTGCCGAGGAGACACCCCCAGCACTGGCCCCAGGCTGATCCCAACAGTTACCTCCCTACTCCACAGTGTTTCCCAGAGGAGTTGGATACCTGCTCCTTGGAAAGATCTAGGTGTCCCCTCTGCAATGACAGAAGCATAGCAGTCCCTGGCAGACCCAAGACAAGACTAGAATGCAATGACATTGTCATTAACCTTCCTACTACATGTAGATGGCAGCCAAAGAGGGGGGAGTCCACATCTTAATACCAGCCCAAATGAGTGTGAGGCAACAGACCCTCCAAATATCTGTGCAAGGAGAGACAGGAGCAGGTTCTTATCTCACCTGCTACTTGGTCTGTAAATCCTTTGGAGGAAGGGCTGTATTTGGCTCTGGCTGCACAGCATTCAGCATAACAAAGTCCTCCTCGTTGCAAGGCTAAGCCCTTGCCAATGCAAGAAGCTTTATAGCCTCATTTTCTTCCTTCCCACTTCCACATTTCCCATGGCATCTCATTTATTTTTGCCACTACAAAAGTCAATGCGGTCAAGGCCCAGAAAATGTCTCTAAGGCATTTTGTAACAAAACTTGCTTCAACCACATTCTGAAATGTTTTACTGACCTGCTGTTTCTTTTTCCTAAAAAACAGTCAAAAACTTGGGGGAAGGCACAGTTATAATTTTCATCCTGAAAGATGAGGGATTTGTCTGACATTTCCATGAGAAAAGCTGGGAAGCTGATAGAGCAGAGCTCTGTCCAAGCTAAAGCAGTCAGAAGGCAACACTTTGGACAGTTGATTTATTTAAAAAAAAAAAAATAAAGCCACTTAGACTGCACTCGGTAGGCTGCAGCTCACATACAGTATGACTGAGTTAGCTACAGCCAAGTTTACCTGTTCACATGAGCCCTAGCTGAACTTTTGGCTGGGAACCCTTCCAAAACCCAGTACTGCCATCAGAGTGACTTTGTGTGAGGATGGTGACGCTCTGCATCATCACTCATAATAGACAAAAGAAAAGTCCCAAAATGCTGTTCTCTTTGGATGCTTTTTCAGACGTGCCAAGCTACGGTGATTGATGTATTTCACAAACTTCATTGTTTCTTCGTCTCTATAAACCAAGGCCAAGCAGTTGTTCTCTGGATTCACAGTCAATAGCTAGAAGGCACATAAGTAATCAAGGTAAGAAATTAATTCCACAAAAATGTCTTTGATATCATTCCTAGGAGGAAAGGGACAGAATAGACTTTGAAAAGCCAATCATAATAAAAGTCTCATGTTGGAAAATGACCAGTGACACCATTTTCCTATTAATACCCCTCAACCTGCACCATTTATTAGGCTGCAAGTTTATTTGAAGAGATTCTGAACTTAGCAGTATTATGGTTCAGCAGCCTCATTATTACTTCTATTACATGTGACAGTTGTGAAAAGCATTTCCCTGGAAAAGCATGACATCTCCTATGGCCTTCTGTTTTATTTGAGGCTTCTCAAAATAGCACCACGTTCAGCTTGTATTAGGGCCTGCTTTTCTGTCAGGGCCTGAGTTTTAAGCTTTGCAATAAACACCAGCCCTGTGAAGCTGAATCCAGAGCTACATCTACAACCTGCGCTTCAGGCAGGAAGCTCTAGAGTACGCTGGGGCCTCTGGTGTAGTACTGAGCATTTTTGAGATTGTTAACATAAAAGGAAAAAAGAATCATGCCTCCCCTACCCAACAACTAATTTTATATAACTTACACCTAGGAACTCAGCTCCTTACCTCTTCATCTTCACCTTTAGCAATATAGGATGTAAAGCCACCATATTCTGGATCCCAGTCTTAAAATAGAAGAAAAAGGTTCTTAGCAAATTCAGTACTGTCCAGACTGCCCTCCTGGAAAGGCAATATTTCTGGCCAGCTCTCTACAGGTACAGGCGGCAGGACTGCCAGTAGTTTACCTCCTGCCAGTCTACTATATTTTCTTCCATTCAGAAGCAATTTGAACCAAATATACTGAATTTGTTGTTTACCACAAACAGGCCATTTAGGACTGCATGGCTTCCTATTCCCCATATGCAGAGCAGCTTTGCCTTAGTAGATGTGTAATAACTTTTGGTAATTATAATATCAGGTTTGTTCCAAGTGGTTTAAGCCATGCATCCTGGTCTCCACTGGTCCAGCAGTGCTTTTTTGTTTTCAACTGTACAAAGCTGCCATCAACCTAAAATGCCTGGACATGCCTAAAGTCACTTTTGAAAAGCCTGGGCTTTTTGAATAGGAAGCAGTGATAATTCTGGAAAGAAAAGAGGCAAAACAGAGCATTCCTTGAGCCACTGCTTAGTAAGCAGGAGAAAAGTCTTGGAGACTGGCACTTTCCCCCTGCCCCAAGAAGACCTGCCATGTACCACCTTCTGGCTCAAGCAGGGAAAGTCATGGGGAAGCAGCATCAAGCTGCAGAAAACCGTGGACACCAGGGACAGAATCACAAATCTTTGTGTTATGCACTACTGGAACACATAGTACTTATGCAGAAGAGAGGACTTACATAAAATCTGAAGAGCAAAAGCAGGGAAACTTTGGCTACTGCTGCCCTGTGGAGAACTCAAAAATTCTTCCTCTAAGCAGATCTTGTCAAGGAGTGTGTGACACCTTTCTCTTTTGTCCACTTACCTTCACACCCACAGAAAAAGAGCAGGTCCAGAGCAAATTCTGTTGCCTGGGTGTCGTGGACTAAAGTATAGTGCCCATGGGTCCAGCGTCTCACCTCCCCTGCACACACTGGGGCACCTGAACCTATGAGAGAACAAACATCTCAACAGCCAGGGAAAAATGAAGTTGCCCTATGCATAACTCCTGCCTGGCTCAAGGCAGCAGGTGTAAGTTCCTGTATTATTTCTTCACAGAAGGATGTGTTTGCTGCAGCCAGCAAAGTGTAAAGGGAAGAAGTAAAATCACAGATGCTTTGTTAACTTTTCTAGAGGTGACTCTAAGCTACATCCTTTGCATGATGGATATGAGGGGAGCCAAGATCTGCTCTTTGAGAGGTCCAGGCTGTCATGTGCCTTGGATTAAGCCCGTTCATCCTTTTGTGTGTGTCGTTCCTCCCCGCCCAGGTTGGTAGCAGATCCTCATGAGGTTTTATGGTAGACCTCTGAATTTCAAAAGCCAGGAAACCTCTTGGCTCTAAAAGTACACTGAAACTGCCAGATGCTTCCAGAGAAGGGTATGGCTCTGAACTTACATTAGGTAAGTTGAAGAATTAAGGAATTCAGAGGTATGTGAGACTTTGAGGAAACATTTCTTTCCATATGGGTACAGCTCCATTTTCAATTTATGCAGCGCCAAATTATGCCCTCAGTAACAGCCATTCAAGACAGTCAGACAGGAAAGATTTGGTTAAAATCACAGAGGGAAGATGGCAAATGGAAGTAGCAAAATAACTGGCAGTGCAAATCAAAAAAACAAAGCCTTTATCACAAGCAAAAATCACCACTGGGATTTTCAGTGCTGCTCTGTTCTTGACTACTCTTTCTCCCAGTGTCCACTGAGTGGGAAATGAGCATTTTCAAGAATTCTACATTTAAATTTCAAAAACCACTGCGTCAAACACCACTGCATGAATCCAAAATAAATCTTTTAAAAAGAGTAATAATATGTCATTGCTGATGACTAAGTGGTTATTTAGGATAGCAGTGTTTTCCAAAGGGCTAGGGTTAAACTCTAGTTTTAGGCTTCAGTTTGCTAATTCTAAAACTATTTTCTAATCTGATAACTTTATTCTACTTGCTTTGGTCTTTCATGTGAGAATTGTCATGTATATGACACAGGAGTATGCGCATGTAGAAACCACATACCTAATGACAAAACATTATTGGGTAACTAGATTAAGAAGAAAAAGCATCAACTCATTTAGAAGTCCCCTACTCCTGATCCTGCCCTTATATGAGACTTCAGGTTGACAAGGTGTGTTCCAAGTGCTCCTACAACATGGTGTATTTTGGTTAGTTACGATTAAGCATTAGTCTAGTTAGTCACTTAGTCATTAATCACTTTTTTGAGGTGACAACTCTGCCTTGAATCTCAAGTTGGTGCTGATACCTCTACAAGATGGTAGCAGTATAAGGTGAAAAGCTGGTTCCAGGAAAAGTTACTGGAAGTTCTACTGCTGACATCCTTTAATGCCTGGATTTTGCTCAAATCCTTTCAGCACCGCTGCTGCCCTACCTACCATTCTGCGTCTCGCCCTCTTGCACGTCAGGGACGTTGTCAGGCTGCTCTTGTTGATGGGCATTACTGCCAGCCTGTTGTTCAGCCTCTTCTTGCTGAGGTTTGGGAGTGCTGTGTCCAGCAGTGTCTGCAGCCCTTCCTTCCCCTGCATCTTCATCCTCATCAGAGGGAGCCAGGAAGTGCAGCTTTAGGCCAGTGAAGTTAGAAAGCAGCAGAAACATGGCCTCAGAGCGTAACAGCTGCAGGAAGTTCTTCAGGATGTCAGGGAGACTCTCTTCCTCTGCAGTCTCATACAATCTGAAAGACAGCAGGGGAATCAGCAGCAGATGGCCAACAAGGACATTTCCATGGGGACAGTATCAGTCAGTGCAGCCTCATGGCACTTCCTGCTTGGCCTGCTCAATAGGGGCAAGATGCTGTCACTCAGCAGCTTGATGCATCCCTACCTCTTATTGGGGGGCCCTCGGCTACTCCACTGGATGTCATCTTTCTCCAGAGCTTCACACAGTAGTTGGAATTTCTCTTTCTAGGAGAGAAAAATATACAGGGCAGAAGCTTTGACAGTTTAGCTCCCCCGTCTGCTGTGTTGGAAGTGGTCAGTCTCTAGTCTCAGATGAGGCACAGCCATTCTCTCTAGCTTGTGTGAGGCTCTTATTGAGGGCACTAGGCTGAGCATCACATCTTTCTAATGCCTGTGCCTAAAGGCAATTAAGTTCTACTTCATGTCTGCTGTGTGAAAATGCTGTTTGCTTCACTGAGGGATGGGTAGAAAGATTATTCAGAAGAATAGCCATCAAATAAAGAAAGATCATGATACTGGTAAGGGAGGAATGCTCTGGTCATCTCAGTGCTAGGAAGCAGGAAGGATGGCAAGTGCTGCAATCTTTCTGCTTTGTATCTTGTAAGAAAGACGAATGTTGAAGCAAAGTTTGCAAGATACATATCTGCCAGGCTGCCTGACACAGGGCACATAAAAGCCCTGTGACCTGTTCTGATAAACTGCATCATATTGAACCACTGGACTTACCTTAAGAAAATCCTTCAGGAGAATTTCTGAGCGCTCCTCAAACTCCTCCTGGATTTGAGCTTGGGAGTCCATGTCCAGATAAACCAGATTGATCCACTCATACAAGATTTCTTGCTGGGAAGGAAATGGGTCTGAATGCTGCATTTGCAAATGTAAAATGGATTCCCCACTTCCTCAACTAACTGGCCAAAAGTCTCTATTCCTTCCTCCCACCCTCACCCTCCTCCGCCTTTCCTTTCTTGTTTTTAAATTGTTGTAAGAGTATTTGCTGCCTCCACTACTGCAACTATAGAAGTGGACAGAGAATCACAGAGTAAGCTGGAAACTTATTCTGGAAACAGTCCAACCTGCTGCTCAAAGCAGGCCTAGCTTGATCCAGGCTCAGGGTTGCTCAAGGCCTTGTGTCCTGTTGTTTTGAACATCTTTAAGGATGAAGGTCCCACAGTTTCTCTGGAATTTCCCATGTTGCAATTTATCCCCACTCCTTCTTGTCCTACCACTGTGTATCTCCAAGAAGAGTCAAACAAAACACAGCTCTCATAGCTAGCCTGTCTTGTGCTACAAAGTGAAAGGTAAAATCCTCAGTGGTGTCTCTTTATCAATTACTTCTTAGAGAGTCCGCTTTTAGCTAGTATCTTTTCATTCTGGGTCCCCAACCATTTATAACATCCAAGAAGGTAACTAGCTACAAATCTAAAACTAGCTACGAATGGACAGGAAACAGAAAGGAACATGGAATAAGTTTAAAACTGAAGCGTTCCCAAGCATGAATGTATACCAAGTAAGTATGCCAGGGACATGGAAATGCTTAACAGTGAGAGTGCCAGAGCCCTGGAACAGGCTGCCCAGAGAGGTTGTGGAGTCTCCTTCTCTGGAGATCTTCCAAACCCACTTGGATGCAGTCCTGTGCCACGTGCTCTAGGTGACCCTGCGTGCGCAGGGGGTTGGACTAGATGATCTCTAGAGGTCCCTTCCAATCTTAAGCATTCTGTGATTCTATAATTCTATCTGGGCTTGCTACTCACATCGTAAGGGATGTGTGGACTCCTTGGCAAAGGCGCTTCGATATAGCGTGGAGGTCTCTCTATGGATGGGCCGTGAAACCAGCCACTCACTGACAAGCGGCACTTCTCCTCAGACAGAACTTCTGATACCTGGAACGAAGCAGAAGGGCAGGTTACTGTTTAGACCTACAAAACATACAGAAGCCAGGTGTAACAGGCACCATGCAGACCCATAATAAGGGTCTGACCCAGTCTAGAGAGTCTATTTCATCAAATTGTGCTCTGATATAAATTGGCCTAAACTGAGCAATTTCACATGCTCGAGTGCTGTACTGAATAGTGATGAGTGAGCCACCCTCTTATGACTGGTTGCACATAAAGCAACATAAAGACCTTGCACTGTTTTTTGGGACAGCCTCATGGAAGAGAAACAGAGCGTAGTCTGGTAAAGGCTTTGGCTTGTATTGATAGTTATAGAGCAGTAGTGGCCCTCGCCTTGCATGAATTAAATCAGCTAACTTGGAATGCCTACAGAAACCCTACATCATTTGGGAAATGGAAAATGCTCTTAAACTATGCTTAAACTCTGAGAAGCCCAGAAACCCACTCTGTTCACCACAGTTTTCTTTGTTATTTGCTGAAGGAGTGTACACCATGAAAAATCCAAAGATCCACTAGAAATTAATGACTAAATGCTCTTTGCCAATTGTCTTAGGGGGACTTAGGCTGGAAAATGATATTAACTCTTCATATCAGTCTGACCCTCACACAGTCCTCTAAGAGCAATTTGTGGGCTCTGTGATTTACTGATGAGAGGATCAAAGAAATGATTTGATGGTTCAAAGGGTACTCTGGGAATAACCAGTGAGGTGCAGGGCTGTAAGATTTGGCTCCACAGCACTCCCAGTTAAGTCAGCTGAGTTCTTAATGCCTGTGTTAACAGTATCAGAAACAGTACATAGCACTCTGAATGCCGCTAATGCATGGGATTAAGTTTAGGTCAGTATGAGGCAGTCACAAGGCTAAGTGGAACAGGGATTTATATAACAAGAGTAAATCACTAACTGCAAACAACTAGAGCACTGACCAAGTAGTTGTTTCTGTTAATTAGTTACAAAACAGCAGGGAAAGGTGAAGCTAGGCAGTCTAGCTGTCAACATTGCTGACATACATCACTGTGCTCACTGTTCTTCCTCTGCAGCCTCTTGCTCTTTTCACACTATTTGTTGTGGCCCATGGCATTCTCAAGTAAGCAGCAGTTTCAGGTTTTTTATACGAAGCAGTTTCACAGATTACTGCCATGTTTTTTCTAACCATGCTCCTGTTACATGCCACAATGCTACGTAACCACATCAGCACACCTACTCCAGGGTGCTGCACCACATCTGCATTACAAAGCAGCTACAGCCTTATCCACACGGGCTCCCGCTGGCAGGGCAACACACTGGAGAGCCTTTCTGGCAGCAAAGCCACGGCATCCGCATGAAAAACAGCAGCTACTCCAGGAAAAGCCCTCTTGTGTCACCCCAGCCAAATCCCCAGCCATGGTTTGTCAGCACAGTGACAGAACGTAGGGATGAGAGCTGCTGAAGCTAGACTGCCAGGACTGTGCAGTTCAGAGTTGAGTTTGTCGGTTCTTGTCTTCCTTAAAGTCGTCAGCCTTTACCACACAGCATTCAGCATAAGTGTCTGTGCTGAACACCGACATTTCTCCCTTTCTCTTCCACCCTCCCCCTCAAGACAATAATAACATACAAAATGAATCCCCACAACAGTGAGGATTTAAAAACAAACAAAATGCAGGTCCTTGCCTGGTGGAAGGAGACTGGAGACACTTCAAAGAAAGCCAGCATGTTCCACGAAGGCACTAATGACTTGACAATTTGCTGTGGCTGAAAATGTTCTAAAGAGGGAGAAAACGTGCTCTGGTTAAGACCTGACTTAGTGCTCACCAGCAACTGCTGTTTACCTCTGACTTCATGACTTTCCAGTATTCAGTCATTGGCTGTAAAGGATGGAGCTTAGAGCAAGGGACCAATGAGGTATCAGTGGACATCTACTGTTGGAAAGGAAAGTTATCTCCCTTGCTTAAGCGTTCCCAGCACAGTTACTGGCATCATTTCTACCCTGTGCGCACTTCTATGCCCTGCAAAAAGTGGCTTATTTCTCCTTCCTTGCCCACCACCTCTTTATTAGCTTCTCCTTTTTCTCAGCTGTCACCCATTAGTATAGTCTGCTACAACTCCTGTCTTTCTAAGATGCAAATTTTACCAATGCATCAGCTTCCCTGGACTGAGAAAACCTCCCATGGACATCCAAGGGAAGGGCTGCAAAAAGCATTTCATCTTTTTCACTTATGAGTCTGAGGAGGGAGCTCTCACCATCGGTGCTGTACAAGTCCAGGGTTCCTCCATCACTCTTCTCCCACGGCGGCACCAGGTAGAGGATGAAGGCAATTCTCCGACCTTCCAGCTCATCATCGTGGCACAGCAGGACATCTGCACATACACAAATTTCACTACACTAGGGTGTTTCTTGTTACAGTCCACGTGTGTGACTGCTGTATTTCAACAGCTGCTTCCTGGTTTTGCCCCCTGCAAGGACATAGCAGGAAAAAACATGCCCTTCTTAATAACAGCATTTTTTACATGCTTGCATCACTAATGCAGAGAGATTACCTTCTATGAGATTTCATTATAATTAGGAAGTAATGCCTGTTCCTAAACCTCCCTCTGTTACTGTTGCCAAGACAGGAGAAAGAGATCCCTACGTTTAGCAGCTTGTCAAACTCCTGTTCTTAAATGCACAACTGCCCTTTGAGGAGGTTTGTTGCCAGGTTGCATGGAGGGCAGGAACAGGAAAGCTGTACAGGTTGTGCAAAGAGAGTTAGCAAAAGTAGAATTAGCAGAAGCTAGTTTTACAAGACTAGAAGACTGTTTGTGTGATTCTGATCTGCTGGGCAATAGCTTCTAGAGTCTCCTAGGACTGGGACCTTTCCCTTTCCTTTCTCCTACAGCAGCAGGGTTTCGTACACTCCAGGGCAGCCTCGGCGCAAGGACACCTCACTCACCCGTGTATTCGTAGCGGGCGCAGGACAGGTCGATGGTCGGCTCCAGCTGAACATGAGTCACGTCGGAGAGCCACGCTCGGAACTCCCGGCTCAGAGCACGCCTGGGGACAGCGGGACCAAGCCCTGAAGCTCTTGGTACTTCCCCCCCAGCTGCTTAAACAGCCCGAGCTATTACTCCTGCCAGAGGGGCTACATTTCTGGGAAGCGCCGAAGCCACGGAAAGCCTGGTCCCCCGGGGTCCCCAGCAGCCACGCGACGAACGCGCCCGTTCGTTGTGGGTAACGATTAGGAGGGATAAACGACGCGGGAAGAGGCTGAAGGGCTGGACGAGCCGCCGGCTCCCGGGCCCCGCCGCGCACCGCACGCACCTCAGCGCGGCGACGTGGGGCTCCGGCCTCCCGCGCAGCTCCTCGGACTGCGGCGAGCCATGGAAGAGAGGAAGGGACGCGCGTTAGCGGCGGCGGCGGCGCCGGGCGCGGCGCGCGGCGCGCTCCCACCTGCCGCAGCGAGAGGAGGTCGTTGCGGCGCCCGCGGAAGGCGAGGCCCAGCAGCTCGTCGCGCAGCGCCGCCGCGAAGGCCGGCTCCGCCAGGAAGCCGGGCATGAGGCCGTGCCGGAACGGGACCGGCTCCAGCGCCGCCGCCGCTGCAAACAGAGAACGGCCGCTAAGCGGGGCCGGGGCGCGGGCTGCGGGGCCGGGGCGCGCGCCGTACCGTGCTGCAGCGGCTCCCCGCGCTGCCAGGCCGCCGCCGCCCGCTTCCGCAGCGCCGCATCACGCAGCGCAGCGCTCAGCTCGGCGCGCGCCTCCCGCTTCTCCCGCTTCTCGGCCGGGGCCGCGGCCAAAGCCGCGCGACGCTTGGCGCTCATGGCCGCCCGCGGCTCGCCTACAACTCCCAGGGGCCCCCGCGCTGTGCGGGGGCTGGGCGACCCGCTCCGCGGGCCAATGAGGACGACAGGGGCGTTCGGCGCGCGGCCCCAAGAGCCAATGAGAGGGCAGCAGGCGGCGCTGTTCCCTGCGGCCGGTGAGTGGTAGCGGAGCGGCTCCGCTCTATGGTTGGCGCGGCCGGAAGCGGGTTTGGGCGGTTCCGGCGCGCGGCGCGGCGGGGCGGTTAATGGCGGAGGCGGTTCCCGCCGCGTAGTGACCTGCCGCCGCCGCCATGTCCGTGGTGCCGCCCAACCGCTCACAGACCGGCTGGCCCCGCGGCGTCAACCAATTCGGCAACAAGTACATCCAGCAGACCAAGCCGCTCACGCTGGAGAGGACCATCAACCTGTGAGCGCCGCGCGAATAAGGGCGCGGGCCTCGCCCGGGCCCGAGCGAGCCGGGCCGCGGCGGGGTGCAGCCTCTCGCTTCTGTGCTCTGAACCATGTTTTCCAGGCGCAAAAAAAAAAAAAAAAAACCCAAAACAACAACAACAAAAAAAAAAGGGGGGGGGGGCGTGGGGAGCGAGCATGCCAATTTTGGAGAATGGGTGTTAAAAGAAATGGAGGCATTTCCAACGTATAAGTGAAAAGGGATGTGAGTGTGAGGGGCATACTTGTTGATATATGTAATTGGGAAGCTAGCTGTTTATACATTATAGATAGCCTTATTGGCAAGTATTTCCCCCCTGCCCCCTATCCTCCCTTTCACTTGCTATTTGGAACTAAATCTGGTTTGTGATTTCTGCATTGGGAAGCGTGATGGAACTCACCAGAGAACCTGAAGGGCCAACATTAGCCCAGCGAAGTGGCCTGTCGAAACTCTTGTTCTTACTCCAGACGTCTGGCCCTGCACTTTACGCTTGGAGCATTGTCTGTCCTCTGTCACCCAGCTGTTTGTCTTTCCTCTTCAAAATGAAACTGCATTTAACAGTTTAGTTCTCAGGCTCTTAATTTCTCCTGCAGAAGGGCAGGAACAGAACAACTGTCCTGTGCAACTGCGCATTTTTCCCAAAGAAAGTGGCTGATGAAAGGCAGTTGCTGCTGGTTCTTTTGCAGCTGCTCTTAGTCAGCGTGACTTTCTGCACTTTGTATCCTAGCACAGATCTCTGCATGCTGTGGGCCCTGTAACTCGCCAGCAAGAACTTCTGCTTTAATGCTATGCAGCAGCACTTGAGTACAGATAATTCTGCCTTGGCGTAAATGCTGTGTCGTAATAGCATACATGACTTTAAACTTGGATTTCTTATGTATTAATCTTTTTTTTTTTCCTCTCCTTATAGATATCCTCTCACAAATTACACGTTTGGTACCAAGGAGCCCCTTTATGAGAAGGACAGCTCAGTGGCAGCTCGGTTTCAACGCATGAGGGAAGAGTTTGACAAGATTGGCATGAGGCGGACGGTGGAAGGGGTTCTGATTGTGCACGAGCATCGGCTGCCCCATGTCTTGTTACTGCAGCTGGGTACCACATTTTTCAAGCTGTAAGTGTCTGCTTCCTTGCTGCGACCTTTTAGTACAGGTTTAAGTGCAACTAGCTCTGTTAGACTATGAATGTTTAATTCATTTGTTACAAAGGCTTAGATGGGGAAAAATGTTTTGAATGGTGAGGTTTTCTTGGAAAAAAATTATCTGACTGCTTGTGTGGCAGAGTGACTTAGCTTTGAACAAGCTGGGAGTTAATTACAGTGCATCAGCATGTTAAGTTCCTATTTAAAACTCAGTAGTAGTTAGTATTTTATCCTCTGCATTGTGAAAACATTATTATGTTTAAATATACTTGTGCTGTGGGCACAAAAATGGCAAGGTGAAACTCAAGGCCAAAGCTGGGATGTGAATAGCTGAGGAATAGGGGCTATTTGGAAACTGCTGGGTGAGCTGTACTCATTGAAAACATACACATTGAATGTCTGAAGAAAATTTCTTCAGTTCATCTAATGTTTGTCCCTGTTGGAATGAAATTTTCAGGGTTGCTTTGCATATTTGCAGTAAAAGGAGGTGCTGCTTGTTTTAGTTTTCTTTCTAAATATATGGACTTGCCCCAGGCTATTCTGCTCATATTCTCTGTGTGATATTTTTTAATACTTTTTTCTTCTCCCCCTTCCCTCAAGCATGTGTTTGGAGAAAGCCGTTTTTTATATCCAGTTTCTTTTTTCCATCTTTCTTATTTGGTGAATGGGGAGGGAGCAGAAATAGTTTCGAGTCAAAAAGTGTTTCAAAAGTCTCTATTGAAGAGCCCTTCTGTTTTTTTTTTTTTTTTTTTTTTTTAACACTTGCACAGTTCCCCAAAAGTTTAATTTTCTGCTTTGAATGCTATTTTTGAGATTGAGACAGATACCGTCAACACCCACAACACTTCAACTCCTTTTTCCTTTTCTGGTATTTTTATGTTATTGTTAAAACTTTACCTTCTAAGCATCCCATTTATTGTCATGTGTATAGGATTTTTACATGTTTGTCTAGAAGGATGTGCAATAGCCATTTTGGTTGCAGTTTTGGTGAAGGCCATGTTACTCTGTATTTAAATCGAGCAAAATAATATTTGAGGCTTGAGGCCTTGAATGATTTTTTAACTACCTGGAAGCACATTCAAACTTGCCTATGAATGTCTGTAAATGTAGTAAGCATAGTTTTAGCTTTCATCATTGGTCATTGTCAATAATATATTGGTTATTTTAACAGACCTGGTGGTGAGCTCAATCCAGGGGAAGATGAGGTAGAAGGGCTCAAACGCTTAATGACAGAGGTCAGTTTTCTTATGTTGCTGTAGTAGAATGTCTGAGAACAGTGAATTATTCCAGAGTTAATGCAACAAGCTAAAGCATTAAAATAATTGTCTTACCACTTCCTGTTGTTTGTGATCTTTTTGTAAAGATGCTGCTGGTATTGGTAGTTCACTCAGTTTAACTGAATATAAGATAGAATTTGAAATGTTTTCTCATATCACTCTATAGAGAAGTAGTCTAACACTATGATAAAAGTTGTTCTAACCTGACTCTGAAGAACATCAAACCCTAATTAAGCATCTCTTTGCGCTTCTAGTGTATGTTTTCTAAGAATATGGCATGGGATGTTTAAGAGTTTTGACTGTAACTGAATTTTTGATAGATACTGGGACGCCAAGATGGTGTTCAGCAAGACTGGGTAATTGATGACTGCATTGGTAACTGGTGGAGACCAAACTTCGAACCTCCACAGGTGAGTAACTGCAGTCTGTATTTATGCTGCTCAGAGTCCAATACTGCTTGTTCTTGCAGAAGCCTTCAGTTGGGTTGCTTGAGCATGCATGTGAGTGTTAGGTTTCCTGTTAGGTTTCAGCTGTCTCCTCTCCCCAGAAGAAATATTTTCTTCTGGAAACCCTTTTTTCCTCCTTGTGCCTCACCCAATAGACAAGTAACCACTGGATGTGGCAACTTCTGATCCTGTGCTGAGCTAGACACTATTTAAGCTCCTGTTTGAGCCACGATGAAACACGTGCCCTGGTACATCTGAAACAGGTGCCATGTAAAGAGAATCTTGCTACCCTAAATGCTTTGATATTGAAAATACTTGCTCAGTTTGCTGCTATGGGCTTCTGACTTGTTGGATTATTTTAAGAGATCTTGAGTAGTATCTCTTTAGATGGATCATGTAAGCAGCCATGAAGGCAATGGTATTCTTTCTGAATCTGTTCTTCTGAAGGTTTTTCATTGTCTTATACCATGAAAAAACAACATATGATGTGTTGAATGCTCCCACACTGCTTCCTGATTATGGAGCAGCACTTAAGATTGCACAAGACTTTCAAAGGTTTATAAAAGTAAATTTGTTGTGTGTTTTTTTTTTTTTTTTTTTTTTAATTCCAGTACCCCTATATCCCAGCTCATATTACAAAACCAAAAGAGCACAAAAAACTTTTCTTGGTGCAGCTTCAGGAAAAGGGTAAGTGTTTGCAACAGTGTTTGCACTTACAAAGCTTTAAATACTCTAATTTTTGCAAGATTTACATGTTTGCAGTTTTTTAATCATAAGTCTAACTATTCTTTTTAAAAAATAATGTGTCAAAAATTTGAAGGTATATGAGCTTTTTGAATGCAAATTCCTAGTATATTCCTATTCCTGCTGTGGTATCAATATATGTACTATAAATGAAATAAAGCCACTCTTAACACTGCAGTGCTGTACGCAATGATCTTGTCTTTGGGTAAGGATGGGGAGTGATATCTTGGCTGAATGCTTGCTAGTTTATCATTTAATATTGATCAGCTTGTTTGTTCTTAGCTTTGTTTGCAGTCCCCAAAAATTATAAGCTGGTAGCAGCACCATTGTTCGAGCTGTATGACAATGCACCAGGATATGGACCCATAATTTCCAGCCTTCCTCAGCTTCTGAGCAGGTATATTACAATTTACCTGCTTTACACTTCCTGAGGGCTCGGCCAGCAGAGCAAGGTGATACCTAGAGGCAGATGTTTATAGGTATCTCTGTGTTACAGCTTTCCTTCCTTTCCCCAGCAAGCCTGAAAATGGTCTGCAGAGCTGATTTGTCTTATTTCTGTTATATCAGCAAATGTCTGGGAATATCAGGCATGCTGCAGCTGGTACTTAGGGGAAGTAGTTATGTCACATACCTAATGTGGTGGGGAAATCTCTATTAGCTGAACGTTGGAATGGGTATCAGCCACAACAAGCTTATAGCATGCAATGTTTGTGCTTTTAGTCTCAATTTTGGCAACCACTGCTATGGAGGCTTTTGTCCCTGCTCTATATAAAGGCAGCAGAGGTGCTCTTGTGATCCTGGCAGAATGCTGGCCAGTGTGATACCTCTGCAAGAGGTGCTCTGAAAGGAGGGATGTGTGGAAGTGGAGACAGGTGGTGGCTTTCACAGTGTAGCTCATGATAAATGCCTTTATTAGTGCTCTTCTGTCTGCTGTGAAACTTGGTTTACAAGAATAACTCTTCTGCTGAGTACATCCATCTGCTACTTCTGGGGTGTATAAGGTTGGCTCTGATGATGGAAATGCTGTGAGAGTTGCACAGAGGGTGCAGGTTGTGCCCTAGTATTTTCATATCTATGAAGCTTAGTAAAGGTCGCAGGAAAAGCTAATTCTTGATATTTTGCCTCTGGAGAGGCTGATGTGAAATGCTAGCTTAGCCTCCCTTCTTACAGATAAAACTTCCTGGTTACACCAAACTATCCTATTAAAAGTTTGTTTTCTTGATGAAACCCTATTAATTCAAAATGTTTCTTTTTTAATGAGGTGAGTTAGATTGCTCACTTGGTATAATCCTTTTAATTTCAGGTTCAACTTTATTTACAATTGACTTCCTCTACACCTGAACAGTGTGATACAAGAAGCCGTCTCTGTGAGCACAGCTTTAAAAAAAACGTGGAGAAAAGAATACATGTGATGCAAGGATTTTTTTTTATGTCGTTCTTTTTTGCTGAAGGCCACTAAACTTTCTATTGTCTGGATAGAGAAGCGAACCCTGACCTTTTAGATAGTGGGATGGCAACGTGATATCAGTGTTTTAATCACTTTTCATTGTAAGACCCGATTTTTTTTGTACAACATTAAAACAAAATGGATCAGAGGCGGGTTGTTGTTTCCTGGTGTGCGGAAAAGCCCGTGCGCGGTGGGAGGGCCTGGGCAGGGCCCCGCCGCGGAGCGGGGAGGCCCGGCGTGACTCAGCGGGCGCGGGGCGGCGCTGCCGGCCGGGGCCGCCGCGGCGGGGCCGGGGGCGGGGCGGGCGCTAGGCCGCAGCCGCCGGGGGAAGCGCGGGCCGGGCCGGGCTGGGCCGGGCGGGCGCGCAGGGGCCCCGCGATGCCGCTGCTCTTCCTCGAGCGCTTCCCCTGGCCCAGCCTGCGCACGTACACGGCGCTCAGCGCCCTGGCGCTGCTGGGCAGCGGCCTCAGCGCCTATCGCGCCCTCAGCGCGCCCGCCGAGGCAGACGGCGGCGCCGGGGCCGAGCGAGCGGAGCCGCCGCGCGGCGCCGCGGCCCTGGCCCTCGACGTCGCCTACTACCTGCTCTCCGACAGCCTCTGCGTCTGGGTGAGGCCCCGGCGGCGGCCGCGCTTCCCCTTCCCCTCCTTCCTTTCCCTCCGTGGCCGCCTCGTGGCAGAGGCCGGAGGCCTCGGGGGGCGGCGGCGGCGGCTCCGGCCTGGAAGGGGCCGCGGGCGGCGCAGCGAGGCCCGGGCAGCTCCTGAGCTGCTCCGGGGCCGCACGAGGGGTCTGAAAATCTTCCCCGCGCGGCTTGGCCCGCGCTCCTCGTGCCGCTTAAATAAACGGGTAAAGCAAAGCGGGGGGAGCGGGACCCTTCTCAGCTCTGAGCTGAAAAAGGGAACCAAACAGGACAAAAAACGGGATAAAATAGGGACTGAGGCAGCTCCTGCATCCTCGAGCCGACAGTGTCACCTGCCTGAATTCACCTGTGCTGGGTGACGTGGATGTACAGCCCCGGGTGTTACAGGAGTTGGCCCCGGCGCTGCGGGGCCTCACGTTTGTGGTCAGAGGCAGTGGAGTTTGCCAGGTGTTGTCCCCCCAACACACCAGCCTGCCCGGGGCTTTCCTTCCGGATGAGTTTCTGGAATGGACCCCCTTGAGCCCGCTTTGAAGCTGCAGTTTGGGAACGTGGTTAGAACCCCAGGGAAGCCGCCCGCTGTCGCGATGCTGGGAGTGTTCGAGCGGGGTAGCTTTACAGCAGCCGTGGGCACTTTGGAACACATCTAGAGACAGTTTCTCCACTACCTTCCTGCAACAGGTTCAAACTGCAGTTTTCTGATATTCTTCCCTTCTTTGCAGGTGCTTGTGAACACTGCCTGCTGCTTTCTGATGCTGGTGGCTAAGCTGATCCAGTACATGGTGTTTGGTCCTCTTCGTGTTAGCGAGAGACAGGTAAGACCGGCAAACTTGTTACCCCAGGTACCCAGGTTGGTTTTGTGTAGCATTGTTTCTTGGTGGGTGACTGCTGTGCTTTTATGTATAAAATTGCTGAACGTTATACAGCAAATACAAATTTTAAAACACTGTAAACTTAAACCTTACTATTTGGAATTCTCGCTCTGGAAAATATTATTCAGTAAAACTCCAGAGGAGAAAATCCACAGCCAGGAGCTTCTGGTTTATTTCTGAGTGGATTTGTTCATGTTAGTTGTTGCTATTGAATATTACATGCCCATGGTCAGTTGAAAATCCTATTTCATTAATGCTGTCAGATTTCTTAAAGTGCACCTCATTTCAGGGAATTTTTTCTTTTACATACATGTAAATATATATATATATACACATAAAGATATTCTTTTCTATTCCACGTTAACAATAGACGTGTAGAGATTTAATCAGTGTCAGCTTCCAGAATGTTCCCTGCTCCCTTAAAAACAGACCTGGAAAGCAGTAGCAATGTGGGATTCATTTGCTTTTGCGCAGCTGGGGTATGCTGCAGATCTTATTTAAAGCAAAGCTGTTTATTAATGTTGATGAGCCAAAAATGGTGGTATCCTGAAGGAATTCTGCGTCCTTCCTAATGCTCTTACTGGTGATTTCACCCTGTTTGTGGTCAAAATATTCTATTTCATATTATTTTTATCCCCAAGCAGCAGCTTTTTTTTTTTCCCTTAAATCTGTGATTTGAGACCATTGGGCTATTTCTTTCCTACTGTGTGTGCATGGGAATAATTGTTTTTTATTGCTCATCCCCCTCATTCCTTGCTGTAGGCATTCGTGCTTTTTAAGAGTGTACTTTGTCATCTTAATCATCTGTTCTTGATGACAAAGGGAGTTAGTGTGGACATCTTGACATCTTTTTGGAAGCAAGATGATAAGTTAGGTGGGCACTTGGTCTAAGCATGGTTATTAATCTAATCAATCTAGCAGAGATTGCTCTTTCCTTTTTAAAAAATATTTATTTTACTCTTTTCCCCTCCCTCCCTGTCGGCCATGTGTGTTATCTGCTGTGAACAGGGGGCAGTTTCGTACATGTGAGTTGTCGGTGCATTCACAGCAGTAAACTAGTTGTCTTCCTTTTCAGCATCTCAAGGATAAATTCTGGAATTTCATTTTCTACAAGTTCATCTTTATCTTTGGCGTGCTGAATGTTCAGACTGTGGAAGAAGTGGTCATGTGGTGCCTTTGGTTCTCTGGGCTCGTGTTTCTTCATCTCATGGTCCAGCTCTGCAAGGATCGCTTTGAATACGTAAGCTTGGCTTAAGGGTTGTCTTCTGGGGCACGCTGATCCTGTTTCCAATTTGGGCAGCAACTTGTGACGGGTTGCAAACAGTTTGTTTAGACCTTTTCCTTGCTTGTAAGCACTGAACACATGCACCTCCCACTAGCTTCAAATATATTTCCTTTGGAGTGCAGTTCTCCCATCAGACAAAGTAGAGCTGAGGATACCCAATTTCTTTAATAAATTGGCCCATGTATGTGCCATGTAATTTCCCTTTTTCACATAAGCTATATTCTAGTTTGTGTTAATACCAAGAATTAAGTCAACAAAGGGAGATGGAGAAATTGAAAGCTAAGCAAGGAGGAAGGAACTGGAATTTGAATAAGTTTTACCCTTTAAATATCCATAGCATACATGTCTTTTCCTCAGTTCCTCTGTCCTGGATTAAACATTTAAAGTGAGTCCCTGATTTTCTTTTTGGTAGTTTAGTACTTTGTGTATATTTATTACTATCCAGTAAGTTTTGTGAATTCTTGAGTAGTTGAATTCTGAAATGGCAACTAGATTTGTTAGAAAAATTGAGACAGAAAGGAACAAGAAAGGTAGTGTTTTAGTGGTCCTCAGAAAGCTGTAAAAGAGCAAAGCCTCTGTAGGAGATACCTTTATGTGTTCTTGAGAAGAAATTTGTAAAGGGGCTTTCCTTCTGCCTTCAAAGCTTTTATCATAGTATTGGACAAAATGGTACACATGTGATTTGCCCTGCAAGCTCCGTTAGCTGGAATGCAATGAAATACTGATGAGGAAGAAGGGAAGAAAGATACAAACCATGGCAGTCAACTTATTTAATCAGGTCAGACTAAAACCTGGGGCAGCTCCTTCTTTCTTTGTTCTGTTCTTCCCCTTCCAGCCCAGATGTTTTGCCTCCTGTGTCATATTTGATTTAGACAGTCTAGGTCTAGGCTGCCATTAAGGTAGTTTAGACAATTAGGAAGTTGTGTGCTACTGAATGAGACAACTGTTTCCATCAGACTGCCCAGCTGTCCCTAGCTGCCTAGCTGCTGGTAAGCTTTCTGAGGCAATGCTGCTTTTTTTTTTTTTTTTCCAGAAGAAAAAGATAGTGGAGGAACTAGTGCCTGGATAAATTCAGATCACCTGAAAGGGAAAATTTTGTCAGAGTTGTTAATCTCAACCCCTGTAGCCTTTAAAACAAGGCTAGATGCCCTTCTAAAAGGCATTCTCGTCCTAAGCAGGTGCTGTGGATTTGATGCAGAGACTGCTAGGTGAGAGTCTGATCTGAAAATTAGGTTAAATAATGCTTAGAATCCCTCCTGACTTCAAAACCTCTGTGAATGGAAATGATAGCGAGATGAAGAAGTCTTTGGGGTGATGAGTGGTTTTAGGTTTCTTTTAGCATCGCTTGTTGCTACATTAGGTAGTTGAGGTTGCGCCATTGGTTTTGTTCTGGAAAGCAAAAGAATTTCCAAGTCCAAGTGAGGACTCGTTAGGTGAGGTGAGCACGGAGGTCAAGGTTGAAGCACTTCCTTAAACCTGTTACGTATTTATGTTACAGCTTTCCTTTTCTCCTACCACACCCATGAGCAGCCACATCAGAGTCCTCAGCCTGCTCATAGCGATGCTTCTGTCCTGCTGTGGATTAGCAGTCGTCTGCGGGGTTATCGGCTACTCCCACGGGATGCACACTCTGGCTTTCATGGCAGCAGAGGTGAGGCTTCCTGCACGTATGGCGTGTTTCTGCTCGGCTTCTCACTCGTGGGATTCTGAAATTCCCAAAAGAAATTCAGAAAGCACATGGAACCCCTGCCGTGTTCTGGAGTTGCCAGATCTGTGTGCTGTCTCTGTTGAAAATTTAAGATTTGCATATCAGTCTGTATTTCATAGAATCATAGAATGGTTAAGGTTGGAAGGGGCCTCTAGAGATCATCTAGTCCAACCCCCTGCACACGCAGGGTCACCTAGAGCACGTGGCACAGGACTGCGTCCAAGTGGGTTTGGAAGATCTCCAGAGAAGGAGACTCCACAACCTCTCTGGGCAGCCTGTTCCAGTGCTCCATCACCCTCACTGTTAAGAAATTTTTCCTTAAGTTCCTGTGGAACTTTTGAAGAGAATGAGAGGATAAATCCTTAAGAGGATGGCTGAAATCAGATGTAAATGTATGAAAAAGTAATGGTCGCACTTCATGAATGTTGCAGGAAGAGTTAGTCGAGATGTCCTTAGAAGGAAGGAAGGAGCGTGTGTGCATAGGTAATGTGCCTCTCAGGCCTGTTTCTCTGAGGCTGAATTTTGTTTTATCTCCAAAAAGGAATGGGACTAACATCCTTTCCCTAAGGTACACTCGCATGATTTGCTCCTGTTTGTGTTTGTGTCTTTGCTGAGATGCAGCAACCCGTGTTTATGCGCTCCTGAATCCATTGCTGTGCGGCGTACAGAAATATGTTTGTGATGTCTGGTTGGGTTGTTGCACCTTGGAAGTGGCACTCGGCAGCGGAGGGGTGGCAGCTGGTCTAGTTGCAAGTGTGTCATCTAAGCACTCTCAGAGTTCAGACAACAAATAGCGGCACGGCTTGTTTTCCTTCTCCGATAGCCCGGGTTGGTATTTGGAGTTAGTGAGGGGGACAGAAACTAGAGAGCCAGTAGGACAGTGTGTTGGCCACTACAGTTTGGAGCTAGTAATGGGAAGGCTCATGGAGAGAAGTAGGAGATGCCTGAGCAGTGACTGCTCACAACTGCCTAACAAAGACTTTACACAATTGGCAGCTGTTAAGATATCAGTTAACTTTCCCTTCAGTATAAGAATACATTAGAAGGTCGGATTTGCCTCTACATGGTGGAAAAATATTAAAGATTTGTCGTGTTGATATTTTTAGTAGTAAGTAGTCTCATTAACGTTATATCTTTTATCTTAGCGTGGCAGAAGGGTCTATCTGCCTCCTGCCAGCATGGAGTCGTTTTATTGGGGCATGTTGCCTGGCCCTACTCGTACTGCACCGCGTGGTGTGGGTGTTTGGGATCACAGCTTATTCCTGTCAACAGGAGCCCTTGCACCTGGCTTTGTGGCGTGGTCCTTAAAAAATGGGGCTGTGTTGTGTTTCCAAAGCCTTGGTGGCAACCTGACTCTCAACGGGGCTCTTGATGAACAAAACAGTGGCAAAATCATCTGTAGCGTACAGTCCGCAGCTGAGCCGCCGATCCCTGTGTCCTGCTGGGCTGCTGGACAGTGGGGAGGTTGGGGAGAGCATATAGGAAACGGTCTCCTCCCCTTGCTTCCAACAAGCAGTGTTTGAGGACATTCCTGCGCTCATGGTTGCACAATTCTGGTGAGCGTGATAGCTACAGGTGGACTCTGGAAAGTTGTTTAATCCTTTTCTGAACTCATTTATACTTCGGCCTCTGCAGTATCCACAGGCAGCGGATTCCACATGTAACCAGGCTTCGTGTATGCAACAGACCCTTTTCAGTTGGGCCAAATCTGCTGCCTGATAATTTCCCTGGCTCTCATCCATTGCGTCTGCAGTGGGAAAACCAGTGAAGACTCATTCCTTGTTTGCCCTTCTTACACCATTTATGACTTTACAGACCTTTCTCCTTTTCCCCTTCTGACCCTTTTTCCAAGCAAGAGTCTTAGGTTCTTTAGAGTTTTCGTATACAAATTTGTTTAATACCTTGCCATTTTCTGTGGCTTTTCTAATTTACCTCTTATTGGATGTTTCCTTCACTTGGATAAAACATTTAGGTTTCCTAATGTACAGTTACTAACACTGACACCTTGTGGTAGTCCTCAAGTGTGGCCAAAAGAAAAAAAAGCATAAAACCAGAAAGACTAAACTGTTTTTGTGGTGCTGGCCTGTGTGATGCTGCAAGTGTGTTCCATCAGTGTGTGTTTAATTGCATTAAGTTACATTAAGCTATTTCTTTCTCCTGACTCTGCAGACATTGATTTAGCTTGGTGCTGCAGGCCTTGCAATAAAGCAATATGGATGTTTTTCATGGGTTTTATGTAGGCTTGTCCTTATTCTGGGTTGTTTGTCAGTGCCTAGAGAGTAAGGAATAATGTTTTTTTATTAAACAATATTTTTGTTGTTGTTTAATATATGGTTCTACAGCTTAGCATGTACTTTCCTTCCTATTTTATCACTTTTTAAAAAAATGTCAAGAATTTTAAGAATTACTGCAGTACCTGCAGTTTGATCCTGTTCCACACATTAGCTAAATCCATGCAGTGACATTTAAGAGCAGTACCTTACAGATGGGAGTATATTTTCTGTATAGCTTCTTATGCTGCACCCACTGAGTGCTTCGGGGCCTTCCAGTTGTGCGTGGGGCTATGTGAGTGACGTCTGTGAGCTGCGTTTTCTACTGTGGAGGCCCCAGGGGACAAGTGTATGTGGAGGGAAGCTTTAATTTTGAGTGGTTCAAGACCCATGCGGTGTCATCTCTGCAAATGTCCTGCCCTGTGTTCAGAACCTTGGATTTTGGCAGTGTGTAGCTCACGCTGCAGTGTTGTGCTTTCTGAGAAGCGTTTCTGGTGTTAACTCAGAAGTGTTTCGCTGGGATCAGTGGAGGAGCTGGGGACCGTTGTCGTGGCCAGATCTGTGCTAGCTTGTTATTTCAGTTTTGCTGCTCTCGCTGCCTCAGCACTAACCACCATAAATGATATCCTGTCAACAAAATGGTGACTTGCAAGGAAGTATTAAAATCCCACACATCTTAAATGCTAACTTATATTTTAACCTCTTAAAAGTTACAAGGCCTAGACTATTTGGGTTGAGAGGTGTCTTCCATATCAGAAACTATCAGCCGTATGTCCTGGTTGTGATGTAAAGCTGTACCCAACAGCATTTCCATCCAGCATATCAGAAAAACGCTCTGTTTTACTGCTTCCAAGGTTAGCATTTGGGCATCTGTCTTTGCTCTGTGGTATATTCCATGTTTCCCCATAGCTGAAAACCTCCTGTGGACAAGGTACGTCCACTTTCTGTCTCCCAGATGTGATGGTTTCAGCAGGAGCCAGAAGAAGCTCCCATAACCTGCCTGACTGGAGCAATTTGTGTGCTGATTTAAGCTATTTTTTAATGGAAAGTGGCTCCTGAGGAAAACGGAACAGCGGCTGTAACTTGACATTACCCTCTTGAATAACTTTTTTTTTTTTTTGGAATTATTTGTATATCTTATCCAAAAGCATTTATTGAACAAAAGATGGTACTGCTTGCAAAGTAATCACAGAAACACATTTTTGAAAAGCCATATAGTTTATAATAAACAGATGACTTTTCTGCTGTCTTGACCCTTGGTCCATTAATACTTTTTTATATACTCAATCTTTTTCTGTCTGCTTGGCATAGAGAAGTAAGTATGACTAAAAAGAGAAATTACTTACGGGTCCCATCTGTCTTGGCAAAGGGGGATATATTTGAAAGCACTTCCATGGTTCTTCCAGTAATCCTTGCTGCTGTTTGATTCTTTGGATTTTTCCTCAGGAGTAGGATAGGGAGAGTTGTGCTGGTTTCAGCTGAACGCACCTGCTGAGGCTGCATCTTGATGTTCGCAGAGTGATAAGAAATGAAGTCGTATGTCCTACGTGTTGGGGGTAAACTGGGGCTTATAGTGGTAATGTGCGTGGATGTTCCGAGCGTTTCATGTCTGAGTTCTTTGCAAGACAAGATGCCACAGTGCAGAGCGGGGTGGGACCATGTCTGTGCCCATATACGTTCTCCTGACTATAGAAGCAAACATGACCGTGCTAGAGCAAACAGCAGTGTAAATGTAATGTAAATGTACTTACAAGCTTCTCAGGTATCGTGCACACCATTGTAGTCTTCAGCTCCTGCCACAGTGCAGTTATCTGTGATAGAGGCGGAATATTGATGTCCCTTTCTCTCTTCTGCAGTCTCTACTTGTGACAGTAAGAACCGCTCATGTGATTTTACGGTAAGTAGGTTGTTTTATGTGATAGTCACTCCAAGAGGACAGTGCAGAGAGAGTGCTTTTTTATTTATTTAAGAGGTGTATGTAATTACCTCCTTGAATTGCAAGAGATTTGGAGATGGGCAAAGGTTATTAACTTTAGACAAGGTTATTCACTTTAGACAGTGCATTCTTTTTTAAAATACAAACGCTGCAATGGATGGATAGTTTTAGTGGGTGCTAGTAATAACTGTGCCTGAGGCACAGACAAAAATGGGTTGGTGATGCTGTACAGGGCTGATTTAGGGTACTTCATGTCATCACACTGGGCTTCTATTAATCTCTAGAACTTCAGAAAAAAAATGGATGTACATGCGTGTATAATGCCCATGTGCATGTGGACCGTGAGGAGTAGCAAACAAAATCTTTTTGCTCATGTTGCAATTGGCATTTCAGGTCTCTCTCCAAGCTGTAACGCCTCTCTGGAGAAGCATCTCTTGGGTTGCAAAACAGGGTCTCTAGTACGCATGGTGGTAACGCCCATGCTTGGATTTCAGTCCGTGCGGGTATTTTTAGCGAATGCTACGGTATCTCCTCTGCTGGGTGGTGGTCTCTGTAATGCCAGTGTGGGCTGAACGTGGCTGGCCTTTTGCAAATAGTGCTGTCTGAAAGCAGCCATGTTAAAAAGACAGAGGAAGTGCAGAATTTGGGCATGGGCAAAGAATCTATGTCCAGATGCTGTTTGGGAAATGTGTACAATAGTCTGAATTTTAGACAGTTTAGTGGAAAATGCAGAATGGTGTTGATGCTCTTGCTCTTGCAGATATGTAATTCATCTGTGGGATCTCAACCACGAAGGAACATGGGAGGGCAAAGGCACTTACGTTTACTACACGGACTTTGTCATGGAGCTAGCCTTGCTTTCGCTTGACCTGATGCATCATATTCATATGCTGGTATGAAATACTGGGGATAATGTTGAGCAGAGAGATGTGTCTCCATCCGTGGGGCACTGGGCACACGTGTTTTATGCTTTTCTGATTCGAATATTACAGAGAAGCTCTTTCATTTTAAGGGGGAAACTGTAGTAGACTTATAGGCATTCTTTCTTCTTTCTGTAACTGGACATCTTGGAAACAGCTTTTTTATGTTATATTAATTACTATATAACTATCTGTTTAATAGATGACTGATTAGCTTTTTCTCTTAGTAATATCAAATTGATTAATCAGGAGTGATATCTGTGAAAAGTGTTATCTGAGAATGTAAAGACTAGCAATTCTTGTGAATGTGCGTGATTAAGCTGAATAGATCATAACAGAGGAAAAATTATTCCGTGCTAGTTTTGTAAACCTTTTTTCATAAGGCTTGATGCAATTTTTGAGACAGAAATACTGCAAATAAATCTTGCTTCTTTTCCTTGTTGTTTTTAGTGATGATGGTAAATTTATTGCAAAACTCAGTGCTCTTCAGACTGTGTTATTTTATTGGTTAGTTTGGCATAAGTGTATTTTATATGTGTGCCTGCCTTTTGATTCCCATTTTTTTTTCTTTTTTAAAATCACTATTCTGTTTTGTTTTGTTTTCTTCTTTTTTCTTCTTTCAAGTTATTTGGCAATATCTGGTTGTCAATGGCCAGCCTGGTGATTTTCATGCAGCTGCGTTACCTGTTCCATGAAGTTCAGCGGAGAATTCGTCGGCACAAGAACTACCTGCGTGTGGTCGGAAACATGGAAGCCATGTGAGCCTCTGGTTTGCTTTGGGGATTTGCTTTGGGTCTTGGTGGGAGGATCCCCCTCAAGAAGCTGGGGCTGGCTTTGTTCATAGATGATGTCAGGTGATAGCTGGAGAGGTACAGCTTGCAAATCTCTTTATGCCTAAGGTGTATTTTACAAGTTCTTTGCTTCCATGTTGTTTTTTTCAGGGGACATACTGGAGGGATTAACAGATGTGTAAGACTGATTTTGGTCATATCAGCATTAGTGATAACAAGTGAAATCCCCTACCCAGCATTTCTTCTTTCATATTCTGTTGTCTGAAGGCAATAGGGGTGACTTAAGCTCTGCAGGGCTCTCCCTGTCTTGGTTGTGAAGCATAAACTTGGTCTCCAATGGAAATATTTGCTGGCGTAACTAGAATTAAATAATGAAACATATCATATTAACTAGTACAAACCTAGTACCAGGCTGTAAGTGCTCTTAACTGCCTAATCATACTGTTCCGTTACTGCCTGAAACGGAATCAAAATCTTAATTTGAGGAAAAAATGTATTCAACACTAAGTATGAAAGACTGTAGCCTTCCTCCTTCATGTTAGTAGCTTATTACAAAACCTGACCTCTCTGGAGGTGGCTAAGCTTTTCTTTGTGAAAGGAAAAGCTAGCAAACCTGCTGGCACATCTCACTCAAGGTGGGGGATAAGTTTTTAGTGCAGGAGTCTGTGGACTAAAGGCAGTGCTGGCCTGGCGTTATCACTTTCATGACTTCTTTCCCTCCTCTTTTTCTTTGTAGGTTTGCAGTTGCAACACCAGAAGAGCTGGCAGTCAATAACGACGACTGTGCCATTTGCTGGGACTCCATGCAGTCTGCACGAAAACTCCCCTGCGGCCACCTCTTCCACAAGTACGTTTCTGGGGATGGAGACAGTGGAGAAATAAGGATTATCTGAGCATGGCCTGAAAGTGGTAGCATTATGGCAAGTAATCACCTGTTAGCAAAGCTATGGGTGCTTTCTCGTTGTGTCATCTGGGTCTGATTCTAATTATGAAGTAAGAACCATGTTCTTTTCAGCCATTTTCGCCTTTGAGTTGGATTCACTTGGTGCATCTTTTCCCTCAAGGTAAATGTATGCATCTTGTCAGCTGGTGGCTAGATTATAGAATCACAGAATTGTTATGGTTGGAAAATACCTTCAAGATCACTGAGTCCAACCGTAAACTCTTCAACCCCATCCTGCTAAACCATGTCCCTAAGTGCCTCACCTACACGGTTCTCCAACACTGCCAGGGATGGGGACTCCATCACTTCCCTGGGCAGCCTGTTCCAATGCTTCACCACTCTTTCCTTGCAGAAATTCTTCCTAATGTCTAACCTGAACCTCCCCTGGTGCAACTTGAGGCCGTTTCCTCTTGTTCTATCTGTAGTTACTCTGGAGAATCAATACGGTTTTGCGTAGTGCATCCTTAAGCGGTGCTGAGTGCTCCAGCACAGTTGTGCCGGCCAGGACTGTTAATGTGTTTTCATATGGGAGTAGGAGTTCATCAGGACGATAAAACACGTTGAACAAATGGAGCTCCCAGCCTGAAGAGGTCCCTAAACTGCTGTTAGTGGGGAGGCTCTTGGCCAGAGGATCACACTACCTGTGTGTTTCTTGGGCTTGCAGTATTGTGAACAGTAGCAGGTGCTGTGCAAACAGTATGCTGAGCTAGAGGCACCTTTTCTTGGCCTTTTGCAGCAATTTGTTTTCATGCTTGTGTGTAAAACCAAATGGGAATGGGTCTTGAGTGAGGAATTTCTGAAGTGCCATTTGATTTGACATTTCTGAATGTGCCTGATCAGTTAAATTGTCCCTGTGCTGTAGTATGAGCACATTCCTTTTTGCAGATAGCTCTTTCCTTGTTCGGTGGCAAATGGGAGGTTTTAATGTATGTGCTAATCTGTTGTCATTTCTGACAAACCTTGTTGTACATATTTATGTGTTCCAAGACGCCTCTAGTGAAATAATTTGTTTAAGTTGCGGAAACTCTTCTTCCAAAGCCACTGAATCAACTGAATGCTTAATCACCTACTGTGCTTTTGAGAAGAAGCCCAGGATCTCCCCTTCAAAACATGTTTTTTTCTGTATCTAAAATGGCTCTTTTGTGTGTTCTCTGAAACTGTGTTACCTGTTTATTGCATTTGGGGAGAACCATGTTACATTGGATAACTTTAACTTGCAGATATATACATACTCCTCCTAACCACCACCCCCCCCCCCAAAAAAAAAAATTAATAACTGTATATACAACCTAAGGATGATTTTTGTCCTCATCAAGGCATGGTGATTTACTATCAGACTAAACATGAAGCTCTTGTTCCCATTCTCAGTTACCTGGGAGAATTACCTGGATTACCTGGGAGTTAATCCATAGCTAGTTATGTGGAGAAATGGAGAAGATAGCAGGGTAGATTCACATAGCTGGGATCAGTTTTGTGGGCAAATATTAATTAATTTTGATGGGAATGGACATCCAAATCTGCTGGGCTCCTTTAAGAATCTCTTCTGTATCTTTGAGGATGCAGACAGTAACTTTAAGAAGAGCTGTTGCTCTGCAATGTTGTCTGACTTTGCTGTGCTGGCTTATTTTGCTGTTGTAACAGCTGTACAGCGCTGGTGGTGCTGACATGCCAGCTGTGTGCAGTATGTTGAGATCCGAAGTGGTGGAAAACAGTAGGTTTTTATTGTAGTGCTTCTGGCATTTCTGGGATGCCCATCCCAGTGCCAGCATTCTGGATACTCTATATCTGTGCATTTAGGTTTGGTGGAAATCGCTTTTGTGGTAAGGTCACTGCACTAGAGCGTTAGGGAGAATGCATAATGTGTCCTTGATTTTGTTAAAGTCTTGCAATTTGGGCTTTCTACTTACTCTTTCAGCCAGTCTAAACCTGTAATCTGTATTTTTACTCCATTTGCCAATATACAATTTGTGCAACAGGTTTATTTTAGCTTTTTGTTTGTTTGGTTGTTTTTTCTCCCTATCCTTTAAACTGATTTTAGAGCCTCTCCCAGAAGAAGTGGGTGCATTTCACCCTGCAAGCGTGACGTGTGTGTTGTGATATCAAATGTGAACTGAATTTCACAGAACTGAACACAAGTGCCAAGTGCTTGGAAGTGCCTTCCAAGTTTCCTTTGCAAGATGCAAATACTATACTTGGGAAGTATCAGTCCGAATCACAAAGTAGGCACAGCTCCAAGTATTTAAAGCTGCATTTCAAGCTCTTTACACTTTCTGCAAGGTAGTGAACGTTTAGTATTCAGTAAACCTCATAATGGCACAGCACGAAGTTGTATTAATAAATCTATTTGGAGAGTTTCAAGAGTGGCACTCTCTTTAGTGCTGATAGGGATAGTAATATTTTTGAAGAGGTATTTGAACAGCTTTGGAGGAACTGTTACATATTAATCTGGCAGAACTGCTGTGGAAGTTATTAGTTCATCATAAGCATTTGTTCCATTGTTTTTTTGTCCATTTTCAATAACAAATGGTGAGAAAAAGGAATCTCTTTGTTTCCCATTCCAAACAGAATTTACTTCCTCTAAGCTGGAGAGATAATGAAAACGTGCAGAGCTTTTTAAGTTTGGGGTAAATCTCCAGGTTAGCTAAAAAAAGTAAGGCGAGTAATGAGAGGCTTAAGAGTTTTTAACTTAGATGAACACAGGCCAGAGTAAACAGAGTCTCATCAGATATACCACACAAGTTCTCTCTAACAATCTATATACCGTTGTTAATGTTTTGTGGAGAATATACTAATTGATGTACTTGCAGGCCTGCTGTTTTAGACAAAAGCTATAAGCTCATGATAATATTCTGCTTTTTATCAGCTCGTGCCTGCGGTCCTGGCTCGAACAGGACACATCTTGCCCCACCTGCAGAATGTCTCTCAATATCAGTGACAACCATCACGTGAGGGAGGATCACCAGCGGGAGAACCTAGAGGAGAACCTGGTGCCCGTGGCAGTAGCAGAGGGCAGACCACGCTTGAACCAGCACAATCACTTCTTCCACTTTGACGGTGAGTAAAGTAAGTTTGATACCTGATGCTGCTACTTAAATAAACAAAAGGAACAGGCTTCCATAGAAGTGAATTCTGTACGTGTTACAGTTGAAACAAACTGTGCTTCTGCTGGAGTTTGTCAAATACCCTTCGTAGAGTTTCTTCGCAAGGCTTCAGGTGTGTGCTTGTAAGACTGTCCAGAGCTACAGGGAATTCTTTAAAGACTTTGTATGTTAAGTAAGTGCTCCCTTTTTCTTGATTTGTTGTGGTTCACTGTTTTAACACTAGCATTTATTCTTGCATGCCATGTTGACCAACAGAATGCAGTGTTAATATGTTTTATTTTGCTTCCAAATGGCTGGTTAATGAATGACTGTTGAGGAAGGAAACTGTGAGGTATCACTTAAAAGGTGATCTTTCCACAGCCCCTAGGTTATGTGAGGTTTTCACAGGTCTCTGTTTGTATTTCGGTTTGCAAGAACCTTGCAATGCTTGGTCAGGTGCAGAACTCTGCAGAAACTTCTTACGTATGATATAACTGGAACGCTCTTAGATCAGTATCTAAGTATCTAAGTTCTGCTAAGCTCAGTGGTGCATCATCAGATGTATTCGCCAAGTACCTGTTTTTAGGTCATGATGATTTCTATGTGTGCAGATAAACAATTCTGAAATAAGTGAAAATTTCTATTATAGCTCTTCCGTTTTTTGATGGTTTTGACTTCGGTGCATGCTTGTTTCCCGCAGTGTTTGATGGCAATTCTGTTGCTTCTCAGTAGATTTTGCTAATGTTAACACTCATCCTTGGGTACTGACTTGTTGCAGCTCCCACTGTGTGCAGCTGAGGTGCTTCAGACTTGCATAGTTAACCATTACTGGTCATCTCTGTTTTGTAATCTTTGGAAATTGTGGAGGGAGAATAATAAACAGAGGAGGAGCAGATGTTTCTGGGTACAGAGGCCTGCTGATAGCCTCCTCCCTGGCTCCTGTTTCTGAGGTGTTTTAGGCCTCCAAAGGACACTTACATTTAGCTTTTTGAGAGCTGTCCTCCCCATTGCTCTCCTGTGGCTTCGAGACCCACAAAATTAGGGTGGAGATGAGGGGAAACTGCTTGGAGCAAACCATCCACTTACTTTATTAAACAGAAATGAGGAAGGAGATGGGAGTGAGGAGTTAGCCATGTCCCCTAATCGGCCAAGCCTGAGCACATCATTGTAACAGACGCTTTATTCAGTTATTTTATGTCTCTGCATAGTGATGCTTTCTGTGATGCCAGTCACATTCATCTGACCCAGTTTAGGACCAGATTTAGCTGATTAGAAACAGGCATGTTTTTTAAAAAAATTGCTGGAGTTATTTATGTATTTCAGAATTTACTTTGGCCATGGATTATTTTAGTTTTCCATTTCAATTAGAACATTAAAACAAGAAAAATAAAAAGGGCATCCTTGTGTTCTTAATCCTCCTCTTGCTGTAAAAACGAGACACTGGAAGAAAAGGTGTTCTGTGTGGGAAAGTTGGCAGTTCCCAATTTACTCTAGCCATCTCTATTTTTGGAAAACCTAGTGATGGTTTGCACTGCAGAACTCCCCTGATGTACTTTGTGGAAGGGCTTTTGTTAAAGATGCACAGGAGTACTTAGCCTCCTGAGAACCTCTTATATTCCAGCTTGACTCTCATTGTGATTTCTTTTTCTCAGGCTCTCGAATTGCCAGCTGGCTGCCCAGTTTTTCCGTGGAAGTGATGCATACTACAAACATCCTCGGTATTGCACAAGCCAGCAACTCCCAGCTTAATGCTATGGTAAGTAAAGCTACCTTAACAGCTTGCGCTTGACCCTTCTTGTTTGTGCTGTGAGGGAAAGGGGTGCAGGTAGGAAGAGAACAGAAGTCAAAATGAAGTTAAAACAGTATTTAGATGTTGCATGAAAGCAGTCTCTTCAGTGAGAGCAGCTTTATTTCAATGAAGTTATGGCTACATTTTGGTTCAGATGTACAAACATAGAAGGACAGGTCTGGAGATGGATAAATGGGGGAGAAAAGCTATGTACTTTCTGTGTGATGTAGCTGATGCAGATAGACAGTCCTTTTGTCAACCTGCTTGATACAATTTCTGTCTTTCTTGTCTTTGTCTGTACTTGTTTCCACATACAGTTTGTAGTAGTAAAGGGTCTGAGTCTGTAACCAGCAAATTTAGTCATTTGTCCATGGGTCGCTGATCAAACCCACTTTATAGTTTTGAGATGTTACAGTATATACTTTTAATAGTACCAAGTTTCAAGATTGCTGGTGTGAGTGCCTTATAAGTACACAGTGGGGTTCTCTGGAGTGCAGTTAACCCTCGTTGTTACATGATGGTCTCAGCAATGTTGAGGATGAGGTGCTGTGTTTCACGTCTTCACGAGTAAACACTCAAGTGTAGTCCAAAAAGGTGAGGATAGGACATCATGAGACTTAATCTGTTGAAGTTGAGATGTGCCATTTCTTTTGAATTCTTAAAGCTATTTCCTACAGGAAGGAAATGAAATCTAGTTGTGAGACCTTTCCATAGCCTTCTCCACTGTTCAACAGGGTATTTGAAGGCTTGTGGGTGCTGGGGAGATTAGGAAGTGACATGATAGGTTAAACAGGTCAACTGTTAGTTTTCCTTTATTCTGGACATAGTAACATTATTATTATTTTTTAAGATTGAGTAATAATCTATCAGCATCATGCATAATTATAAGTACAGCATCTACTTATATTAAAATGCCTATTTATTGGAAAGGCCCATGTTAGCAAACTACTGAAATGTTAATGCATTTTTAAAGGTATCTAAGTGAAATTCCCCTTTGTGTAACAGAATAAAACCCCAGGGAAGTATATAAAGGGAAAGACTGAAGGCTGAAATGCTGAATCCCTTGTTTTGGTCACAAGTTAGTACAATGGGGAGTTAGGGTTGCTTGTGTCTGAACACACTCCCAGCTAGTGTGTAACTTTTGCTTTGCTATTCAAACACCTTCACCCTTTTTTTCTTTGGGTGGTGTTCTCATTTTGTTTTTTCCTTGAAACTTTCAATTTTATAAAAAATGCAGATTTTAGTGTTCAATAAAACCCAAGTGTTGAACTTCAAGTATACTATCTTGTCCACCTTCCTACTTCTCTCTATTCCCCAGGGGTATGTGTTAAGGAACTTCAAAATCAGTAATCACAGTTTCCTGATAAGTCAGGCTTGATTTGTTTGAGCTTTCAGAGGGTATTGAAATAAGTTTATAGGCAGAGTGCCTGGAGAGTGTAGGTTATTAAAACTTACGGCAGTTTTCATACCAGTACCGCTTTGAATTTTGGGACCAAGAAAAGTGATTCTGAAACATCGAGCTAATTTTCAGTCCCTAATATCAATTTTATCTAAGTCTTCATATTTTTTATAGAAAAATGTTTCTGTTGTAGAAAGAGGGTTCAGGAGTTCTTCTGATGCCTTTGAACACCTACAGCACTGTTCAGGAACCTGTATTTTCAGGATCATGTGGCATCTCTGTAGAAGTCACAGTTGAGCTGTTGATTTCAGTGGAGTCATGTTGCCCTATAATTTGGTGCCAGCATTTTTTTTTTCATTATTTTTTTCTTTTGTTCGTGGGTTATATCCTAAACAGCATTGCTAAGCTATTCATTTCCCCCCTCTTTCTATTAAGAGTAGTTACAGCTAACATTTATTGCTAGTCTAACTGTACAAACCTTGCTTTCTCCAGGCCCATCAGATTCAAGAGATGTTCCCTCAGGTTCCTTATCATTTAGTCCTACAGGACCTGCAGCTAACCCGTTCTGTAGAGATAACCACTGACAACATCCTTGAGGGGCGCATCCAGGTGCCTTTCCCCACACAGGTAAGTCATGAGCTCCCGCCTTTCCTTCTTACCACAGACAGGGGTTGTTGGGAATGAGTGAGGGGAACGAGGTAAGGAGATTGACTTTCCCAGCTTGATTCCCTGGGAAATCAAGCTTAGCTTGTTGCAGTATTATTTTTCAGGCTTTATGTGTTGGAAAATTTACAACAGGAAGGGCCAGACAAGTTTTGGCTGTCTAGCAAATGTTGTCTGTCACTTCATATTGCAACATCTGACCTAATCAGTGTGTCTCTATGTTGCGTATGATTGGGATGTATGAATCTTGCTGTGGGCCCTCAAAGACTTTTAAAGGGTTAGGTTGGGGCTCTGATAGGTGTGCCCTGGTGTAATCTATTTGTAATACAGGTGGTTTTCTTCATGAAAGATAGTCACAGGCTATCACCCATGGGCTATAGCCTGTGCACTAATTGATGTGGTTTTACCACAGGATGCAAAAAGTGCTTTGCCTGTATGGTCTCAGTCATGTTATAGAATGTATAATCAGAGGAAAAATCTTGGGATTTGTTTTCTCTCTTTGTTTAAAGCTCAGTGAATACAATGTAGTCAGTCATGTACCAAAAATATATTGAAAATGGCCTATCTAGACTACAGACAAATATTTGCTTAGTTAGGGCAGCTCTTCTCAGTTGCACTGGTACAGAGCCTTTAGAGTATTTCCAGCTGCTTTCTCTGGTGACGAGTAATTGAATTGTACCATTTAAGAAGTTTTTCTGCAAAGAAAGTAGTCAGCAAAATAATATCTTGTTCTTAATTAGTGACAGCAGATTTCATTAAAGCAGTCTGGAAACAGTGTTCCTGTTAATAAGAACACTGACTTCTGGTTCTGCAGCCATCAGATAGAGTTGTTATCGGGAGTGAGGTTTCACTCCCGTGAGGTTGTCTGTGTGTATGGGGAAGCAGGCAGAATTCTCTCTCAATGGAATGCATTCCATTTACTACTAACTTCTCTGTTTCTAAATTGAACATAACACATGATGCTGCAGAAGGTGGAGTTTGAATATGTTCAGAGAACTTTTTGTTTTGTCATTCCATGTGCCATTTTAAATCTATGATGTTTGCATTTCAGCGTCCAGATAATGTTAGACCTGCACTGAACAGTTCTGTGGAACGGCATAGTGCTGATCAGGAGGATACAGAAACTGTCACTCAGGTAACTTGGCATTAAAACAAAAGCAAAAGTACAGCTAGAAATCACACAGCATAAGTGCCCTGGGTTTAGTACCAGGTCAAGTTTGTTGCGTCTGTTCCTTGCATCTCCCACAAAAACTAGTGCCCTCAGACAGCCTCCATCAAGACTTCCATGTGGTGCTCCCCCAAAAAATTACCCATATGCTTTGGTTTTCCACCTTGAAAGAAAGTGCTCTTAAGTGATGCAAAGTTGACCAAAGGATCATGTCTCTGTTCATAGCTGCCTGTACTGTCCTTGTTGGTGGAATATGAAGTGCCAGGACAGTCAATAGCTTCCTCTTCCCCTTCCTCTTCCTGCTCATGTTCTGGAAATCTCCAGAAGCTTCCAGTAACTGAATAGTATTTCTCTTCTGGTATAAGAATTCTTTTGTGCTCTGGAGGAAGCACTTGGAGACATGGGGAGCTCTGGTAAGAATAGACTGGGATACAAATAGTGCTAAGACATAATAGTCCCTTCACATATAATGCGAGAATGTCTTTTCCCCCTTACTGTTTAAAGGCCTTGTTAATCAGCTTGAGTGAGCTAAAATGAGGCAGGAAGAAAAAAAGTAACTTTTTTTTTTCCTTCACTGTTGTAGCAAAATTGCATGAGTGGATTTTTTAAAAAATCTACCCTCTTTATCTCAGTTCAGAAAGGGAGCAAATTTGTTAGATAGGTGACTTTGACTTTGTTGAAGCCTTTGATAACCTAAAAGTAACCAACATGTCATTCACTTGCATCCACACTGTGTCACTTACCCCATCAGCATGTTCCAAGATTGGAGAAAAAGGGAAAAGGTTCATCTTATTTGCTACTGCTGTTGAGGGTGAAGAAAGGTAAGGGGGATTAGTGCAGGAATGAGGTACAAGCCTGGGGTAGGAGATGCAGAATTGTAGGAATGAAGCTTTTGGTCTAGATCTGACAATGCTTTAGTAACTTTGAGGCTTAGCTTGAAGGTTCTGCTGGCCTTTTCCCTAATCTTTGTGAGGAAAATGTCTGTTTCTACAAGCTGCTTATTATAGCTTTGCTTTAGCTTGGAACTGGCTTCAGAACTGGTTTTAAAGAACTGGTTTGATGTTTGCATTGCTGTTCAGCTTCCTTCCTTTCTGCCCCAGATGCCCAGCTCTTCCCGTGTCCCTGTCCTGCTGCAGTTAGCGTGGCAGTTTGCACAGGCAGGAGGTGCGGGCAGGGTGCAGGGAGTCTCCTCGAGGGAGGTGATCCTGCCCCCTACTCATCCCTGGTGAGGCCACATGTGGAGAACTGTGTCCAGTTCTGGGCTCCACAGGACAAGAGGGATGGGGAGCTGCTGGAGAGAGTCCAGTGCAGGGCTACAAGGATGATCAGGGGCCTGGAACATCTGCCCTATGAGGAGAGGCTGAGGGAGCTGGGCCTGTTCAGCCTGGAGAAGAGAAGGCTGAGATGGGACCTTATCAGTATCTATAGAAACGGCCACAAACTGAAGCATCAAAAATTCCACAGGAACTGAAGGAAAAATTTCTTAACAGTGAGGGTGCCAGAGCACTGCAACAGACTGCCCAGAGAGGTTATGGAGTCTCCTTCTCTGGAGATCTTCCAAACCCGCTTGGACGCAGTCCTGTGCCACGTGCTCTAGGTGACCCTGCGTGTGTAGGGGGTTGGACTAGATGATCTCTAGAGGTCCCTTCCAACCTTAACAATTGTATGATTCTACAGAACCTGAAATACTTGGGAGTGATGGACATTCATAATGCCTTTAATAGATGCCCCCTGACAAGGCACCTTGCTTGCATTGCAGGAAAGACCTTTGCTCAAATTGGCCGTGTTTTAAAGCAAATGGGTGTTTGGAAGGAGAATGTATTTTTTGTTCCATAGAAATCTCAGCAATAGCCTAGAGAACCTTTCGTGACTGTGAAAAACTTCGAATTTCATGCAAAATCCGAAGCAACTGGGTGATGCTCCAGGTGGCTGACTGCACATTTGGAATAAGCTGCTGGACTCTGTTCAGGTGTCACTGGATGGGTGACCACTGTGAAAGCTGGACTTTGCAGGCCATGGCCTAAGTAGGAGACTGGCATTGCCACTTACCAGGAGAAACTTGCTGCTGGGTGGTGTAATGGAAGCTCCAGTTGCTGCTATCCCTCTTCTGCCTAATACATAAAGAAATGTTACAGATTGCTGCCCTATATTGGACAGCCAAACCAATCTCTTTTCTTCAGTTGTTTGCATTTAAGTTGATGGTTGTAATATTCTTCTTGCTGAGAGAGGAGTTGGGAGCATAGAAGCATCCCCCAGGGAACCCCAGTCACTCTTGTGTCTCTTCAGATTTGATTTCAGTTCTTAACTGAGAACACAGCATATTGCAGATGATGTCTTTTTTTTTATTTTTGTCTTGCCAAAAGTATGTATTGTAGTCTGCTGAATTATGTCTCTCTGGAAGGATCTAGCAGTCAACAGTCTACTTCAGATTGCGCTTCATTTTTAAGATTTTTTTGGTATGCAAAAGAAGAAGGATGTAAGAAGCCATTGTATCTTGTGGGTTGAGACTTGCATTTCCAAGTAGTGGATATATGTAACTTCACACTTCATACAGCTGGGGGAGACTGTAGCAGCCAGGCAGTGGGTTCTCTCTGATTGCTTTCTGTTGCAGCCTTAGAATATGTTTTACAAGCTTTCAAGCTTTCTTTTTTTTTTTCCCCCTTCTTCCTTTTAAATCAGTATGTGCATTGAGAATTGTAACCTGTCTCCAATAGTAAGTGGCAAACCTGCCAGGGTTCTGCTCTTGGGAAAAAACACTGCTAGTGAGAGCTTGTCCTTGCTCCCGTCCTTGCGGGTAACGTCCTCTGCTTCCTGTGCTAGCTGATGATTGAAGGCTTTTGAACCCTCTGTAGAATTAAGACAAAGGTAGTGACTTTTTTTCTCCTTAAATGTAATTTTGGGGTATCTATGCAGACATAACTTAAAGGTAGTACTGAGCTCGAACATAGTGTAAATTGAGTGAGTTGCAGGCTTGCTATATAGTGCTACAAAAGCACTGACTGTCTCTAACAATATTCACCTTAGTATTTAGCAAGAGTCCATAAACGGCCATTTTCTTGTTGTATAACAAAATGCTGATGCTGCCAGCAGTGTGCATAATGGTCTATATGCTCTCTTTTCATCCCCACTATGTTATATTTGCTCTCCTATGTTGGTTTGTTTGCTTATTTGTTTTGACTGTTATTAGTTCCAGCAAGAACAGATGTCTGAGCAGCTATAGCTATTTCCTGAAAGCTTGTGTTTTCATGCCCTAAAATTTATTTTAGAATTATCCTTTAAAAAACGATTCTTTTTCTCTCTGTTTCTGGAACCCATAGTGGATGATGGGTGGGACTCTTCAGACCTGGCTTGAAAGTTGTCGTAAAGCTGAAGCTTTCCTGGTGCAGCTGTTGCCCCTCCTTGACAAGCCAGTTTATTGCCACTGCTGAAATACTTTGTGACGCTATTTAGACTCACTTCCAAGACATTTGTGGTTTCCATCTTCCTGACTCCTTTTTTGCTGGAGCCTATAAGAGGAGCAGATTCTGAAGGGTTCAGATTTCTACATCAGAGAACTGGCCTGATATTTAGGGATTTTTGTAACTCTCGTTGCTCTGTGTTTTGCTATTTGCTATTTCTCTTTTGAAAACCTCCCGAGTAATTGCTTCTGTGCTTAGATAGAAGAACGGTTCATTCATATCTGAACTTAACCGTAAGGAGTACCCTTCTTGCTGCTCTATCCCAGCAAAACTTCCCTTCGCCTTATCCACCTATTTTGGTAATCGGAAGCAGTAGTCAAGGGTATTCCATACGTGTTCCTCTGTATCTGCTGAGGTGTTTGAAGCCTGACTGGGGCTTTCTGGCCGTGGCTGAAGTGGGTGAGATCACTCTGTGGAGTTCTCGCTTCCTCGTCTCGGACAAGGCATTGCTCTGAGGCAGCAGTAGCCCCTCATGTCCCCCAAGGACACTAGTGTTTGTGGTGGAGGAACCCTCCTGTGTGCAGGGCACTTGCTGAAATACGCTGAGAAAATACTTCTTGTGCCTGAGATTGCAGTCTGGGTCCTATTCTGATTTAGGTCCTCGCACCTCCTCTTTGGTTCACCCAGCTGATAAGAAGTGACATTTGGCTTGCCATTTGCTCTCTAAGGGCATTGCATCAGTGAGATGGAGTTACTGGTCCATCTCTGACGCTTAGAGATGGCTCAAACTGCTTTGCACGTCAGCTGTTGAAACCTCTGCATTGTACACTGTAACACTGCTGAGCCCAGGCTGCTGGGGCTTAGTGTCCACTGCCCTGGCCATTGAGCCTTGCTCAAAACTAGACTGCCGGGATTGACTAGGGTAATACCTGTCTTATGCAACCTACTTGTTTGAGCAACCTTCTGGAATACTAAGTACTCTCAAGCTTTTGGTTGAGCTGATTTATTTTGTGAAGTTACTGTGCTTAGCAGCATCTTGTTTTTCCCCTGCGGAGCTGACCTGATAGCATGTGACAGATTGTGATGAGGATACCTGATGTCACCTGTGCCCAGTTGCCAGTATCATCATTCATCAGCTCAGTTTCACAGGAGTGCTGTGGGCTGCTGTCCAGGGTGAGGAGGTGCTATGAGCAGGGCTGCCAGCTTCCCTATTGACACACACTCCTTGGGACAGTCAAATATATGAAAATTCAGGTTCTGCAGAATCTGCTTATCAGAAATCTCTGTCTCAAGTGCCCTATCCTCTTTGCAAATAAGTGGATATTTTTGGTACTCTTTCCTCAGTCTATGGATTTCTTGGATTTTTCTGAACTCTGCTTGTGCATTGCTTATCAAGCCAGCTCCAGAATCTGAGTCTATCAAGTATCCCACTTGGAGAGAGCATTAATTATGAGTAATTACTTTTTATGTCTCTGAGATGACTTTCAGCTGTGGCATAAAACATACAGCCTTATAAAATGCTGACTGTTTGAATATGTTTTGAATTATCTGTGTTTGCTTTGGCTGTTTTTTTTTTCCTTAAAGGAGAACAAAGACAATTAGGTGAGAATCTGTTTTGGTCCAGTGTATCTGAAAACCACAATTATTTATAGCTTGATATATTGGTTGCAGAGAAGCTCTATTTGTGAACTTTTCATAGACTTATGATTTATTTTTTTTCTTCCCCTTCATTCTCCTGCCTGCCCTTCTCTTAGACTGAGAGAGTGCCACTCGAACTCAACTCCAGACTGGAGGAAATGGCGGAATTCACAGGAATGGAAGCAGAACCCAGTGAAGCAGAAGATTTTGAGGCCAGGGGAAGCCGCTTTTCAAAGTCAGCTGATGAGAGGCAGCGTATGTTGGTTCAGCGTAAGGAAGACTTGTTGCAGCAAGCCCGAAAGTATGTTCCTCCCTGAAACTACAGCCAAGTCGCTCCATTATAGCTCCCAGAATGAATTTCAAATGGATTATGACCAATGAGAGGCTGGTTAGATGAAAAATACAATGGGAGCCTGCTACAGCAGGCTGAGAATGCTTTTCGAAACAACCGTTGCAGATGCGCCCAATTCTGAAATAGCATCATAGATCCTAACACAGACAGAACTTCCTAACCAGCTCATTCAAAGTTCCTTGAAATACTGGGATGATTTCTCCAGCTTCAGTAACTTTTTTCCCACTTTTTTTTTTTTTTAACATGACTTACAGTCATTTTGGTGGTTTGCTAACATCCAATGTTGATAAACAATAAGAGAAGGAAAAATATTTAATGGCATAGAGAAAACTTTTATTTAGTGTTTATCTTGAACAACTCATTTTTATACCCTTGTATCTCAAGGAAAGAGTCTCTAAAGGCAAGAGTCTTGGGGAAAGCGTCTACAAAATGTTGGGTTGTGCATCCTTTGGTGTGAACAGACAGACTGCTCATGTTCTTAGGTGTTTTTTTTGCACATCAGAGTGCTACCATGTGAATAATGGTGTTTATATAATATAGAGTTTGTCTGTAACTAGGCTTGCTCCCAGAATCATTTTCCTTGATATTTGAAAAACGTCATTCAGGGAGGCAAAGTATTTTTATGTTCAGGTTTACTAGTTCTCTTGCTAAGGTTTTTTTTTTTTTTTTTTTTTTTTTTAAGAACTGTGAGATTCTTACACTATGGTATTTTGTAATATATTGGGATGTGAAATCTGGAAGCTGCTTCCATGTATTTTTGTGTTATCTTACACTCTGCAGCCTTAGCACCTTTTCTTTTGAAGACTTGCTTGTTCACACTGGTGAATGAATTCTTATGCTAGACACTGCCTCATCTTAAATGATGGAATTTTGGAGACTGAGAGATTAAGTAGCTCACCTGAAGTCTTGGTGAGTCACTGAGCAAAGAGTAGAACTCAGACCTTTAGGACTGGCTCCATCTGGTATGCACAAGAACCTTGCACAAAAATTTAGAGCTTCTGAGGTTATACAAGCCTTTTTTTAAAAAAAGTGTGTATGTATCATAAGTATTTGCCTGCTTTCAGTAGACCTTTTATCTCCCATATTTCCTGGATGTCGCAGTTAGGTGTTTTCCAGAGCCAAAATGAGGCGGGTTTTACTTATCCATTTTTTCTTTTGTTCTCCTGCAGGCGCTATTTAAACAAAACCTCCGATGAGGAGTTGATCACAGAGAAGCCCTCTCCACCCGAGGGCGCTTCGGCCGATCCTGTCACCCTGCGTCGCAGAACATTAGCTGCTGCTGCTGAGCGGAGACTTCAGATGCAGCAAAATTCTTAGTGCTCACCACCCTTCCCTCTCCTCCACCTCATGAGCAATGTTGAATAAATAAATCAAATACAAAGAAACCTGCGCTTTCTGTACCAGCAGGAAAGTGTCTCATCAGAGTTCAGCTAGCTGTGCTGCTGAGCTGGCTGCCTCTCTGCTGTATAAAGCATGTGGTCTAATAATGTTTGGACAGCTGACAAATTAACCTTTTTTTGTAATATTTTCTATGTGACGTTGATCCCCTCCACAAACGAAGGCAGTTTCTAAACCACAGGCATGATTTCTGCAGCTAGCATGAGGTGTTAGACTGACTGCACAGCAGAGGCTGGGGAAAGAGTGTGTCCAAATTTGCAGCTGCATGTACAGATCACAGAGGGCACTGGCATGTTTAGCTTGAGATCAAGGAGAGTCATTCCAAAAAGGGAAGAAAGCTTAGAAATCTGCAGCAAAACTTGTATTAAATGAGCAGGCATCTGCTCTTAAGTTACTGTTCGTCTCAAGAGTGAATGAAGAGTGTTACATAGGCCAGCCTGAAGGGCCAGAGTAGTATTCCTGGAAAGCGAGCCTGGATGGAAGTGGTCTAGCTACATAAAGTAGGAGGAAAATAAGACCGTGAATTTTGCAGTGAAGCACTAATTCACATTGATTCCAGTATAAAATTGTTTACTGTTTCTGGGCTTTTCTGCACTTGCTGACTTCCAGCTCTGTGTGCTTCACCGGCCTGCACTATTTTCCTTTGCCTTTTATGGCCAGAAACAAGTTGGAGACAGCGAGGAGAAAAGTGAAGAAAAGTGGGCTCAAGGCAAGGTTGTTAGCCCCTGGAATTCAGTGTTACCTTGTTGCCAGTGGGAGCCAGTTGAAAGGCCTGCCTGCTCTGGCCTCTAGAGCAATAAAGATGGGACTTCAATTAGGAGGCTGGAGATAGCTCCGGAATCTCGCATTTTATTTCATTTTTAGCCCATTTCATTTTCAGCATCACCCTGAGTTTATTCAGAAAGGCTAAAAGAATTGGGGCAGCTGGACCTTAGGCTAGCTGCAGTCCAATCTGCTAACTTCTGATTTTTCTAAAGAGGTTTTGACATGGGATACACTTGGAACTGCCAATGCTAGTTTGCATAGTTGAGTTTTACATGGCAGTGACTTAATTTTTAAATTCAAGGAATGAGTTCTAGTATCACTGTCCTTTAGAAGGAACCCAGTATTATCTAGAATTATTCATAACTTTTTTTTTTTTACTGTTGTTTTTTAGGACATTTAAAGGTGAATTTAATGAAAGGAATTGTGTCAATGTTTAGGTGCAAATAATTTATTTCAAACTCTTTGGGAAGCCTTACTTTGCAATGCTATTAGTAAACAAAGAATTTTTTTGAGATCTTTGGTTTTGCGCAGAGCACAGCTGTTTGTTTTTATTGTTAAAAAATAAAAATAAAATCTTGGTCAGTGTTTGAAGTTGTTTTGGAATGTCTATAGTGTGGCTTCTCATGTTCTTAGCGTTTGGTTTGTAAATGTAGCACTTGCTGGATGCCACCCGCTGCTCCTTATTGTCACAGTGAAAGGGAGTGCTGCTACCTGATGTTAACTTCCCTGCACATGAGAGTAACTTTGCTGTAACCGGAAGAGAAAGAGTAAGATCTTCCTCTTGCGCTGATTTTTCATAGATGACTTCCATTGCAACAGTTACAGTCGGCAGACATTAACAACTTGTAAAAGAGTGCCCTGCCTTGGCAAATCTCCCTTCCCAAGAAGTCATTGCAGTTGCATAGATACTGTGCTAATCTTTCCACCGCTGAAATCGGCAAATCTTCTCAGGGCTATGGTGAGAACGTTGGGAGCACGATGTATGGTGAACGTCTTGGACGCAGCAACCATCTTTTCACACCTTCAAAGTGAGCACAGGCAATTGTGTCAAGGCACCTTTCCCCCTCTGCACACGGGCCAGAAAGTCAAACGACTTTCCATGTCTCACATGCTCGTGCTAGCGGAATGGCATTTCCTTGCCCAAGACGGTGCTTCTTTTCTTAAAGCCACACACTGCATTTCAGCTTTGCATGTGCAGAGAGCCTAGCAGGACATACGAGGGCAGCTCGATTCTGATCGGGAGCGCTCTTTTTTGGGAGCTAAACAAGTGCCTGAGCCCCTGTCTTTGCTGTGCCCAAAAGTAAGGCTTGCCCACAGCTCCCAAGGCAGCAGGAAGGCGGCTCTCTCACTAGAGTGCAGTCCCCGAACGCAACCCCAGGCTCATGTTTCCCGGTACGCAGAAATCACTCTTTCCAGCTTATGGCCTGGCTGCCCACTTTCTGGCAGAATGCCAACAGTGAAAGAGAGCTGGAAAAAGGGAATCTCAGTCCTCCAAACTGGGAATGGCAAAGAACTTGCCAAACAGAGCACTCACCAGCATCTGAAGGTGCTACAGAGGGGAGGGGGCTTTTAACTCCCTGCCCTAGCAAGAGGTCAGTGCGCAGCTTCCCCGTTAGCAAGGGTGGACACCCACCACCTGGGAAGACAACACTGGGAATAAAACTCTCCTGCGAGCTAGTGTCTGCACTTGTCATCAAAGATTTCCAACTACTTGAACGGAATGAGAAAGGTGCCGCTCTGAGAACCAAATGTACTCCTTGACCAAGCTTTGGGTGGCTTCAGGTACTAGCTGCGCAACAGAAAGCTGTGTCTCGTTGTCTCCTTTGTCTTTCTGAATTACATCAAGGGGTAACAACTGCCCTAAGACAGGCAATAGTTTTGGCCAGGATCTCCTATTCAGGGGGCATTAGGAAGAATCCTACTTGCTGCATTTGTAGCAATTGTCACCGTCCAGCAGCTCAGGTCTCACAAATTGTTCCAGCGCACCAGGGACAGAGGAGGCTGCCTGCATGAGGAAGAAAGTAAGACAGTGCAGTGAACTCTGTCGAGTTTCAAAAGCCACAAAAAGAGAAAATAAACCTCAAAAGCTTGGGGCCTTCAACCACCTCGTTGGCCACAGCTCCCAAGTGTCTTACCTGTCTTCTGAAGGGATATCAAGGAAGCCCTCATAGGATTCTGAAATTTGGCAGCTCAAGCACGTTACTGGAATCCAAACAGCAGCATTTCAGAAAAGAGGGAGGACACTCGCTTTGCTGCTTTACACTATTGAGACCTGCTACCTCAGGCGCACTGCGTGCTCTTTGCAACCAACAGGCATGAAGGCACACTGGTTCTGAGGACAGGAGCAGTTATTAAAAGTATCTCAGAATCTTAGAAACCCTCCAAATATTTACAAATGACCATGGTGGCTTGCGACGAGGTGTCCAAGCTGGAGAGAAAAATACTATCAGTGCTCCAAAGAGTTGAGGCAAAGTGCTAGCTCCTTGTTCTAAGAGCTTTTCTTTCTAGGAAAACCCTGGACAAGAGTTTTCACGTAGGGTAGGAAACAAGGATGTCCAAAGTGCTAGAGAACACTCAGAGGTTAACTTGGCTCTGCTCGCTCAGTGCTTGCATTCAAACAAGCCATCTGCATAGCAGCCGCAGTGTAGCGTAAGAATTCACGTACATCTTCCTGTCTGCTATAACAGAAATGCTCCCTTATTCCTAATAAATGCAGAGGGTACAATGCTTTTCTTGAAAGAAGGGGCAGAAAACATAGTTTTCTAAAAGCTCTCTTTCCCAAGAAAAGAAAGCTCTCCAAATGGCTGCCTCCGTGCGCACGGAGACATGGGGGCCCTATCGGCCTTGGTGCGGCCACCGGGGTCTCCCTGTGAATGGGGATGAGGGAGCCCTACAGGCCACTGTGTGGTCCCCAGGGGCCTCTGTATGCAAAGGGTAAGGGGGGCCTCACGGGCCTCTGTGCGTGAGGGAAGAACAGGGCTATATGGGCGTCGGTGCGGCCCCAGGAGCCTTCATATGCACGAGGACGGGGTCCCCACATGCCTCCGTGGGGCCTCTTGGGGCCTCAGTATGTAAGGCAACTGAGGGGCCCTACAGGCCTCCATGCGGTCTTCCAGGGCTGCCATGTGCATGGCCACAGGCTGGCCTTACGGGCCTCTGTGCGGCACCCTGGGGCCTCCATGCGCACGGGTATGGGGGAGCCCTACAGGACAGGGAGCGAGAGGCAGCCCCAGGGCTGACCCCCGTGCGGGCAGCGTGGAGCCCTGCGCCAGAGGCATCTCTGACTCAGCAGGGGGCAGAGCCAGCGGGGAAGGTGGTTCAAGAGCCGCCCCCAGGGAGTGTGAGCGACCATGAGTGTGTTGTGGCAGTTAATGCAGGCAGGAGGTGCAGGGAGACTCCCTCTAGCTCAGGAAAAGAGCTCCATCCACAGTCTCTTCCATCACTGAGAAATCAGGCAAAGCCATGGTCTTTCCTCAGCAGAGAGCCTGCACCAGGAAGAATGTGGCGACAGACTGAACGGCCACAGAAACACATGGCAGGCCAGGTCTCTAGCTGTGGGGACTGTCTGAGCCTCTCTGTGTTACCAGACGTGAGCAGGCGGATGACCTGCTTAGCCTGGTGGTGGAGCTGAAGGAGGAGGCAGAAAGGCTGAGGAGCATCAGGGAGTTTGAGAAAGAAATAGCCTGGTGGAACCATGCTCTGCAGTTGTCCCAGGAAGGGCACCTAGAGAACCCTCCAAATTGATCTGAGCATCCCCTACTCTCTTGCCATAGGGCAGAAGGGGCAGAATTAACAGTATTGAGAAGAACAAGAATGGAAACAAGTCCCTGTTCAAGGTGGCAGGAGAACCCTGTCCAGGCCCAACTCACCCCCCCCACCCCACCAGGTGAACATGTTCAACAAGTATGTAGGCCCTGGAACTTGAGGGCCAGACAGATGAGGTCATGGACCAAGGCCCACCTAGGGGTTTGTCTAGAGTGAGGCAGTCAAGACCATGCCTTAAGTCTGCCCCTGCTAAGGAGAAAAGAAGCACTGGTAGAAGTGTTGTGTGATTGTCATGGCACAGGCAAATCTGCAGCTCCGACCCGTTGTCCAGAGAGGTCTGTTGCCTGCCAGGGACTTGAATAAAGGATGTCATGGAAGACTGCCAAGGCTTGTCCGGACATCTGACTATTACCTCTGGCTTCTGTTTCATGTGGGCGCTAATGACACCATTGGGAAAATGAGCAACATCAAATGAGATTTTTAGAGCCCTAGGTATGGCAGCCAAAAATCTGTGAGCCCAGTTTGTGTTCTTCCCTGTCCTGCCAATGAGGGGAATGGATATGAGAAGGAAAAGGCGGATATTGCAGGTAAACAATTGGCTGCGCCGCTTGTCTTGGCAACAGGATTTTGGTTTCTATGACCATGGGACACTGTTTGAAGACCACCAGCTAGTGGGGAAAGATGAGAGCCACCTCAGCACCAGGGGCGCACGTGTCTTTGCCAACAGGTTCTGACTCTCTATGATTCAGAAGTCAGGTGCGGGGGCAGAAGGCCTGCGTGGATGAGCAACGAGCTGTTGGCAAAACTCAAACAGAAGAAGGTGGCAGCGTACAGAATGTGGAAAAAAAGGACAGGCTCCTTGGGAGGAACATAGGAATGCTGACAGGGAATGCAGGGATGTGACAAGGAAGGCTAAGGCACATTCGGAATTAAATCTGGCAAAGGATGTTAAAGATAACAAGAAGAGCTTCTTCAAATATATCAATGGTAAAAGGAAGATTAGGCAAAACATGATTCCACTGGTGAATGGCGTGGGTGCCCTGGTTACGAAAGATACAGAAAAAGCAGAGCTATTGAATGCCTTCTTTGCTTCAGTGTTTACCAAGGGCAGCCCTCTGGAATCCCAGCCCTTAGAAACCAGAGAAGATTCCTGGAGAGAGAAAGACTTGTCCTGGGTAGAGGAAGATTGAGTCAGAGAGCACCTAGGACAACTTGATACCCACAAATCCATGGGCCCTGATGGGATGTACCCCAGAGTTCTGTGTGAGCTGGCGGATGTCATAGCTAAGCTGCTCTCCATCATCTTTGAAAGATCCTGGAGAATGGGGGAGGTGCCGGGGGACTGGAAGAAAGCCACTGTCACACTAGTCTTCAAAAATGGCAAGAAGGAGGGCCCAGGCAACTACAGGCCAGTGAGCCTCACCTCCATCCCCAGAAAAGTGATAGAGCAGCTCATCCTGGCTGTTGTCTCTAAACATGTGGAGGACAAGAAGGTGCTCAGAAGTAGTCAACAGGGATTCACCAAGGGGAAATCATGCTTGACTAACCTGATAGCCTTCTATGACGGAATGGCTGGCTGGTTAGATGAGGGGAGAGCGGTGGATGTCATCTACCTGGACTTCACCAAGGCTTTTGACACCATCCCTCATAGCATGCTCTTGCTCTGGAAGTGTGGTTTAGATGAGTGGACGTGGAGGTGGATTGAGAACTGGCTGGATGGCAGAGCTCAGAGGGTGGTGATCAGCAGTGCAGAGCCTAGTTGGAGGCCTGTAGCTAGCGGTGTCCCCCAGGGGTCAGTCCTCAGTCCAGTCCCATTCAATTTATTCACCAATGACCTGCAGTGCACTCCCGTGGTCCCGTGTGGTGCATGGCGTGTGCGCAGCTACGGCAGGAGCGTGTGAAGAGGGCAACGACTGCGGCCCGAGTGGTGGTCACGTCCTGCGGGCAGGGGCAGCACTGCGCTGAGGCAGTGATGCGGGCCAGGGGGCCGCAGCATGGGGCCAACGTGCCCTTGTGCTGGGTATCTCTGAAGGGCTGCGCTTGGTGCCCAGGGCGGGCTGGGCTGAGCATTCCTGCTGCAGAGGAGGTGGTGGGAGGCTGGAGAGCAGCGAGTGAGGGGGTGGTGCTGGGGGAGGATGTGGCCCAGATGCTCGGCATCTGCAGGCAGGCTGCTCCTGCCGCTCCAGAGTGTTGGTGGGTGGCGACAAAAACCTGAGCCCTCGTTGCGGTGTGTTGGAACCAGGCGCAGGACAACTGCACAGGCCTTTACGGGAGCCGAGACGGATTACAAGACACGATCCCAATATGAGTTTAGATCTTGCTCCGTTTATTAGCGGAAGTGCGCATATATTTATACCTACAAGCATCTGAGGGATATCCAGGTTAGCTATGATTGGTTGCTAGGGAGGTTGCTATGTCCCGGCCGCATAGGCTCTTTCCCAGATCTGCAAAGTTGTTTACCTGAAACGGCTAACTACTCTTTCCCACATAGCTCCCCATTCCCAGCCGGCCAAGGACAACTCACTAACACTCCCCAGTACATTATCAGCAAGGCGCAGGTGGTGCAGATTCCCAGCACAGTGCAGATTCTCAGCACAGCATTTCTCTACAATTCCCCCTTTTTAGTTTTGCACTAATCAAGCCTTGCTGGTGAGTGAGAATACCTTATGTCTAATACATGCAAAAGCACAGCCAAAACTACAAGGCATAAACAATAAAACAACTAGTAATATTAGCCGTGATTTACTAATACATGCCCCCATCCCCAAGTCCATGTTGGTCTGCAAGGTTTTTCCAGTCAAAGAGTCCGACGTGCTGCTGAGCAGCGCCCGTTGTCTATTGATCTGCTGATGGGCAGTTCAGGGACTCTCGATCATTTCAATGCCGAGGTTTTACCAACCGCCTGGAGTTGTAAGGTGTCCTCAATCTCCAAGCCATTCCTCTATAAGTCCTCCTTTTTTCTTTTGCATTAACCAGGCGTTATGAGTAAGGGAGGATAGCATTTGCCTTAAGCATGCAAAGGCACAGCTGACTAAGCCTAGGATTAAAAGCATAATAATCAAAAGCATCAAACTTGTTTTAAGCAAGGATTTCAGCCACCCGCCAATACCCAATAGACCAGTAAACCCATCCAGTCCAAAGAAGCCCACGTCTTTCTGTATCTCCTGGATGTGTTCCATCAGCTGTTGGATTTGCTGGTGGATTGCCTTAGAGTGGTCTTGCAGATCCATACAGCACATTCCTTCAAAGTCTTCACATCCGTGCCCATGGGCTAGCAGCAGGAAGTCGATGGCCGCTCTGTTTTGTAGCACCGCGTGTTGCATCTGTGATAAATCTAGCGCAAGATTAGAGAGGACATGACTGGTGACATTTGCTTGTTTAACCACCCAGCAGGATAGGGTGTCTAAGACTTTGTGAGCTTGTGCCGCTGCCGCCCCCGGTACAAAGAAGGATGTCAAAATTACTTCCCACTTGGACCAGAGACGGACGTTGTCATTACAGTCCTCCGTCTGGGTTATGCTACGCGCCATTCGTCGAGTTCTTCTTTTGACCCTGGTGCTGTTAGGATGGACCCAGGGCAAAGCCATACTTACTTGGCCTACTGTACATGGACCCCCTATGGGCCTTGATGGAATTCCGGACCAAGCCCGGTTGCCGCATATGAGAAAATATCCTGCAGGCAACGTCCGAGGGGTTACAGGGCTGGATCCCGGATGTGAGGAATTGTGGGACATCTTACCACACCATTTATTCCAATGACTCCCGTTGCCGATTGGGTACAACCAGGTGGGCGCCTGAGAGCTACTGCGACAATTATTACTATAACCCGAAGCGCAACCCTTATGCGATGCATTAATATAAAGGCAAATAGAAGCATTAAGAGAATCTATTAACTCTATCTCCTGTGGTTCAGGCCCTGCAGGCAGGTTGTGGCTCCAAAGATCGAAACGGTTGATTCCCGTTGCCAAGTTCTCAAGTGCTGTCAATCTTTTCAAAGTTTGGGGATTCCCCAACGATGGCATTGCCATTACTGCATTCCAGAAATACTTCCACGTGGTCTCGTTCACAGGTACCCCAACTAGACATGTTACAAAGGAGGTACTAGGGGTGGCCAGACTAGCGCAGAAGCGCGTGGTATTTAGCTCTCGAGCTAAGGTCACCCAGATGTTCTGTCGAGGATCAAACAACCGTGGATGGTACCCTGGAGCCCCTTCCGTCCCAGAGCCCAGTACCCAGAACATCAGCAACGCTGCTGCCCACCACTGTCCTGCATGTCCCTTTCGACAGGACGCTCCCTCGTATCCGTGGGTCCTTTCGCAGGGCGAGTCCATCTGCTGGGAACCCATAGTGGACCTGTGGGTGTAGAAACACACATATGCCCTCGACCATTGAATACAACTTCTGCTGGACCCTCCCATAACCCGGTTCGAGGGTGCTGGTAGTGCACGCTCATAGATGATTCTTGTATCTTTTGACTACGGACCCGCTGCGCCTGCACCCACATGGGGGGTTCCGTGTCATCTCCAAACACACAAAGATGGTTTAATACAAACAGTGTATAGGACAACCGTTCTTTTGGGTCTGCCATTTCCTTAAATTTCATCAGGTAATCTTTTAAGGTGCGATTCGCCCGTTCTACCATGGCTTGGCCAGTGGGTGAATTTGGAATTCCCCTGACATGCTTAATACCCCATTTTTCGCAAAACTGACGAACACTGTCACTGGCATATGCCGGACCATTGTCTGTCTTAATCACTTCTGGGACTCCTAATACTGCAAAACAAGCGGTTAGATGTTTTTTCACATGAAGGGCTCTTTCCCCAGGCTGAGTGGTTGCCCATATTACATGCGAGTAAGTATCGATAGACACATGCACATACTTAAGTAAGTCGAGCAAACTCCGGAACATGTGTGACATCCATCTGCCATATCTCTAATGCCTTCAGGCCCCTGGGATTCACACCAATGCCCAGACCTGGCCCATGATGACTACACTGGGGACAGGCCTGCACAATTCCGCGAGCATTGGACATAGTTATGCCATACATCGTTACCCTCCCCCAAACCTAGTGTCCATTGATGACTCCGGACGTGGATGATACAGAATGCTGTCGAACGCCACCTCACCGCTCTTTTGACTTGTAGAAACAGCTGGAACAATCGCTGGTTAGAAGTTTCTTTCAAAAGAGCATCCTCAATTCGCTGTACTACTCCGACGACGTACAGGGAGTCCGATACAATATTCAACGGGGTGTCCTTCCAGTGCATCAGTGCCCATGCGACAGCTGCCAATTCTAAAGTCTGCAACGAGTCACCTTCTACCGCTTGTAGGGTGTGGGCTTTCCATAGGTCTTTCTCCTTCCAGGTGGTGACCGCCCTTCTGGAAGATTTTCCTGCATCCGTGAACACCGTGAGGCCATCACGCAGAGGTCTTTCTATACACTTTGGTCTTTCTACCCACGAATAGCTGGTAAGGAAGTGGCCAAGCTTTCCTGCAGGCCTTTCCGAAGTCACCTCCCCAGGAAACTCCAGGAGCGCTAGCTGCAGCACAGTGGAGTGCCACAGGGCCCATTCCAAATCTGCCGCCTACAGGGGAAGGTGGATCGCCGCCGGCTCACCCCCCCGAGATTGCCAGCACCCGAATTCTCCCACGGCGGATCATGTGAGCCACCGCTTCCAACCGAGGGGTCACACTCTTGCACGGTTGAACTGAGGAGAAAATCCATTCTAAAACTGCAAGATAGTCTTCTCCCCTTTTTTTCTTTTGCCACTGCATGACTACCGCCGTGAGGGAATCCTCCCGTGAAAGAATGAGAAGGCGCAAAGGCAATCCTGGAAGATACCGCAGGCATAAGCGCGTAGCTACTAACTCCCCTAATCGTTCAACACAGGCTTGCTGCGCTGGCGTGAGCGAAATCGGCTTCCCAGCGTCTGTACCTTTGAGCAAAGGACGTAGTGGCTCAAGGTCCTCATTAGAAATACCCAGCAATGAACGCACCCATTGTAGATCTCCCATTAGGGTCTGCACATCAGTTAATGTATGTAAATTCACATGTAAGGTAACCTTTTGAGGAGCGACTGTGGATTCTGTAATAACCCAGCCAAGGTATTTCCATGGGCTGGTATGCTGTACCTTTTCCGGAGCGATGACCAGACCGGAGCTGCTGAGTGTGTTGGTGATCGCTTCCTCATCCTCTGTCGTGAATCGAGTTTTTCGGGCAAACAGGATGTCGTCCATATAGTGGTAGATGATGGTATCAGGCCATCGTTGTCGGAGAGGCTGTAAGGTAGCAGCAACAAACATCTGACACATGTTTCGCATACCTTGAGGCAGGACGACCCACTGGAAACGCTGTGCCGGTTCTGCACGGTTCACCGAAGGTAGCGTGAAGGCGAACCTCAAGGAATCCTCCAGATGTAAGGGAATGGCATAGAAACAGTCTTTTAAATCCACAATCAATAGATCCCACCCCTGAGGTAACATGGCAGGCGATGGAATCCCCGGCTGTAGCGCACCCATAGGTTCCAGTATCCGTAATGACACAAGCATACCCTTTCCCCCAGGTTATCAAGTCCAAGGGTCCCGTCCATTTTCCCGTGTTCCAGTCTCTCAGCATCACCTTACACGGACCCGACTGTACTTCTGTCAGGGCTCCCTTTAGCCCAGCCCTGTGTTTGACCATCAGAGGGACTAGGCCATCCTGGGGTAATCTCAAAATTTAAAACATATACTGCTCTTGCCAATTTTTCGTCTTTTGTAGCTGGCATTTCTGTGTTTGGTTCATATATTCCACTATGTCATGGTCCTCAGGATGCGATGGTATGGTGAAAAAACAATCTTTTAAATCAATTAGTAAGTATTCCCCTAAGCTCTGTCCAAGGATATAAGTCAGAGTACGGCTCCCAGTCCTCCATCGGTGGGGGGGGTGGGCGGGGGAGGTGGGGGGAACGCCGTAGTCTGAGTTATTCCTGGCTTTCCCGCTTTCAAATTCTTCACTTTCTTGTTGTGCTTATTTAGCCCTCTCTGCTGATATATATTACACAATAAAGATCTAAAGACCAAACACACAAACAGCACAAACACAATTTCTATCCAGTGGCACGACCTCACGTAGCTGTGCACTCCACTAGTGAGTCCCACTGATTGTCAGCAGGACACTGAGACTGAACATTCCCTCGAGTTGGCAGATTAGAGGGTTGCTGACAGGCTCCTAACTCGGTGGGCGTCCCCGCAGAGACAACGTGGGTCTCAGTGTTAGGAGTCTCACCCCCCCTTTCTCTCCGCACTGTCTGTTTATGCCTGGTGCATCCTGCCACATAGGGCCAGTACGTGCCAGCAGGCAGATCAGGGGGCGGACAAACTCCGCCTTCAGTCACATAACCTTCCCTCCTGGCTGCGCAGGTGCGCATGCCAGTAAGTGGTCCCAGCCGTCAGTCTGAGGGTCCTGCCTTTCTCATCTCCCTCCCTTTCGGGTGTTTGACCTTCAAATTAATTTAGAGGATGTTTGCAGTTAAGTTGGCTACAAGCCCAGTCGAGCAGCCGCCTTCAACTGCTTTTCTGAGGAGTCGGCTGTGAACCTGGCTGAGCAGCCGCCTCCGCGCTCCTTATCTCTCAGCCTGGGCAGGCAAGCATCTTCTTTCTTAAGATCTTGGATTCTATTTCGCACAACAGTTTTATGACTCTACGGATCATACAAATTTCCAGCTTTCAACCATACCTCATGTCAGCATCAATATACAAAGGACACAACACATAATAGAGATGAACATAGCAAATAGAAACAATAGCCCTAATAATGGTTTCTGTCCTCACTTAAAGCATTACAATTCTTCAACCCCCACTTTTAAAAGATGAATCAAATTCCTCTGCACCTCCCTCCTGGCTTTCATCAAGCCCTCAGCAACATAAGTCCTTAAAAGTTTCCTTAAAAATTGGTGGTATGTACTAGGCAAGTACCTGAATTTGGGGATTTTTTTTTTCCTTTGGCATCAAGGTTGTGGAAGAGAAACCAGTAACTATTGTTCTTCTTCTGGCCCAGTTAAAAAGTAAAAAAAGCTTTCTCGAGGTTCTTCCTTGCAGTAATAAGGTAGCATTATGTTCTTGCTAAAATCCCTGTGGGAATGAGTGTCAAGGCAGTGAAACTGAGGCAGCGGCCCAAATGTGTGATCTACTGAAATGAGGACTAGAGGGCAGAATTGCTATGGTAATTAAATAAATGATATTTTCAACCTCAGGAGTTGCTGGAAGAAGTTCCCTATCATCCTCGAATTACTAAATCCCGTATCTCAGAAACTGTATTTAAGAAAAAGGTAATGAAGACATTTTAAGGTTGGACCTCGTTCAGGGGTCTTTAAGAATTTCCTTTAGTAGGTCAGGATACTACTTTGAAAGAAAAAGTAGAAAACATTGTTTTCAAATTCTGCATTTCCTCTACCTTCCTGTTTAGTCAATCTAAATGTTATTTCAGTTCATCTCTTCTTCATGGCTTTGTGCTGAATCTCCCCATTCTCAGTTTTGGACAATTTCAACTGCTGCTGGTACTGTGTTTCACAATGGTTTTAAAACTCTGCATTTCTTCTGCTTCCTTGTTCAGTAAGTCAGAATATTGCCTCAGTTCATCTCTTGTTCAGTCCAATGAGTTTCCTCATGGCTTTGTGTTGAAACTCCCCATTCTCAATGTTGGACAATTCCAGCCATTCCTGGTATTGTATTTCACAATCGTTTTCAAATTCTTCATTTCTTCTGCTTTCTTCTTTTGTAAAGCTGAATGTTGCCTCAGTTCATCTCTCCTTCATTCCATTGAGTTTCTTCGTGGCTCCGTGCTGAACCTCTGCATTCTCAGTGTTGGACAATTCCAACCATTCCTGGTATTGTATCTCACTATCGTTTTCAAATTCTCCATATCTTCTGTGCTCTTGTTTGCTAAATCTGAATGTTGCTTCAGTTCATCTCTTCTTCATGTCTTTGTGCTGAACCTTCCCCTTGTCAAGTGTTGGACAATTCCAACCATTCCTGATATTGCATCTCATTATTGTTTTAATATTCTGCATTTCTTCTGCTTCCTTGTTCAGTAAATCTGCATGTCGAATCAGTTAATCTCTTCTTCATTCCATGGATTTTCTTTGTGGCTTTGTGCTGAACCTCCCTGTTGTGAATAGTTGGACCATTCCAACTATTCCTGGTATTATATTTCATAATTGTTTTCAAATTCGCCATTTCTTTTTCTGCCTTGTTTAGTGAATCTGCATTTTACCTTAGTTAGTTAATCTCTTCTCCAGTCCAACGAGTTTCTTAGTGGCTTTGTGCTGAATCTCCCCATTCTCAATGTTGGTCAATTCGAACCATTCCTGGTATTGTATTTCAAAATCATTTTCAAATTCTCCATTTCTTCTGCATTCATGTTTGCTAAATCAGAATGTTGCCTCAGTTCATCTCTTCTTCATCGCTTTGTGCTGAACCTTCCCCATTGTCGGATGTTGGACAATTCCAACCATTCCTGATATTGTATTTCTGGCATTTCTTCTGCTTTCTTCTTCAGTAAGTCTGCATGTGGCCTCAGTTAATCTCTTCTTCAGTCCAATGAATTTCTTCATGGCTTTGTGCTGAACGTACCCATTGTCAATGTTGGGCAATTCCAACCATATTGTGTTTCACAATCATTTTCAGCTCATGCATTTCTTCTGCTTTGAAGTGCTTGCTTACCTGAAACTTGCAAGAAACTTGCAAGTTCAACTGCTTGCCATGTCAGTTTAAACCCTCTCATGCAGTTCAGAGAAGGCACAAAAGAAAAGCTGCAAAGAATTCAAAAACTTGTTGCAGCTAGCAAAGGAACAGACTCAGTCTGGGAGGCAGAGTGAGACAACTTTATTCTCAAAACAACTTCTTTTATACTCTTTTAACACAAGTGTTGCAAAGATTACAGCCAATCAGCATCTTGCCAGCCATGCAGTTGTGGTTATCTTCTTTTCCTTGCTTTGTTCCTCATCTGCTGACAAGACATTCCACATGCAGCTGTAGCCCTCCTCCTTTTCCTGCTTTGCTCCTTGCTGATAAGACATTTGTCCTTGCAGTCTACCGTCCACTACCAAGGCATCGTTGTGCTTAACTATCTACTAACAAGGCATCTATTATCTCCTAACAAGGTACTATGCCTCCACAAAAACTGGCCAGTAATCCCAGTCAAAGACTTCTAGTCCATAACCAACAGTAATGGACTTTACCTTACAGTTGCTGTTTACCAGCCCTCTTATTCAAAACCTTATGCTGTTCTCAGTGCTCTTGTCTCCTGTTTTGTAATGAGCTAAATGTCAGACAGAAACAGGTGGCCATGGAGTCTGTAAATACTACCCAAAGCTTAAAGGCTGAAGAAAAGCAATATCCCCTACCAATTCTGTGTCTAGAGCTGCATTTAGAAATTAATGCTTGGCAGCTGAGAAATTAAAAGAAAAAAAAATAACCCAAGCGCTCCCTGTCATAACAAATGGTGCTGCTGGCGGTGAATTTGTGATCCCAGCGAGAGCCTCCAGGAGCTGAGCAGCAGGTGTGGGACAGGGTCTCCAGGCCGCGGTGAGCAGAGCTGCGGCTCACATGTGCTGCGAGTGCAGAGGAGGTGCCGGCGCTCAGAGCTGCTGAGGAGACTCGAGGAGCCCGTTAGGGGTTCTGCACTGCAGCAAGCCTTTTGTCGGGAGCTGCCACTGTGCCAGCTTGCTAGAGCTGCCGCATTGCAGAGAGCGTCCTTGCTCTCAGCTGAGAAACTTCCTACTAGGGTTTCTGTCCTATCAGTTTTGTTTTGTAGGGGAATAATCACTGATATTTGGGCCAAAAGGACTGCAATATAATCTAGCTTTGGAACTGGAAATTCTTTACCATTTCAGCCTGAGGGGCAAAGTTTATTGAATTAACATAGTCATGTCTGAAAAGAAGTGCTTCTCTCCACTTTTGGCTGTGTATGAAGATCAACTTGGAGCACATCAGCCCTTTGTGCTGTGTATTTGAACTGAGCTCTTTCTGGCTCCGGGTTTAGATTAATTCAAGGCATGAAAGGTGGTTCCTCATAGTTAAGTTGATTTCATAGAGACCTGTAATTCTCACCTAGAAATTCTAAGTACTTTCCCTGAAGAGAGCTCATCATATGCTACGAGTTTCAGATCCAGTGGAACCTGACATGACACCGTGATTTTCATTTGGGCCCTTCTCAACGGCATCCTGTCCTTTCCAACTTCAACAGCTACATGACTGAAACTACCGTCGCAGCAGCACCACTAGCAACAACCAGTACCATGCTAATATCTAGGAGATGTAGGTTGACCCACATGTGAGATTCTCCATTGGTGGTGACCAGCTATATGAAAGGAAGAGGTCAGCAAAAGAAGCATAAAGGGAAAGTCTCTTTGCCTGTAAGTCACAGGGTTGTAACACTCACCAGGTGGTGCCTTCCACTCATTGCAAGGACTTTTGGCAGCCTGAACAACCCCCCAACTATCCTAAACATATCCTAAGCCTACCTATCATAGAATCGTAGCATCATAGTATCCTTAGGGTTGGAAGGGACCTCTAGAGATCATCTAGTCCAACCCCCCTGCACAAACAGGGTCACCTAGAGCCCGTGGCACAGGACTACATCCGAGCGGGTTTGGAAGATCTCCAGAGAAGGAGACTCCACAACCTCTCTGGGCAGCCTGTTCCAGGGCTCTGTCACCCTCACTGTTAAAAAACTTTTCCTTAAGTTCCTGTGGAACTTTTGATGCTTCAGTTTGTGGCCATTACCTGTAGTTGTGTTGGTGGCCACCACTGAAAAGAAGCCAGCACCATCCTCCTCACTGCCTCCCTTGAGGTACTGATAGACATTGCTCAGGTCCCCTCTCAGCCTTCTCTTCTCCAGGCTGAACAGGCCCAGCTCCCTCAGCCTCTTTTCATATAGCAGATGTTCCAGGCCCCTGATCATCCTCAGAGCCCTGCGCTGGACTCTCTCCAGCAGCTGCACATCCCTCTTGTACTGTGGGGCTCAGAACTGGACACAGTTCTCCACATGTGGCCTCACCAGGGCTGAGCAGAGGGGCAGGATCACCTCCCTCGACCTGCTGGAGACTCTTGTCTTAATGCACCCCAGGACCCCATTGATGTTCTTGGCCACAAGGGCACACTGCTGCCTCATGGTCAACTTGTCGTCCACCATGACACCCAGGTCTTTCTCTGCAGAGCTGCTCTCCAGAAGGTCAGTCCCCAGCCTGTACTGGTGTCTGGGGTTGTTCCTCTCCAGGTGCAGGACCTTGCACTTGGCCTTGTTGAATTGCATGAGGTTTTTCACCGCCCAGTTGTCCAGTCTGTCCAGGTCCCTCTGGATGGCAGCGCAGCCCTCTGGGGTATTGGCTACTCCTCCCAGTTTGGTATCATCAGCAAACTTGCTGAGGGAGCACTCTGTGCCTTCATCCAGGTCATTGATGAATAAATCAAACAGGACTGGACCAAAGACTGACCCTTAGGGGACACCGCTAGCTACAGGCCTCCAGCTAGACTCTGCACCGCTGATCACCACCCTCTGAGCTCTGCCGTCCAGCCAATTCCTAATCCATCTCACTGTGCACTCATCTATCCCACACTTCTGGAGCTTGCCCAGGAGGATGTTGTGAGGGACGGTGTCAAAAGCCTTGGTGAAGTCGAGATAGACGACATCCACCTCTCTCTCCTCATCTATCCAGCCGGTCATTCCATCATAGAAGGCTACCAGGCTAGTCGAGCAAGATTTCCCCTTGGTGAATCCATGCTGACTACTCTTGAGCACCTTCTTGTCCTCCATGTGCCCGGAGACAACAGCCAAGATGAGCTGTTGCATCACTTTTCTGGGGATGGAGGTGAGACTGACTGGCCTGTAATTGCCTGGGCCCTCCTTCTTGCCTTTTTTGAAGACTGATGTGACACTAGGCTTCTTCCAGTCCTCTGGCACCTCCCTCATTCTTCAGGATCTTTCAAAGATGATAGAGAGCAGCTTAGCTATGACATCCGCCAGCTCACACAGAACTCTGGGGTACATCCCATCAGGGCCCATGGGTTTGTGGGTATCGAGTTTCCTTAGGTGCTCTCTGACTCAATCTTCCTCTACCCAGGGAGAGTCTTCCTCTCTCCAGGCCCTAGGACTCTAAAGGGCTGCCCTTGTTAAACACTGAAGCAAAGGCGGCATTCAGCAACTCTGCTTTTTCTGTGTTATTCGTAACCAGGGTGCCCATCCCATTCACCAGCGGACCCATGTTTTCCGTGATCTTCCTTTTGCTGTTAATATATTTGAAGAAGTTTTTCTTGTTATTTTTAACCTCCCTTGCCAGATTGCATTCCAAATGCGCCTTAGCTTTCCTTGTTGCATCTTTGCGTTCCCTGACTACGTTCCTGTATTTCTCCCAGGGGACCTGTCCTTTTTTCCACATTCTGTATACTGCTGCCTTCTGCTTGAGCATTGCCACAAGCTCCTTGCTCATCCACGCAGGTCTCCTGCTCTCTCTGCCTGACTTCTTACACACAGGGATGCACTGTTGCTGGGCGTGGAGGAAGTGCTGCTTGAAAACTAACCAGCTCTCTTGGACCCCCCTTCCTTCTAGAGCTCTAGCCCATGGGATTCTTCCGAGGAGGTCTCTGAAGAGGCTAAATTTGGCCCTCCTGAAGTCCATCGTCGCAAGGCTACTTACAGCCCTTCCTCCTCCTCGTTGAATCCTGAACTCCACCAACTCATGGTCACTGCAGCCGAGGCTACCCCCCACCTTCACATCTCCTACTAGGCCCTCCCTATTTGATAGCACGAGGTCCAGTAGCCCACCTCTCCTCGTCGGCTCCTCCACAACCTGCATCAAAAAGTTATCGTCGATGCTCTGCAGGAACCTCCAGGACTGCTTGTGCCTGGCTGTGTTTTCCTTCCAGTTGATGTCGGGGTAGTTGAAGTCCCCCATGAGAACCAGGGCCTGTGACCGTGAGGCAATATCCAGCTGCCTATAGAAGGCCTCATCAACCTCCTCCTCTTGGTCAGGTGGCCTGTAGCAGACACCCACCACAGTGTCTCCCACTTTACCCTGCCCTTTAACCCTTTCCCACAACCTCTCAACTCGCTCATCATCCACCCCCAGGTTGAGCTCCCTACCTTCCAGTTGCTCTCTCACATAAAGAGCAACTCCACCACCTTGCCTTCCCAGCCTGTCCTTCCTAAAGAGCACACTGCCTTCCATGGCAGTGCTCCAGTTGTGTGAGCTATCCCACCATGTCTCTGTGATTCCAATGAGATCATGACGCTGGGACCGCACACAGATCTCCAGTTTGTCCTGCTTATTCCCCATGCTTTGTGCATTGGTGTACAGGCATTTGAGGGAAGTAACCAAGCCTGCAGGTTTCCCAGGAGGGGTGAAAGAGGACCCTCTGTGATCATTTCCTATCCTCACCTCCCCACTACCATACTCCCGCTGGAAGCCATCTGACCTAGGCTGTGTGGTACTGCTCACCGTGTCTGTGTGACACTCCCCTTCCCCCTTCTTCTCTAGTTTAAAGCTGTCCTAACCAGGTTGTGCAGCAATAATGGGCCACATCACAATGGATAATGGGACCCATCAAAATGGGCTGCATCCAAATGGATAATGGGCCGCATCACAATGTGCCGTATCACAATGGGCCGCATCACAATGGATAAAGGGCCTCATCAGAATGGGCCGCATCAGAATGGACCGCATCAAAATGGAAAATGGCCCTTTTCACAATGGATAATTGACGGCATCACAATGGGCAGCATCAAAATGGGCCGCATCACAACGGATAATGGGCCACATCACAATGGGCCTTATCACAACGGGACGCATCACAATGGGTAATGGGCTGCATCACAATGGATAATGGGCTGCATCACAACGGGACAAATCACAATGGATTCAGGGCCACATGACAATGAATAATGGGCCGTATCACAATGGGCCACATCACAATTGATAATGGCCCGCATCTAAATGGATAACGGTCCGCATCACAATGGACAATGGGGTGCATCACAATGAGCCACATCACAATGGGTCGCATCACAAGGGACAGTGGGACGCATCACAATGAGCAATTGGCCTCATCACAATGGGCTGCATCACAATGGGCTGCATCACAATCGATAATGGGCCACATGACAATAGGTATTGGCCGCATCACAATGGGCCCCATCGCAATGAATAATGGGCAGCATCACAATGGGCCACATAACAATGGATAATGGGATTCATCACAATGGGTCGCATCACAATGGACAAGGGGATGCATCATAATGGACGATGGGCCTCATCACAATGGGCCACATCACAATGGATAATTGCTCTCATCTCAATGGATAATGGTCCGCAACACAAAGGACAATAGGGTGCATCACAATAATGGATAACAGGCCACATGCCAATTGGCAATGGGCCGCATCACAATGGGCCACATAACAATGGGCCACATCACATTGTATAATGGGCCGCATCACAATGGATAATGGGTCGTATCACAATGGGACACATCACAGTGGGACGCATCACAATGAATAATGGGCCGCATCACAATGGACAATGTGACGCATCATAGTGTATAATTGGCAGCATCACAATAAGCCGCATCAAAATGGATAACTGGCGGCATAAAAATAGGCTGTATCACAATGGATAATGGGCCACATCACAGTGTGCCTCATCACAATGGGCCACATCACAATGAATAATGGCTCTCATCTCAATGGATAATGGTCCGCAACACAATGGACAATGGGGTGCAACACAATGGCCCGCATCACAATGAGTCGCATCACAAGGGACAATGGGATGCATCATAATGGGCAATTGGCCTCATCGCAGTGGGTCGCATCACAATGGGCCGCATCACAATGGACCGCATCACAGTGAAACACATCACAATGAATAATGGGCCGCATCACAATGGGCCGCATTACGATGGGCCGCATCACGATGGGCCACATCACGATGGATAACGGGCCACATGACAATGGGTAATGGGCCACAACACAATGAGCCGCATCCTAATAGATAATGGGCTTCATCACAATGGGCTGCATCACAATGGGCTGCATCCCAATGGATAACGGGCCGCATCACAATGGATAATGGGTCGCATCACAATGGATAATGGGCTGCATCACAACGAGACAAATGACAATGGATTCAGGGCCACACGACAATGGGTAATGGGCCACAACACAATGAGCCGCATCACAGTGGATAATGGGCCGCATCACAATGGATAATGGTCTGCATCACAATGGACAATGGGACGGATCCCAATGTATAATTGGCGGCATCACAATAGGCTGCATCACAATGGATAATGGGCCGTATCACAATGAATAATGGACCGCATCACAATGGGTCGCATCACAATGGATCCAGGGCCACATCACGATGGATAATGGGCTGCATTACAATGGGCTGCATCACAATGGGCTGCATCACAATGGTCCGAATCACAATGGATACTTGGCGGCATAACAATAGGCCGCATCACAATGGATAATGCGTCCTATTACAATGGACAATGGACTGCATCACAATGGGCCGCATCAAAATGGGTCGCATCACAATGGATCCAGGGTCGCATCACAATGGATCCAGGGCCACATCACAATGGATAATGGGCTGCATCACAATGGGCTGCATCACAATGGACCACAACACAATGGACAATGGGGTGCATCAAAATGGGCTGAATCACAATGAGTCAAATCACAAGGGACAATGGGACACATCATAATGGGCAATAGGCCTCATCACAATGGGCCATATCACAATGGGACGCATCACAATGGGCTGCATCACAATGGATAAAGGGTCGCATCACAATGGGCCGCATCACAATGGGACACATGACGATTGAAAACGGGCCTCATGGCAATGGGTAATTGGCCGCATGACAATGGGCCGCATGTTTGCTGCCGAAAGCAATGCTGGAAGCGCTCTTTAGTGTAAGCGTGGAGTTGAGCGAGGGAAGAAGCGCAGAGCCCCATTTGGAGTGAGGCTGTAAAGAGCATGCCAAGGGAAGTGTGAAGCAGTGCCAAGACTCATGCTTGGCACACTTTGTGGGTGGGATGAGAAACAGGCTTGATGATTCTGTTTTGCTGCCGAAAGCAATGCTGGAAGCGTGCTTTAGTGTAAGCGTGGAGTTGAGCGAGGGAAGAAGCGCAGAGCCCCATTTGGAGTGAGGCTGTAAAGAGCATGCCAAGGGAAGTGTGAAGCAGTGCCAAGACTCATGCTGGGCACACTTTGTGGGTGGGATGAGAGACAGGTATGTTTCTGTTTTGCTGCCGAAAGCAATGCTGGAAGCGCGCTTTAGTGTGAGCGTGGAGTTCGGCGAGGGAAGAAGCGCAGAGCCCCATTTGGAGTGAGGCTGTAAAGAGCATGCCAAGGGAAGTGTGAAGCAGTGCCAAGACTCATGCTGGGCACACTTTGTGGGTGGGATGAGAAACAGGCTTGGTTCTGTTTTGCTGCCGAAAGCAATGCTGGAAGCGCTCTTTAGTGTAAGCGTGGAGTTGAGCGAGGGAAGAAGCGCAGAGCCCCATTTGGAGTGAGGCTGTAAAGAGCATGCCAAGGGAAGTGTGAAGCAGTGCCAAGACTCATGCTGGGCACACTGTGTGGGTGGGATGAGAAACAGGCTTGATGATTCTGTTTTGCTGCTGAAAGCAATGCTGGAAGCGCGCTTTAGTGTAAGCGTGGAGTTGAGCGGGGGAAGAAGCTAAGAGCCCCATTTGGAGTGAGGCTGTAAAGAGCATGCCAAGGGAAGTGTGAAGCAGTGCCAAGACTCATGCTGGGCACACTTTGTGGGTGGGATGAGAAACAGGCTTGATGATTCTGTTTTGCTGCCGAAAGCAATGCTGGAAGCGCGCTTTAGTGTGAGCGTGGAGTTGAGCGAGGGAAGAAGCGCAGAGCCCCATTTGGAGTGAGGCTGTAAAGAGCATGCCAAGGGAAGTGTGAAGCAGTGCCAAGACTCATGCTGGGCACACTTTGTGGGTGGGATGAGAAACAGACTTTGTTCTGTTTTGCTGCCAAAAGCAATGCTGGAAGCACGCTTTAGTGAAAGCGTGGAGTTCGGCGAGGGAAGAAGCGCAGAGCCCCATTTGGAGTGAGGCTGTAAAGAGCATGCCAAGGGAAGTGTGAAGCAGTGCCAAGACTCATGCTTGGCACACTTTGTGGGTGGGATGAGAAACAGGCTTGATGATTCTGTTTTGCTGCCGAAAGCAATGCTGGAAGCATGCTTTAGTGTAAGTGTGGAGTTCGGCGAGGGAAGAAGCGCAGAGCCCCATTTGGAGTGAGGCTGTAAAGAGCATGCCAAGGGAAGTGTGAAGCAGTGCCAAGACTCATGCTGGGCACACTTTGTGGGTGGGATGAGAGACAGGTATGTTTCTGTTTTGCTGCCGAAAGCAATGCTGGAAGCGCGCTTTAGTGTGAGCGTGGCGTTCGGCGAGGGAAGAAGCGCAGAGCCCCATTTGGAGTGAGGCTGTAAAGAGCATGCCAAGGGAAGTGTGAAGCAGTGCCAAGACTCATGCTGGGCACACTTTGTGGGTGGGATGAGAAACAGGCTTGGTTCTGTTTTGCTGCCGAAAGCAATGCTGGAAGCGCGCTTTAGTGTAAGCGTGGAGTTGAGCGAGGGAAGAAGCGCAGAGCCCCATTTGGAGTGAGGCTGTAAAGAGCATGCCAAGGGAAGTGTGAAGCAGTGCCAAGACTCATGCTGGGCACACTGTGTGGGTGGGATGAGAAACAGGCTTGATGATTCTGTTTTGCTGCTGAAAGCAATGCTGGAAGCGCGCTTTAGTGTAAGCGTGGAGTTGAGCGGGGGAAGAAGCTAAGAGCCCCATTTGGAGTGAGGCTGTAAAGAGCATGCCAAGGGAAGTGTGAAGCAGTGCCAAGACTCATGCTGGGCACACTTTGTGGGTGGGATGAGAAACAGACTTTGTTCTGTTTTGCTGCCGAAAGCAATGCTGGAAGCGCGCTTTAGTGTAAGCGTGGAGTTGAGCGAGGGAAGAAGCGCAGAGCCCCATTTGGAGTGAGGCTGTAAAGAGCATGCCAAGGGAAGTGTGAAGCAGTGCCAAGACTCATGCTGGGCACACTTTGTGGGTGGGATGAGAAACAGGCTTGATGATTCTGTTTTGCTGCCGAAAGCAATGCTGGAAGCGCGCTTTAGTGTGAGCGTGGAGTTGAGCGGGGGAAGAAGCGCAGAGCCCCATTTGGAGTGAGGCTGTAAAGAGCATGCCAAGGGAAGTGTGAAGCAGTGCCAAGACTCATGCTGGGCACACATTGTGGCTGGGATGAGAAACAGGCTTGGTTCTGTTTTGCGGCCAAAAGCAATGCTGGAAGCGCTCTTTAGTGTAAGCGTGGAGTTGAGCGAGGGAAGAAGCGCAGAGCCCCATTTGGAGTGAGGCTGTAAAGAGCATGTCAAGGGAAGTGTGAAGCAGTGCCAAGACTCATGCTGGGCACACTGTGTGGGTGGGATGAGAAACAGGCTTGATGATTCTGTTTTGCTGCCGAAAGCAATGCTGGAAGCGCGCTTTAGTGTAAGCGTGGAGTTGAGCGAGGGAAGAAGCGCAGAGCCCCATTTGGAGTGAGGCTGTAAAGAGCATGCCAAGGGAAGTGTGAAGCAGTGCCAAGACTCATGCTGGGCACACTGTGTGGGTGGGATGAGAAACAGGCTTGATGATTCTGTTTTGCTGCCGAAAGCAATGCTGGAAGCGCTCTTTAGTGTAAGCGTGGAGTTGAGCGAGGGAAGAAGCGCAGAGCCCCATTTGGAGTGAGGCTGTAAAGAGCATGCCAAGGGAAGTGTGAAGCAGTGCCAAGACTCATGCTGGGCACACTTTGTGGTTGGGATGAGAAACAGGCTTGATGATTCTGTTTTGCTGCCGAAAGCAATGCTGGAAGTGCGCTTTAGTGTGAGCGTGGAGTTGAGCGAGGGAAGAAGCGCAGAGCCCCATTTGGAGTGAGGCTGTAAAGAGCATGCCAAGGGAAGTGTGAAGCAGTGCCAAGACTCATGCTGGGCACACTTTGTGGGTAGGATGAGAAACAGGCTTGATGATTCTGTTTTGCTGCCGAAAGCAATGCTGGAAGCGCTCTTTAGTGTGAGCGTGGAGTTCGGCGAGGGAAGAAGCGCAGAGCCCCATTTGGAGTGAGGCTGTAAAGAGCATGCCAAGGGAAGTGTGAAGCAGTGCCAAGACTCATGCTGGGCACACTTTGTGGGTGGGATGAGAAACAGGCTTGATGATTCTGTTTTGCTGCCGAAAGCAATGCTGGAAGCGCTCTTTAGTGTAAGCGTGGAGTTGAGCGAGGGAAGAAGCGCAGAGCCCCATTTGGAGTGAGGCTGTAAAGAGCATGCCAAGGGAAGTGTGAAGCAGTGCCAAGACTCATGCTTGGCACACTTTGTGGGTGGGATGAGAAACAGGCTTGATGATTCTGTTTTGCTGCCGAAAGCAATGCTGGAAGCGCGCTTTAGTGTAAGCGTGGAGTTGAGCGAGGGAAGAAGCGCAGAGCCCCATTTGGAGTGAGGCTGTAAAGAGCATGCCAAGGGAAGTGTGAAGCAGTGCCAAGACTCATGCTGGGCACACTTTGTGGGTGGGATGAGAAACAGGCTTGATGATTCTGTTTTGCTGCCGAAAGCAATGCTGGAAGCGCTCTTTAGTGTGAGCGTGGAGTTCGGCGAGGGAAGAAGCGCAGAGCCCCATTTGGAGTGAGGCTGTAAAGAGCATGCCAAGGGAAGTGTGAAGCAGTGCCAAGACTCATGCTGGGCACACTTTGTGGGTGGGATGAGAAACAGGCTTGATGATTCTGTTTTGCTGCCGAAAGCAATGCTGGAAGCGCGCTTTAGTGTGAGCGTGGAGTTGAGCGAGGGAAGAAGCGCAGAGCCCCATTTGGAGTGAGGCTGTAAAGAGCATGCCAAGGGAAGTGTGAAGCAGTGCCAAGACTCATGCTGGGCACACTTTGTGGGTGGGATGAGAAACAGCCTTGATTCTGTTTTGCTGCCGAAAGCAATGCTGGAAGCGCTCTTTAGTGTGAGCGTGGAGTTCGGCGAGGGAAGAAGCGCAGAGCCCCATTTGGAGTGAGGCTGTAAAGAGCATGCCAAGGGAAGTGTGAAGCAGTGCCAAGACTCATGCTGGGCACACTTTGTGGGTGGGATGAGAAACAGGCTTGATGATTCTGTTTTGCTGCCGAAAGCAATGCTGGAAGCGCTCTTTAGTGTGAGCGTGGAGTTGAGCGAGGGAAGAAGCGCAGAGCCCCATTTGGAGTGAGGCTGTAAAGAGCATGCCAAGGGAAGTGTGAAGCAGTGCCAAGACTCATGCTGGGCACACTTTGTGGGTGGGATGAGAAACAGGCTTGATGATTCTGTTTTGCTGCCGAAAGCAATGCTGGAAGCGCGCTTTAGTGTAAGCGTGGAGTTCGGCGAGGGAAGAAGCGCAGAGCCCCATTTGGAGTGAGGCTGTAAAGAGCATGCCAAGGGAAGTGTGAAGCAGTGCCAAGACTCATGCTGGGCACACTTTGTGGGTGGGATGAGAAACAGGCTTGATTCTGTTTTGCTGCCAAAAGCAATGCTGGAAGCGCTCTTTAGTGTAAGCGTGGAGTTGAGCGAGGGAAGAAGCGCAGAGCCCCATTTGGAGTGAGGCTGTAAAGAGCATGCCAAGGGAAGTGTGAAGCAGTGCCAAGACTCATGCTGGGCACACTTTGTGGGTGGGATGAGAAACAGGCTTGATGATTCTGTTTTGCTGCCGAAAGCAATGCTGGAAGCGCGCTTTAGTATAAGTGTGGAGTTCGGCGAGGGAAGAAGCGCAGAGCCCCATTTGGAGTGAGGCTGTAAAGAGCATGCCAAGGGAAGTGTGAAGCAGTGCCAAGACTCATGCTGGGCACACTTTGTGGGTGGGATGAGAAACAGGCTTGATGATTCTGTTTTGCTGCCGAAAGCAATGCTGGAAGCGTGCTTTAGTGTAAGCGTGGAGTTGAGCGAGGGAAGAAGCGCAGAGCCCCATTTGGAGTGAGGCTGTAAAGAGCATGCCAAGGGAAGTGTGAAGCAGTGCCAAGACTCATGCTGGGCACACTGTGTGGGTGGGATGAGAAACAGGCTTGATGATTCTGTTTTGCTGCCGAAAGCAATGCTGGAAGCGCGCTTTAGTGTAAGCGTGGAGTTGAGCGAGGGAAGAAGCTAAGAGCCCCATTTGGAGTGAGGCTGTAAAGAGCATGCCAAGGGAAGTGTGAAGCAGTGCCAAGACTCATGCTGGGCACACTTTGTGGGTGGGATGAGAAACAGGCTTGATGATTCTGTTTTGCTGCCGAAAGCAATGCTGGAAGCGTGCTTTAGTGTAAGCGTGGAGTTGAGCGAGGGAAGAAGCGCAGAGCCCCATTTGGAGTGAGGCTGTAAAGAGCATGCCAAGGGAAGTGTGAAGCAGTGCCAAGACTCATGCTGGGCACACTTTGTGGGTGGGATGAGAAACAGGCTTGATGATTCTGTTTTGCTGCCGAAAGCAATGCTGGAAGCGTGCTTTAGTGTGAGCGTGGAGTTGAGCGAGGGAAGAAGCGCAGAGCCCCATTTGGAGTGAGGCTGTAAAGAGCATGCCAAGGGAAGTGTGAAGCAGTGCCAAGACTCATGCTGGGCACACTTTGTGGGTGGGATGAGAAACAGGCTTGATGATTCTGTTTTGCTGCCGAAAGCAATGCTGGAAGCGCTCTTTAGTGTGAGCGTGGAGTTCGGCGAGGGAAGAAGCGCAGAGCCCCATTTGGAGTGAGGCTGTAAAGAGCATGCCAAGGGAAGTGTGAAGCAGTGCCAAGACTCATGCTGGGCACACTTTGTGGGTGGGATGAGAAACAGGCTTGATGATTCTGTTTTGCTGCCGAAAGCAATGCTGGAAGCGCTCTTTAGTGTGAGCGTGGAGTTGAGCGAGGGAAGAAGCGCAGAGCCCCATTTGGAGTGAGGCTGTAAAGAGCATGCCAAGGGAAGTGTGAAGCAGTGCCAAGACTCATGCTGGGCACACTTTGTGGGTGGGATGAGAAACAGGCTTGATGATTCTGTTTTGCTGCCGAAAGCAATGCTGGAAGCGCTCTTTAGTGTGAGCGTGGAGTTGAGCGAGGGAAGAAGCGCAGAGCCCCATTTGGAGTGAGGCTGTAAAGAGCATGCCAAGGGAAGTGTGAAGCAGTGCCAAGACTCATGCTGGGCACACATTGTGGGTGGGATGAGAAACAGGCTTTGTTCTGTTTTGCTGCCAAAAGCAATGCTGGAAGCACGCTTTAGTGAAAGCGTGGAGTTCGGCGAGGGAAGAAGCGCAGAGCCCCATTTGGAGTGAGGCTGTAAAGAGCATGCCAAGGGAAGTGTGAAGCAGTGCCAAGACTCATGCTGGGCACACTTTGTGGGTGGGATGAGAAACAGGCTTGATGATTCTGTTTCGCTGCCGAAAGCAATGCTGGAAGCGCTCTTTAGTGTAAGCGTGGAGTTGAGCGAGGGAAGAAGCGCAGAGCCCCATTTGGAGTGAGGCTGTAAAGAGCATGCCAAGGGAAGTGTGAAGCAGTGCCAAGACTCATGCTGGGCACACTTTGTGGGTGGGATGAGAAACAGGCTTGATGATTCTGTTTTGCTGCCGAAAGCAATGCTGGAAGCGCTCTTTAGTGTGAGCGTGGAGTTCGGCGAGGGAAGAAGCGCAGAGCCCCATTTGGAGTGAGGCTGTAAAGAGCATGCCAAGAGAAGTGTGAAGCAGTGCCAAGACTCATGCTGGGCACACTTTGTGGGTGGGATGAGAAACAGGCTTGATGATTCTGTTTTGCTGCCGAAAGCAATGCTGGAAGCGCTCTTTAGTGTGAGCGTGGAGTTGAGCGAGGGAAGAAGCGCAGAGCCCCATTTGGAGTGAGGCTGTAAAGAGCATGCCAAGGGAAGTGTGAAGCAGTGCCAAGACTCATGCTGGGCACACTTTGTGGGTGGGATGAGAAACAGGCTTGATGATTCTGTTTTGCTGCCGAAAGCAATGCTGGAAGCGCTCTTTAGTGTGAGCGTGGAGTTCGGCGAGGGAAGAAGCGCAGAGCCCCATTTGGAGTGAGGCTGTAAAGAGCATGCCAAGGGAAGTGTGAAGCAGTGCCAAGACTCATGCTGGGCACACATTGTGGGTGGGATGAGAAACAGGCTTGATGATTCTGTTTTGCTGCCGAAAGCAATGCTGGAAGCGCGCTTTAGTGTGAGCGTGGAGTTGAGCGAGGGAAGAAGCGCAGAGCCCCATTTGGAGTGAGGCTGTAAAGAGCATGCCAAGGGAAGTGTGAAGCAGTGCCAAGACTCATGCTGGGCACACTTTGTGGGTGGGATGAGAAACAGGCTTGATTCTGTTTTGCTGCCAAAAGCAATGCTGGAAGCGCTCTTTAGTGTAAGCGTGGAGTTGAGCGAGGGAAGAAGCGCAGAGCCCCATTTGGAGTGAGGCTGTAAAGAGCATGCCAAGGGAAGTGTGAAGCAGTGCCAAGACTCATGCTGGGCACACTTTGTGGGTGGGATGAGAAACAGGCTTGATGATTCTGTTTTGCTGCCGAAAGCAATGCTGGAAGCGCGCTTTATTGTGAGCGTGGAGTTGAGCGGGGGAAGAAGCGCAGAGCCCCATTTGGAGTGAGGCTGTAAAGAGCATGCCAAGGGAAGTGTGAAGCAGTGCCAAGACTCATGCTGGGCACACTTTGTGGGTGGGATGAGAAACAGGCTTGATGATTCTGTTTTGCTGCCGAAAGCAATGCTGGAAGCGCGCTTTTTAGTGTAAGCGTGGAGTTGAGCGAGGGAAGAAGTGCAGAGCCCCATTTGGAGTGAGGCTGTAAAGAGCATGCCAAGGGAAGTGTGAAGCAGTGCCAAGACTCATGCTGGGCACACTTTGTGGGTGGGATGAGAAACAGACTTTGTTCTGTTTTGCTGCCAAAAGCAATGCTGGAAGCACGCTTTAGTGAAAGCGTGGAGTTCGGCGAGGGAAGAAGCGCAGAGCCCCATTTGGAGTGAGGCTGTAAAGAGCATGCCAAGGGAAGTGTGAAGCAGTGCCAAGACTCATGCTGGGCACACTTTGTGGGTGGGATGAGAAACAGGCTTGATGATTCTGTTTTGCTGCCGAAAGCAATGCTGGAAGCGCGCTTTAGTGTAAGCGTGGAGTTCGGCGAGGGAAGAAGCGCAGAGCCCCATTTGGAGTGAGGCTGTAAAGAGCATGCCAAGGGAAGTGTGAAGCAGTGCCAAGACTCATGCTGGGCACACTTTGTGGGTGGGATGAGAAACAGGCTTGATTCTGTTTTGCTGCCAAAAGCAATGCTGGAAGCGCTCTTTAGTGTAAGCGTGGAGTTGAGCGAGGGAAGAAGCGCAGAGCCCCATTTGGAGTGAGGCTGTAAAGAGCATGCCAAGGGAAGTGTGAAGCAGTGCCAAGACTCATGCTGGGCACACTTTGTGGGTGGGATGAGAAACAGGCTTGATGATTCTGTTTGGCTGCCGAAAGCAATGCTGGAAGCGCGCTTTAGTGTGAGCGTGGAGTTCGGCGAGGGAAGAAGCGCAGAGCCCCATTTGGAGTGAGGCTGTAAAGAGCATGCCAAGGGAAGTGTGAAGCAGTGCCAAGACTCATGCTGGGCACACTTTGTGGGTGGGATGAGAAACAGGCTTGATTCTGTTTTGCTGCCAAAAACAATGCTGGAAGCGCTCTTTAGTGTAAGCGTGGAGTTGAGCGAGGGAAGAAGCGCAGAGCCCCATTTGGAGTGAGGCTGTAAAGAGCATGCCAAGGGAAGTGTGAAGCAGTGCCAAGACTCATGCTGGGCACACTTTGTGGGTGGGATGAGAAACAGGCTTGATGATTCTGTTTTGCTGCCGAAAGCAATGCTGGAAGCGCTCTTTAGTGTGAGCGTGGAGTTCGGCGAGGGAAGAAGCGCAGAGCCCCATTTGGAGTGAGGCTGTAAAGAGCATGCCAAGGGAAGTGTGAAGCAGTGCCAAGACTCATGCTGGGCACACATTGTGGGTGGGATGAGAAACAGGCTTGATGATTCTGTTTTGCTGCCGAAAGCAATGCTGGAAGCGCGCTTTAGTGTGAGCGTGGAGTTGAGCGAGGGAAGAAGCGCAGAGCCCCATTTGGAGTGAGGCTGTAAAGAGCATGCCAAGGGAAGTGTGAAGCAGTGCCAAGACTCATGCTGGGCACACTTTGTGGGTGGGATGAGAAACAGGCTTGATGATTCTGTTTTGCTGCCGAAAGCAATGCTGGAAGCGCGCTTTAGTGTAAGCGTGGAGTTGAGCGGGGGAAGAAGCTAAGAGCCCCATTTGGAGTGAGGCTGTAAAGAGCATGCCAAGGGAAGTGTGAAGCAGTGCCAAGACTCATGCTGGGCACACTTTGTGGCTGGGATGAGAAACAGGCTTGATGATTCTGTTTTGCTGCCGAAAGCAATGCTGGAAGCGCGCTTTAGTGTAAGCGTGGAGTTCGGCGAGGGAAGAAGCGCAGAGCCCCATTTGGAGTGAGGCTGTAAAGAGCATGCCAAGGGAAGTGTGAAGCAGTGCCAAGACTCATGCTGGGCACACTTTGTGGGTGGGATGAGAAACAGGCTTGATTCTGTTTTGCTGCCAAAAGCAATGCTGGAAGTGCTCTTTAGTGTAAGCGTGGAGTTGAGCGAGGGAAGAAGCGCAGAGCCCCATTTGGAGTGAGGCTGTAAAGAGCATGCCAAGGGAAGTGTGAAGCAGTGCCAAGACTCATGCTGGGCACACTTTGTGGGTGGGATGAGAAACAGGCTTGATGATTCTGTTTTGCTGCCGAAAGCAATGCTGGAAGCGCGCTTTATTGTGAGCTTGGAGTTGAGCGGGGGAAGAAGCGCAGAGCCCCATTTGGAGTGAGGCTGTAAAGAGCATGCCAAGGGAAGTGTGAAGCAGTGCCAAGACTCATGCTGGGCACACTTTGTGGGTGGGATGAGAAACAGGCTTGATGATTCTGTTTTGCTGCCGAAAGCAATGCTGGAAGCGCGCTTTAGTGTAAGCGTGGAGTTCGGCGAGGGAAGAAGCGCAGAGCCCCATTTGGAGTGAGGCTGTAAAGAGCATGCCAAGGGAAGTGTGAAGCAGTGCCAAGACTCATGCTGGGCACACTTTGTGGGTGGGATGAGAAACAGGCTTGATTCTGTTTTGCTGCCAAAAGCAATGCTGGAAGCGCTCTTTAGTGTAAGCGTGGAGTTGAGCGAGGGAAGAAGCGCAGAGCCCCATTTGGAGTGAGGCTGTAAAGAGCATGCCAAGGGAAGTGTGAAGCAGTGCCAAGACTCATGCTGGGCACACTTTGTGGGTGGGATGAGAAACAGGCTTGATGATTCTGTTTTGCTGCCGAAAGCAATGCTGGAAGCGCGCTTTAGTGTAAGCGTGGAGTTGAGCGGGGGAAGAAGCTAAGAGCCCCATTTGGAGTGAGGCTGTAAAGAGCATGCCAAGGGAAGTGTGAAGCAGTGCCAAGACTCATGCTGGGCACACTTTGTGGCTGGGATGAGAAACAGGCTTGATGATTCTGTTTTGCTGCCGAAAGCAATGCTGGAAGCGCGCTTTAGTGTAAGCGTGGAGTTCGGCGAGGGAAGAAGCGCAGAGCCCCATTTGGAGTGAGGCTGTAAAGAGCATGCCAAGGGAAGTGTGAAGCAGTGCCAAGACTCATGCTGGGCACACTTTGTGGGTGGGATGAGAAACAGGCTTGATTCTGTTTTGCTGCCAAAAGCAATGCTGGAAGTGCTCTTTAGTGTAAGCGTGGAGTTGAGCGAGGGAAGAAGCGCAGAGCCCCATTTGGAGTGAGGCTGTAAAGAGCATGCCAAGGGAAGTGTGAAGCAGTGCCAAGACTCATGCTGGGCACACTTTGTGGGTGGGATGAGAAACAGGCTTGATGATTCTGTTTTGCTGCCGAAAGCAATGCTGGAAGCGCGCTTTATTGTGAGCTTGGAGTTGAGCGGGGGAAGAAGCGCAGAGCCCCATTTGGAGTGAGGCTGTAAAGAGCATGCCAAGGGAAGTGTGAAGCAGTGCCAAGACTCATGCTGGGCACACTTTGTGGGTGGGATGAGAAACAGGCTTGATGATTCTGTTTTGCTGCCGAAAGCAATGCTGGAAGCGCGCTTTAGTGTAAGCGTGGAGTTCGGCGAGGGAAGAAGCGCAGAGCCCCATTTGGAGTGAGGCTGTAAAGAGCATGCCAAGGGAAGTGTGAAGCAGTGCCAAGACTCATGCTGGGCACACTTTGTGGGTGGGATGAGAAACAGGCTTGATTCTGTTTTGCTGCCAAAAGCAATGCTGGAAGCGCTCTTTAGTGTAAGCGTGGAGTTGAGCGAGGGAAGAAGCGCAGAGCCCCATTTGGAGTGAGGCTGTAAAGAGCATGCCAAGGGAAGTGTGAAGCAGTGCCAAGACTCATGCTGGGCACACTTTGTGGGTGGGATGAGAAACAGGCTTGATGATTCTGTTTTGCTGCCGAAAGCAATGCTGGAAGCGCGCTTTAGTGTAAGCGTGGAGTTCGGCGAGGGAAGAAGCGCAGAGCCCCATTTGGAGTGAGGCTGTAAAGAGCATGCCAAGGGAAGTGTGAAGCAGTGCCAAGACTCATGCTGGGCACACTTTGTGGGTGGGATGAGAAACAGGCTTGATTCTGTTTTGCTGCCAAAAGCAATGCTGGAAGTGCTCTTTAGTGTAAGCGTGGAGTTGAGCGAGGGAAGAAGCGCAGAGCCCCATTTGGAGTGAGGCTGTAAAGAGCATGCCAAGGGAAGTGTGAAGCAGTGCCAAGACTCATGCTGGGCACACTTTGTGGGTGGGATGAGAAACAGGCTTGATGATTCTGTTTTGCTGCCGAAAGCAATGCTGGAAGCGCGCTTTAGTGTAAGCGTGGAGTTGAGCGGGGGAAGAAGCTAAGAGCCCCATTTGGAGTGAGGCTGTAAAGAGCATGCCAAGGGAAGTGTGAAGCAGTGCCAAGACTCATGCTGGGCACACTTTGTGGCTGGGATGAGAAACAGGCTTGATGATTCTGTTTTGCTGCCGAAAGCAATGCTGGAAGCGCGCTTTAGTGTAAGCGTGGAGTTCGGCGAGGGAAGAAGCGCAGAGCCCCATTTGGAGTGAGGCTGTAAAGAGCATGCCAAGGGAAGTGTGAAGCAGTGCCAAGACTCATGCTGGGCACACTTTGTGGGTGGGATGAGAAACAGGCTTGATTCTGTTTTGCTGCCAAAAGCAATGCTGGAAGTGCTCTTTAGTGTAAGCGTGGAGTTGAGCGAGGGAAGAAGCGCAGAGCCCCATTTGGAGTGAGGCTGTAAAGAGCATGCCAAGGGAAGTGTGAAGCAGTGCCAAGACTCATGCTGGGCACACTTTGTGGGTGGGATGAGAAACAGGCTTGATGATTCTGTTTTGCTGCCGAAAGCAATGCTGGAAGCGCGCTTTATTGTGAGCTTGGAGTTGAGCGGGGGAAGAAGCGCAGAGCCCCATTTGGAGTGAGGCTGTAAAGAGCATGCCAAGGGAAGTGTGAAGCAGTGCCAAGACTCATGCTGGGCACACTTTGTGGGTGGGATGAGAAACAGGCTTGATGATTCTGTTTTGCTGCCGAAAGCAATGCTGGAAGCGCGCTTTAGTGTAAGCGTGGAGTTCGGCGAGGGAAGAAGCGCAGAGCCCCATTTGGAGTGAGGCTGTAAAGAGCATGCCAAGGGAAGTGTGAAGCAGTGCCAAGACTCATGCTGGGCACACTTTGTGGGTGGGATGAGAAACAGGCTTGATTCTGTTTTGCTGCCAAAAGCAATGCTGGAAGCGCTCTTTAGTGTAAGCGTGGAGTTGAGCGAGGGAAGAAGCGCAGAGCCCCATTTGGAGTGAGGCTGTAAAGAGCATGCCAAGGGAAGTGTGAAGCAGTGCCAAGACTCATGCTGGGCACACTTTGTGGGTGGGATGAGAAACAGGCTTGATGATTCTGTTTTGCTGCCGAAAGCAATGCTGGAAGCGCGCTTTAGTGTAAGCGTGGAGTTCGGCGAGGGAAGAAGCGCAGAGCCCCATTTGGAGTGAGGCTGTAAAGAGCATGCCAAGGGAAGTGTGAAGCAGTGCCAAGACTCATGCTGGGCACACTTTGTGGGTGGGATGAGAAACAGGCTTGATTCTGTTTTGCTGCCAAAAGCAATGCTGGAAGTGCTCTTTAGTGTAAGCGTGGAGTTGAGCGAGGGAAGAAGCGCAGAGCCCCATTTGGAGTGAGGCTGTAAAGAGCATGCCAAGGGAAGTGTGAAGCAGTGCCAAGACTCATGCTGGGCACACTTTGTGGGTGGGATGAGAAACAGGCTTGATGATTCTGTTTTGCTGCCGAAAGCAATGCTGGAAGCGCGCTTTATTGTGAGCTTGGAGTTGAGCGGGGGAAGAAGCGCAGAGCCCCATTTGGAGTGAGGCTGTAAAGAGCATGCCAAGGGAAGTGTGAAGCAGTGCCAAGACTCATGCTGGGCACACTTTGTGGGTGGGATGAGAAACAGGCTTGATGATTCTGTTTTGCTGCCGAAAGCAATGCTGGAAGCGCTTTTTAGTGTAAGCGTGGAGTTCGGCGAGGGAAGAAGCGCAGAGCCCCATTTGGAGTGAGGCTGTAAAGAGCATGCCAAGGGAAGTGTGAAGCAGTGCCAAGACTCATGCTGGGCACACTTTGTGGGTGGGATGAGAAACAGGCTTGATTCTGTTTTGCTGCCAAAAGCAATGCTGGAAGCGCTCTTTAGTGTAAGCGTGGAGTTGAGCGAGGGAAGAAGCGCAGAGCCCCATTTGGAGTGAGGCTGTAAAGAGCATGCCAAGGGAAGTGTGAAGCAGTGCCAAGACTCATGCTGGGCACACATTGTGGGTGGGATGAGAAACAGGCTTGATGATTCTGTTTTGCTGCCGAAAGCAATGCTGGAAGCGCGCTTTAGTGTAAGCGTGGAGTTGAGCGAGGGAAGAAGCGCAGAGCCCCATTTGGAGTGAGGCTGTAAAGAGCATGCCAAGGGAAGTGTGAAGCAGTGCCAAGACTCATGCTGGGCACACTGTGTGGGTGGGATGAGAAACAGGCTTGATGATTCTGTTTTGCTGCCGAAAGCAATGCTGGAAGCGCGCTTTAGTGTAAGCGTGGAGTTGAGCGAGGGAAGAAGCGCAGAGCCCCATTTGGAGTGAGGCTGTAAAGAGCATGCCAAGGGAAGTGTGAAGCAGTGCCAAGACTCATGCTGGGCACACTTTGTGGGTGGGATGAGAAACAGGCTTGATGATTCTGTTTTCCTGCCGAAAGCAATGCTGGAAGCGCTCTTTAGTGTAAGCGTGGAGTTGAGCGAGGGAAGAAGCGCAGAGCCCCATTTGGAGTGAGGCTGTAAAGAGCATGCCAAGGGAAGTGTGAAGCAGTGCCAAGACTCATGCTGGGCACGCTTTGTGGGTGGGATGAGAAACAGGCTTGATGATTCTGTTTTGCTGCCGAAAGCAATGCTGGAAGCGCGCTTTAGTGTAAGCGTGGAGTTCGGCGAGGGAAGAAGCGCAGAGCCCCATTTGGAGTGAGGCTGTAAAGAGCATGCCAAGGGAAGTGTGAAGCAGTGCCAAGACTCATGCTGGGCACACTTTGTGGGTGGGATGAGAAACAGGCTTGATTCTGTTTTGCTGCCAAAAGCAATGCTGGAAGTGCTCTTTAGTGTAAGCGTGGAGTTGAGCGAGGGAAGAAGCGCAGAGCCCCATTTGGAGTGAGGCTGTAAAGAGCATGCCAAGGGAAGTGTGAAGCAGTGCCAAGACTCATGCTGGGCACACTTTGTGGGTGGGATGAGAAACAGGCTTGATGATTCTGTTTTGCTGCCGAAAGCAATGCTGGAAGCGCGCTTTATTGTGAGCCTGGAGTTGGAGCGGGGGAAGAAGCGCAGAGCCCCATTTGGAGTGAGGCTGTAAAGAGCATGCCAAGGGAAGTGTGAAGCAGTGCCAAGACTCATGCTGGGCACACTTTGTGGGTGGGATGAGAAACAGGCTTGATGATTCTGTTTTGCTGCCGAAAGCAATGCTGGAAGCGCGCTTTAGTGTAAGCGTGGAGTTCGGCGAGGGAAGAAGCGCAGAGCCCCATTTGGAGTGAGGCTGTAAAGAGCATGCCAAGGGAAGTGTGAAGCAGTGCCAAGACTCATGCTGGGCACACTTTGTGGGTGGGATGAGAAACAGGCTTGATGATTCTGTTTTGCTGCCGAAAGCAATGCTGGAAGCGCTCTTAGTGTAAGCGTGGAGTTGAGCGAGGGAAGAAGCGCAGAGCCCCATTTGGAGTGAGGCTGTAAAGAGCATGCCAAGGGAAGTGTGAAGCAGTGCCAAGACTCATGCTGGGCACACATTGTGGGTGGGATGAGAAACAGGCTTGATGATTCTGTTTTGCTGCCGAAAGCAATGCTGGAAGCGCGCTTTAGTGTAAGCGTGGAGTTGAGCGAGGGAAGAAGCGCAGAGCCCCATTTGGAGTGAGGCTGTAAAGAGCATGCCAAGGGAAGTGTGAAGCAGTGCCAAGACTCATGCTGGGCACACTGTGTGGGTGGGATGAGAAACAGGCTTGATGATTCTGTTTTGCTGCCGAAAGCAATGCTGGAAGCGCGCTTTAGTGTAAGCGTGGAGTTCGGCGAGGGAAGAAGCGCAGAGCCCCATTTGGAGTGAGGCTGTAAAGAGCATGCCAAGGGAAGTGTGAAGCAGTGCCAAGACTCATGCTGGGCACACTTTGTGGGTGGGATGAGAAACAGGCTTGATTCTGTTTTGCTGCCAAAAGCAATGCTGGAAGTGCTCTTTAGTGTAAGCGTGGAGTTGAGCGAGGGAAGAAGCGCAGAGCCCCATTTGGAGTGAGGCTGTAAAGAGCATGCCAAGGGAAGTGTGAAGCAGTGCCAAGACTCATGCTGGGCACACTTTGTGGGTGGGATGAGAAACAGGCTTGATGATTCTGTTTTGCTGCCGAAAGCAATGCTGGAAGCGCGCTTTATTGTGAGCTTGGAGTTGAGCGGGGGAAGAAGCGCAGAGCCCCATTTGGAGTGAGGCTGTAAAGAGCATGCCAAGGGAAGTGTGAAGCAGTGCCAAGACTCATGCTGGGCACACTTTGTGGGTGGGATGAGAAACAGGCTTGATGATTCTGTTTTGCTGCCGAAAGCAATGCTGGAAGCGCGCTTTAGTGTAAGCGTGGAGTTCGGCGAGGGAAGAAGCGCAGAGCCCCATTTGGAGTGAGGCTGTAAAGAGCATGCCAAGGGAAGTGTGAAGCAGTGCCAAGACTCATGCTGGGCACACTTTGTGGGTGGGATGAGAAACAGGCTTGATTCTGTTTTGCTGCCAAAAGCAATGCTGGAAGTGCTCTTTAGTGTAAGCGTGGAGTTGAGCGAGGGAAGAAGCGCAGAGCCCCATTTGGAGTGAGGCTGTAAAGAGCATGCCAAGGGAAGTGTGAAGCAGTGCCAAGACTCATGCTGGGCACACTTTGTGGGTGGGATGAGAAACAGGCTTGATGATTCTGTTTTGCTGCCGAAAGCAATGCTGGAAGCGCGCTTTATTGTGAGCTTGGAGTTGAGCGGGGGAAGAAGCGCAGAGCCCCATTTGGAGTGAGGCTGTAAAGAGCATGCCAAGGGAAGTGTGAAGCAGTGCCAAGACTCATGCTGGGCACACTTTGTGGGTGGGATGAGAAACAGGCTTGATGATTCTGTTTTGCTGCCGAAAGCAATGCTGGAAGCGCTTTTTAGTGTAAGCGTGGAGTTCGGCGAGGGAAGAAGCGCAGAGCCCCATTTGGAGTGAGGCTGTAAAGAGCATGCCAAGGGAAGTGTGAAGCAGTGCCAAGACTCATGCTGGGCACACTTTGTGGGTGGGATGAGAAACAGGCTTGATTCTGTTTTGCTGCCAAAAGCAATGCTGGAAGCGCTCTTTAGTGTAAGCGTGGAGTTGAGCGAGGGAAGAAGCGCAGAGCCCCATTTGGAGTGAGGCTGTAAAGAGCATGCCAAGGGAAGTGTGAAGCAGTGCCAAGACTCATGCTGGGCACACATTGTGGGTGGGATGAGAAACAGGCTTGATGATTCTGTTTTGCTGCCGAAAGCAATGCTGGAAGCGCGCTTTAGTGTAAGCGTGGAGTTGAGCGAGGGAAGAAGCGCAGAGCCCCATTTGGAGTGAGGCTGTAAAGAGCATGCCAAGGGAAGTGTGAAGCAGTGCCAAGACTCATGCTGGGCACACTGTGTGGGTGGGATGAGAAACAGGCTTGATGATTCTGTTTTGCTGCCGAAAGCAATGCTGGAAGCGCGCTTTAGTGTAAGCGTGGAGTTGAGCGAGGGAAGAAGCGCAGAGCCCCATTTGGAGTGAGGCTGTAAAGAGCATGCCAAGGGAAGTGTGAAGCAGTGCCAAGACTCATGCTGGGCACACTTTGTGGGTGGGATGAGAAACAGGCTTGATGATTCTGTTTTCCTGCCGAAAGCAATGCTGGAAGCGCTCTTTAGTGTAAGCGTGGAGTTGAGCGAGGGAAGAAGCGCAGAGCCCCATTTGGAGTGAGGCTGTAAAGAGCATGCCAAGGGAAGTGTGAAGCAGTGCCAAGACTCATGCTGGGCACGCTTTGTGGGTGGGATGAGAAACAGGCTTGATGATTCTGTTTTGCTGCCGAAAGCAATGCTGGAAGCGCGCTTTAGTGTAAGCGTGGAGTTCGGCGAGGGAAGAAGCGCAGAGCCCCATTTGGAGTGAGGCTGTAAAGAGCATGCCAAGGGAAGTGTGAAGCAGTGCCAAGACTCATGCTGGGCACACTTTGTGGGTGGGATGAGAAACAGGCTTGATTCTGTTTTGCTGCCAAAAGCAATGCTGGAAGCGCTCTTTAGTGTAAGCGTGGAGTTGAGCGAGGGAAGAAGCGCAGAGCCCCATTTGGAGTGAGGCTGTAAAGAGCATGCCAAGGGAAGTGTGAAGCAGTGCCAAGACTCATGCTGGGCACACTTTGTGGGTGGGATGAGAAACAGGCTTGATGATTCTGTTTTGCTGCCGAAAGCAATGCTGGAAGCGCGCTTTATTGTGAGCTTGGAGTTGAGCGGGGGAAGAAGCGCAGAGCCCCATTTGGAGTGAGGCTGTAAAGAGCATGCCAAGGGAAGTGTGAAGCAGTGCCAAGACTCATGCTGGGCACACTTTGTGGGTGGGATGAGAAACAGGCTTGATGATTCTGTTTTGCTGCCGAAAGCAATGCTGGAAGCGCTTTTTAGTGTAAGCGTGGAGTTGAGCGAGGGAAGAAGTGCAGAGCCCCATTTGGAGTGAGGCTGTAAAGAGCATGCCAAGGGAAGTGTGAAGCAGTGCCAAGACTCATGCTGGGCACACTTTGTGGGTGGGATGAGAAACAGGCTTGATGATTCTGTTTTGCTGCCGAAAGCAATGCTGGAAGCGTTCTTTAGTGTAAGCGTGGAGTTGAGCGAGGGAAGAAGCGCAGAGCCCCATTTGGAGTGAGGCTGTAAAGAGCATGCCAAGGGAAGTGTGAAGCAGTGCCAAGACTCATGCTGGGCACACATTGTGGGTGGGATGAGAAACAGGCTTGATGATTCTGTTTTGCTGCCGAAAGCAATGCTGGAAGCGCGCTTTAGTGTAAGCGTGGAGTTGAGCGAGGGAAGAAGCGCAGAGCCCCATTTGGAGTGAGGCTGTAAAGAGCATGCCAAGGGAAGTGTGAAGCAGTGCCAAGACTCATGCTGGGCACACTGTGTGGGTGGGATGAGAAACAGGCTTGATGATTCTGTTTTGCTGCCGAAAGCAATGCTGGAAGCGCGCTTTAGTGTAAGCGTGGAGTTGAGCGAGGGAAGAAGCGCAGAGCCCCATTTGGAGTGAGGCTGTAAAGAGCATGCCAAGGGAAGTGTGAAGCAGTGCCAAGACTCATGCTGGGCACACTTTGTGGGTGGGATGAGAAACAGGCTTGATGATTCTGTTTTGCTGCCGAAAGCAATGCTGGAAGCGCTCTTTAGTGTAAGCGTGGAGTTGAGCGAGGGAAGAAGCGCAGAGCCCCATTTGGAGTGAGGCTGTAAAGAGCATGCCAAGGGAAGTGTGAAGCAGTGCCAAGACTCATGCTGGGCACACTTTGTGGCTGGGATGAGAAACAGGCTTGATGATTCTGTTTTGCTGCCGAAAGCAATGCTGGAAGCGCGCTTTAGTGTGAGCGTGGAGTTGAGCGAGGGAAGAAGCGCAGAGCCCCATTTGGAGTGAGGCTGTAAAGAGCATGCCAAGGGAAGTGTGAAGCAGTGCCAAGACTCATGCTGGGCACACTTTGTGGCTGGGATGAGAAACAGGCTTGATGATTCTGTTTTGCTGCCGAAAGCAATGCTGGAAGCGCGCTTTAGTGTGAGCGTGGAGTTGAGCGAGGGAAGAAGCGCAGAGCCCCATTTGGAGTGAGGCTGTAAAGAGCATGCCAAGGGAAGTGTGAAGCAGTGCCAAGACTCATGCTGGGCACACTTTGTGGGTAGGATGAGAAACAGGCTTGATGATTCTGTTTTGCTGCCGAAAGCAATGCTGGAAGCGCTCTTTAGTGTAAGCGTGGAGTTCGGCGAGGGAAGAAGCGCAGAGCCCCATTTGGAGTGAGGCTGTAAAGAGCATGCCAAGGGAAGTGTGAAGCAGTGCCAAGACTCATGCTGGGCACACTTTGTGGGTGGGATGAGAAACAGGCTTGTTGATTCTGTTTTGCTGCCGAAAGCAATGCTGGAAGCACGCTTTAGTGTAAGTGTGGAGTTCGGCGAGGGAAGAAGCGCAGAGCCCCATTTGGAGTGAGGCTGTAAAGAGCATGCCAAGGGAAGTGTGAAGCAGTGCCAAGACTCATGCTGGGCACACTTTGTGGGTGGGATGAGAAACAGGCTTGATGATTCTGTTTTGCTGCCGAAAGCAATGCTGGAAGCGCGCTTTAGTGTAAGCGTGGAGTTGAGCGAGGGAAGAAGCGCAGAGCCCCATTTGGAGTGAGGCTGTAAAGAGCATGCCAAGGGAAGTGTGAAGCAGTGCCAAGACTCATGCTTGGCACACATTGTGGGTGGGATGAGAAACAGGCTTGATGATTCTGTTTTGCTGCCGAAAGCAATGCTGCAAGAGCGCTTTAGTGTAAGCGTGGAGTTGAGCGAGGGAAGAAGCGCAGAGCCCCATTTGGAGTGAGGCTGTAAAGAGCATGCCAAGGGAAGTGTGAAGCAGTGCCAAGACTCATGCTGGGCACGCTTTGTGGGTGGGATGAGAAACAGGCTTGATGATTCTGTTTTGCTGCCGAAAGCAATGCTGGAAGCGCTCTTTAGTGTGAGCGTGGAGTTCGGCGAGGGAAGAAGCGCAGAGCCCCATTTGGAGTGAGGCTGTAAAGAGCATGCCAAGGGAAGTGTGAAGCAGTGCCAAGACTCATGCTGGGCACACTTTGTGGGTGGGATGAGAAACAGGCTTGATGATTCTGTTTTGCTGCCGAAAGCAATGCTGGAAGCGCGCTTTAGTGTGAGCGTGGAGTTGAGCGAGGGAAGAAGCGCAGAGCCCCATTTGGAGTGAGGCTGTAAAGAGCATGCCAAGGGAAGTGTGAAGCAGTGCCAAGACTCATGCTGGGCACACATTGTGGGTGGGATGAGAAACAGGCTTGATGATTCTGTTTTGCTGCCGAAAGCAATGCTGGAAGCGCGCTTTAGTGTAAGCGTGGAGTTCGGCGAGGGAAGAAGCGCAGAGCCCCATTTGGAGTGAGGCTGTAAAGAGCATGCCAAGGGAAGTGTGAAGCAGTGCCAAGACTCATGCTGGGCACACATTGTGGCTGGGATGAGAAACAGGCTTGATGATTCTGTTTTGCTGCCGAAAGCAATGCTGGAAGCGCGCTTTAGTGTAAGCGTGGAGTTGAGCGGGGGAAGAAGCTAAGAGCCCCATTTGGAGTGAGGCTGTAAAGAGCATGCCAAGGGAAGTGTGAAGCAGTGCCAAGACTCATGCTGGGCACACTTTGTGGGTGGGATGAGAAACAGGCTTGATGATTCTGTTTTGCTGCCGAAAGCAATGCTGGAAGCGCTCTTTAGTGTAAGCGTGGAGTTCGGCGAGGGAAGAAGCGCAGAGCCCCATTTGGAGTGAGGCTGTAAAGAGCATGCCAAGGGAAGTGTGAAGCAGTGCCAAGACTCATGCTGGGCACACTTTGTGGGTGGGATGAGAAACAGGCTTGATGATTCTGTTTTGCTGCCGAAAGCAATGCTGGAAGCGTGCTTTAGTGTAAGCGTGGAGTTGAGCGAGGGAAGAAGCGCAGAGCCCCATTTGGAGTGAGGCTGTAAAGAGCATGCCAAGGGAAGTGTGAAGCAGTGCCAAGACTCATGCTGGGCACACTTTGTGGGTGGGATGAGAAACAGGCTTGATGATTCTGTTTTGCTGCCGAAAGCAATGCTGGAAGCGTGCTTTAGTGTGAGCGTGGAGTTGAGCGAGGGAAGAAGCGCAGAGCCCCATTTGGAGTGAGGCTGTAAAGAGCATGCCAAGGGAAGTGTGAAGCAGTGCCAAGACTCATGCTGGGCACACTTTGTGGGTGGGATGAGAAACAGGCTTGATGATTCTGTTTTGCTGCCGAAAGCAATGCTGGAAGCGTGCTTTAGTGAAAGCGTGGAGTTCGGCGAGGGAAGAAGCGCAGAGCCCCATTTGGAGTGAGGCTGTAAAGAGCATGCCAAGAGAAGTGTGAAGCAGTGCCAAGACTCATGCTGGGCACACTTTGTGGGTGGGATGAGAAACAGGCTTGATGATTCTGTTTTGCTGCCGAAAGCAATGCTGGAAGCGCTCTTTAGTGTGAGCGTGGAGTTGAGCGAGGGAAGAAGCGCAGAGCCCCATTTGGAGTGAGGCTGTAAAGAGCATGCCAAGGGAAGTGTGAAGCAGTGCCAAGACTCATGCTGGGCACACTTTGTGGGTGGGATGAGAAACAGGCTTGATGATTCTGTTTTGCTGCCGAAAGCAATGCTGGAAGCGCGCTTTAGTGTAAGCGTGGAGTTCGGCGAGGGAAGAAGCGCAGAGCCCCATTTGGAGTGAGGCTGTAAAGAGCATGCCAAGGGAAGTGTGAAGCAGTGCCAAGACTCATGCTGGGCACACTGTGTGGGTGGGATGAGAAACAGGCTTGATGATTCTGTTTTGCTGCCGAAAGCAATGCTGGAAGCGCGCTTTAGTGTAAGCGTGGAGTTGAGCGAGGGAAGAAGCGCAGAGCCCCATTTGGAGTGAGGCTGTAAAGAGCATGCCAAGGGAAGTGTGAAGCAGTGCCAAGACTCATGCTGGGCACACTTTGTGGGTGGGATGAGAAACAGGCTTGATGATTCTGTTTTGCTGCCGAAAGCAATGCTGGAAGCGCGCTTTAGTGTAAGCGTGGAGTTGAGCGGGGGAAGAAGCTAAGAGCCCCATTTGGAGTGAGGCTGTAAAGAGCATGCCAAGGGAAGTGTGAAGCAGTGCCAAGACTCATGCTGGGCACACTTTGTGGGTGGGATGAGAAACAGGCTTGATGATTCTGTTTTGCTGCCGAAAGCAATGCTGGAAGCGTGCTTTAGTGTGAGCGTGGAGTTGAGCGAGGGAAGAAGCGCAGAGCCCCATTTGGAGTGAGGCTGTAAAGAGCATGCCAAGGGAAGTGTGAAGCAGTGCCAAGACTCATGCTGGGCACACTTTGTGGGTGGGATGAGAAACAGGCTTGATGATTCTGTTTTGCTGCCGAAAGCAATGCTGGAAGCGTGCTTTAGTGAAAGCGTGGAGTTCGGCGAGGGAAGAAGCGCAGAGCCCCATTTGGAGTGAGGCTGTAAAGAGCATGCCAAGAGAAGTGTGAAGCAGTGCCAAGACTCATGCTGGGCACACTTTGTGGGTGGGATGAGAAACAGGCTTGATGATTCTGTTTTGCTGCCGAAAGCAATGCTGGAAGCGCTCTTTAGTGTGAGCGTGGAGTTGAGCGAGGGAAGAAGCGCAGAGCCCCATTTGGAGTGAGGCTGTAAAGAGCATGCCAAGGGAAGTGTGAAGCAGTGCCAAGACTCATGCTGGGCACACTTTGTGGGTGGGATGAGAAACAGGCTTGATGATTCTGTTTTGCTGCCGAAAGCAATGCTGGAAGCGCGCTTTAGTGTAAGCGTGGAGTTCGGCGAGGGAAGAAGCGCAGAGCCCCATTTGGAGTGAGGCTGTAAAGAGCATGCCAAGGGAAGTGTGAAGCAGTGCCAAGACTCATGCTGGGCACACTGTGTGGGTGGGATGAGAAACAGGCTTGATGATTCTGTTTTGCTGCCGAAAGCAATGCTGGAAGCGTGCTTTAGTGTAAGCGTGGAGTTGAGCGAGGGAAGAAGCGCAGAGCCCCATTTGGAGTGAGGCTGTAAAGAGCATGCCAAGGGAAGTGTGAAGCAGTGCCAAGACTCATGCTGGGCACACTTTGTGGGTGGGATGAGAAACAGGCTTGATGATTCTGTTTTGCTGCCGAAAGCAATGCTGGAAGCGCGCTTTAGTGTAAGCGTGGAGTTGAGCGGGGGAAGAAGCTAAGAGCCCCATTTGGAGTGAGGCTGTAAAGAGCATGCCAAGGGAAGTGTGAAGCAGTGCCAAGACTCATGCTGGGCACACTTTGTGGCTGGGATGAGAAACAGGCTTGATGATTCTGTTTTGCTGCCGAAAGCAATGCTGGAAGCGCTCTTTAGTGTGAGCGTGGAGTTGAGCGAGGGAAGAAGCGCAGAGCCCCATTTGGAGTGAGGCTGTAAAGAGCATGCCAAGGGAAGTGTGAAGCAGTGCCAAGACTCATGCTGGGCACACTTTGTGGGTGGGATGAGAAACAGGCTTGATGATTCTGTTTTGCTGCCGAAAGCAATGCTGGAAGCGCGCTTTAGTGTAAGCGTGGAGTTCGGCGAGGGAAGAAGCGCAGAGCCCCATTTGGAGTGAGGCTGTAAAGAGCATGCCAAGGGAAGTGTGAAGCAGTGCCAAGACTCATGCTGGGCACACTTTGTGGGTGGGATGAGAGACAGGCATGTTTCTGTTTTGCTGCCGAAAGCAATGCTGGAAGTGCGCTTTAGTGTGAGCGTGGAGTTCGGCGAGGGAAGAAGCGCAGAGCCCCATTTGGAGTGAGGCTGTAAAGCGCATGCCAAGGGAAGTGTGAAGCAGTGCCAAGACTCATGCTGGGCACACTGTGCGGCTGGGATGAGAAACAGGCTTGATGGTTCTGTTTTGCTGCCGAAAGCAATGCTGGAAGCGCGCTTTAGTGTAAGCATGGAGTTGAGCGAGGGAAGAAGCGCAGAGCCCCATTTGGAGTGAGGCTGTAAAGAGCATGCCAAGGGAAGTGTGAAGCAGTGCCAAGACTCATGCTGGGCACACTTTGTGGGTGGGATGAGAAACAGGCTTGATGATTCTGTTTTGCTGCCAAAAGCAATGCTGGAAGCGCGCTTTAGTGTAAGCGTGGAGTTGAGCGAGGGAAGAAGCGCAGAGCCCCATTTGGAGTGAGGCTGTAAAGAGCATGCCAAGGGAAGTGTGAAGCAGTGCCAAGACTCATGCTGGGCACACTTTGTGGGTGGGATGAGAAACAGGCTTGATGATTCTGTTTTGCTGCCGAAAGCAATGCTGGAAGCGCGCTTTAGTGTGAGCGTGGAGTTGAGCGAGGGAAGAAGCGCAGAGCCCCATTTGGAGTGAGGCTGTAAAGAGCATGCCAAGGGAAGTGTGAAGCAGTGCCAAGACTCATGCTGGGCACACATTGTGGGTGGGATGAGAAACAGGCTTGATGATTCTGTTTTGCTGCCGAAAGCAATGCTGGAAGCGCGCTTTAGTGTGAGCGTGGAGTTGAGCGAGGGAAGAAGCGCAGAGCCCCATTTGGAGTGAGGCTGTAAAGAGCATGCCAAGGGAAGTGTGAAGCAGTGCCAAGACTCATGCTGGGCACACATTGTGGGTGGGATGAGAAACAGGCTTGATGATTCTGTTTTGCTGCCGAAAGCAATGCTGGAAGCGCGCTTTAGTGTAAGCGTGGAGTTCGGCGAGGGAAGAAGCGCAGAGCCCCATTTGGAGTGAGGCTGTAAAGAGCATGCCAAGGGAAGTGTGAAGCAGTGCCAAGACTCATGCTGGGCACACATTGTGGCTGGGATGAGAAACAGGCTTGATGATTCTGTTTTGCTGCCGAAAGCAATGCTGGAAGCGCGCTTTAGTGTAAGCGTGGAGTTGAGCGGGGGAAGAAGCTAAGAGCCCCATTTGGAGTGAGGCTGTAAAGAGCATGCCAAGGGAAGTGTGAAGCAGTGCCAAGACTCATGCTGGGCACACTTTGTGGGTGGGATGAGAAACAGGCTTGATGATTCTGTTTTGCTGCCGAAAGCAATGCTGGAAGCGCTCTTTAGTGTAAGCGTGGAGTTCGGCGAGGGAAGAAGCGCAGAGCCCCATTTGGAGTGAGGCTGTAAAGAGCATGCCAAGGGAAGTGTGAAGCAGTGCCAAGACTCATGCTGGGCACACTTTGTGGGTGGGATGAGAAACAGGCTTGATGATTCTGTTTTGCTGCCGAAAGCAATGCTGGAAGCGTGCTTTAGTGTAAGCGTGGAGTTGAGCGAGGGAAGAAGCGCAGAGCCCCATTTGGAGTGAGGCTGTAAAGAGCATGCCAAGGGAAGTGTGAAGCAGTGCCAAGACTCATGCTGGGCACACTTTGTGGGTGGGATGAGAAACAGGCTTGATGATTCTGTTTTGCTGCCGAAAGCAATGCTGGAAGCGTGCTTTAGTGTGAGCGTGGAGTTGAGCGAGGGAAGAAGCGCAGAGCCCCATTTGGAGTGAGGCTGTAAAGAGCATGCCAAGGGAAGTGTGAAGCAGTGCCAAGACTCATGCTGGGCACACTTTGTGGGTGGGATGAGAAACAGGCTTGATGATTCTGTTTTGCTGCCGAAAGCAATGCTGGAAGCGTGCTTTAGTGAAAGCGTGGAGTTCGGCGAGGGAAGAAGCGCAGAGCCCCATTTGGAGTGAGGCTGTAAAGAGCATGCCAAGAGAAGTGTGAAGCAGTGCCAAGACTCATGCTGGGCACACTTTGTGGGTGGGATGAGAAACAGGCTTGATGATTCTGTTTTGCTGCCGAAAGCAATGCTGGAAGCGCTCTTTAGTGTGAGCGTGGAGTTGAGCGAGGGAAGAAGCGCAGAGCCCCATTTGGAGTGAGGCTGTAAAGAGCATGCCAAGGGAAGTGTGAAGCAGTGCCAAGACTCATGCTGGGCACACTTTGTGGGTGGGATGAGAAACAGGCTTGATGATTCTGTTTTGCTGCCGAAAGCAATGCTGGAAGCGCGCTTTAGTGTAAGCGTGGAGTTCGGCGAGGGAAGAAGCGCAGAGCCCCATTTGGAGTGAGGCTGTAAAGAGCATGCCAAGGGAAGTGTGAAGCAGTGCCAAGACTCATGCTGGGCACACTGTGTGGGTGGGATGAGAAACAGGCTTGATGATTCTGTTTTGCTGCCGAAAGCAATGCTGGAAGCGTGCTTTAGTGTAAGCGTGGAGTTGAGCGAGGGAAGAAGCGCAGAGCCCCATTTGGAGTGAGGCTGTAAAGAGCATGCCAAGGGAAGTGTGAAGCAGTGCCAAGACTCATGCTGGGCACACTTTGTGGGTGGGATGAGAAACAGGCTTGATGATTCTGTTTTGCTGCCGAAAGCAATGCTGGAAGCGCGCTTTAGTGTAAGCGTGGAGTTGAGCGGGGGAAGAAGCTAAGAGCCCCATTTGGAGTGAGGCTGTAAAGAGCATGCCAAGGGAAGTGTGAAGCAGTGCCAAGACTCATGCTGGGCACACTTTGTGGCTGGGATGAGAAACAGGCTTGATGATTCTGTTTTGCTGCCGAAAGCAATGCTGGAAGCGCTCTTTAGTGTGAGCGTGGAGTTGAGCGAGGGAAGAAGCGCAGAGCCCCATTTGGAGTGAGGCTGTAAAGAGCATGCCAAGGGAAGTGTGAAGCAGTGCCAAGACTCATGCTGGGCACACTTTGTGGGTGGGATGAGAAACAGGCTTGATGATTCTGTTTTGCTGCCGAAAGCAATGCTGGAAGCGCGCTTTAGTGTAAGCGTGGAGTTCGGCGAGGGAAGAAGCGCAGAGCCCCATTTGGAGTGAGGCTGTAAAGAGCATGCCAAGGGAAGTGTGAAGCAGTGCCAAGACTCATGCTGGGCACACTTTGTGGGTGGGATGAGAGACAGGCATGTTTCTGTTTTGCTGCCGAAAGCAATGCTGGAAGTGCGCTTTAGTGTGAGCGTGGAGTTCGGCGAGGGAAGAAGCGCAGAGCCCCATTTGGAGTGAGGCTGTAAAGCGCATGCCAAGGGAAGTGTGAAGCAGTGCCAAGACTCATGCTGGGCACACTGTGCGGCTGGGATGAGAAACAGGCTTGATGGTTCTGTTTTGCTGCCGAAAGCAATGCTGGAAGCGCGCTTTAGTGTAAGCATGGAGTTGAGCGAGGGAAGAAGCGCAGAGCCCCATTTGGAGTGAGGCTGTAAAGAGCATGCCAAGGGAAGTGTGAAGCAGTGCCAAGACTCATGCTGGGCACACTTTGTGGGTGGGATGAGAAACAGGCTTGATGATTCTGTTTTGCTGCCGAAAGCAATGCTGGAAGCGCGCTTTAGTGTGAGCGTGGAGTTGAGCGAGGGAAGAAGCGCAGAGCCCCATTTGGAGTGAGGCTGTAAAGAGCATGCCAAGGGAAGTGTGAAGCAGTGCCAAGACTCATGCTGGGCACACTTTGTGGGTGGGATGAGAAACAGGCTTGATGATTCTGTTTTGCTGCCGAAAGCAATGCTGGAAGCGTGCTTTAGTGTGAGCGTGGAGTTGAGCGAGGGAAGAAGCGCAGAGCCCCATTTGGAGTGAGGCTGTAAAGAGCATGCCAAGGGAAGTGTGAAGCAGTGCCAAGACTCATGCTGGGCACACTTTGTGGGTGGGATGAGAAACAGGCTTGATGATTCTGTATTGCTGCCGAAAGCAATGCTGGAAGCGCGCTTTAGTGTAAGCGTGGAGTTGAGCGGGGGAAGAAGCGCAGAGCCCCATTTGGAGTGAGGCTGTAAAGAGCATGCCAAGGGAAGTGTGAAGCAGTGCCAAGACTCATGCTGGGCACACTTTGTGGGTGGGATGAGAAACAGGCTTGATGATTCTGTTTTGCTGCCGAAAGCAATGCTGGAAGCGCTTTTTAGTGTAAGCGTGGAGTTGAGCGAGGGAAGAAGCGCAGAGCCCCATTTGGAGTGAGGCTGTAAAGAGCATGCCAAGGGAAGTGTGAAGCAGTGCCAAGACTCATGCTGGGCACACTTTGTGGGTGGGATGAGAAACAGACTTTGTTCTGTTTTGCTGCCAAAAGCAATGCTGGAAGCACGCTTTAGTGAAAGCGTGGAGTTCGGTGAGGGAAGAAGCGCAGAGCCCCATTTGGAGTGAGGCTGTAAAGAGCATGCCAAGGGAAGTGTGAAGCAGTGCCAAGACTCATGCTGGGCACACTGTGCGGCTGGGATGAGAAACAGGCTTGATGGTTCTGTTTTGCTGCCGAAAGCAATGCTGGAAGCGCGCTTTAGTGTAAGCATGGAGTTGAGCGAGGGAAGAAGCGCAGAGCCCCATTTGGAGTGAGGCTGTAAAGAGCATGCCAAGGGAAGTGTGAAGCAGTGCCAAGACTCATGCTGGGCACACTTTGTGGCTGGGATGAGAAACAGGCTTGATGATTCTGTTTTGCTGCCGAAAGCAATGCTGGAAGCGCGCTTTAGTGTAAGCGTGGAGTTGAGCGAGGGAAGAAGCGCAGAGCCCCATTTGGAGTGAGGCTGTAAAGAGCATGCCAAGGGAAGTGTGAAGCAGTGCCAAGACTCATGCTGGGCACACTTTGTGGGTGGGATGAGAAACAGGCTTGATGATTCTGTTTTGCTGCCAAAAGCAATGCTGGAAGCGCGCTTTAGTGTAAGCGTGGAGTTGAGCGAGGGAAGAAGCGCAGAGCCCCATTTGGAGTGAGGCTGTAAAGAGCATGCCAAGGGAAGTGTGAAGCAGTGCCAAGACTCATGCTGGGCACACTGTGTGGGTGGGATGAGAAACAGGCTTGATGATTCTGTTTTGCTGCCGAAAGCAATGCTGGAAGCGTGCTTTAGTGTAAGCGTGGAGTTGAGCGGGGGAAGAAGCGCAGAGCCCCGTTTGGAGTGAGGCTGTAAAGAGCATGCCAAGGGAAGTGTGAAGCAGTGCCAAGACTCATGCTGGGCACACTTTGTGGGTGGGATGAGAAACAGGCTTGATGATTCTGTTTTGCTGCCGAAAGCAATGCTGGAAGCGCTTTTTAGTGTAAGCGTGGAGTTGAGCGAGGGAAGAAGCGCAGAGCCCCATTTGGAGTGAGGCTGTAAAGAGCATGCCAAGGGAAGTGTGAAGCAGTGCCAAGACTCATGCTGGGCACACTTTGTGGGTGGGATGAGAAACAGACTTTGTTCTGTTTTGCTGCCAAAAGCAATGCTGGAAGCGTGCTTTAGTGAAAGCGTGGAGTTCGGCGAGGGAAGAAGCGCAGAGCCCCATTTGGAGTGAGGCTGTAAAGAGCATGCCAAGGGAAGTGTGAAGCAGTGCCAAGACTCATGCTGGGCACACTTTGTGGGTGGGATGAGAAACAGGCTTGATGATTCTGTTTTGCTGCCGAAAGCAATGCTGGAAGCCCTCTTTAGTGTAAGCGTGGAGTTGAGCGAGGGAAGAAGCGCAGAGCCCCATTTGGAGTGAGGCTGTAAAGAGCATGCCAAGGGAAGTGTGAAGCAGTGCCAAGACTCATGCTGGGCACACTTTGTGGGTGGGATGAGAAACAGGCTTGATGATTCTGTTTTGCTGCCGAAAGCAATGCTGGAAGCGTGCTTTAGTTTGAGCGTGGAGTTGAGCGGGGGAAGAAGCGCAGAGCCCCATTTGGAGTGAGGCTGTAAAGAGCATGCCAAGGGAAGTGTGAAGCAGTGCCAAGACTCATGCTGGGCACACTTTGTGGGTGGGATGAGAAACAGGCTTGATGATTCTGTTTTGCTGCCGAAAGCAATGCTGGAAGCGCGCTTTAGTGTGGGCGTGGAGTTGAGGGGGGGAAGAAGCGCAGAGCCCCATTTGGAGTGAGGCTGTAAAGAGCATGCCAAGGGAAGTGTGAAGCAGTGCCAAGACTCATGCTGGGCACACTTTGTGGGTGGGATGAGAAACAGGCTTGATGATTCTGTTTTGCTGCCGAAAGCAATGCTGGAAGCGCTCTTTAGTGTGAGCGTGGAGTTGAGCGAGGGAAGAAGCGCAGAGCCCCATTTGGAGTGAGGCTGTAAAGAGCATGCCAAGGGAAGTGTGAAGCAGTGCCAAGACTCATGCTGGGCACACTTTGTGGGTGGGATCAGAAACAGGCTTGTTGATTCTGTTTTGCTGCCGAAAGCAATGCTGGAAGCACGCTTTAGTGTAAGTGTGGAGTTCGGCGAGGGAAGAAGCGCAGAGCCCCATTTGGAGTGAGGCTGTAAAGAGCATGCCAAGGGAAGTGTGAAGCAGTGCCAAGACTCATGCTGGGCACACTGTGCGGCTGGGATGAGAAACAGACTTGATGGTTCTGTTTTGCTGCCGAAAGCAATGCTGGAAGCGCGCTTTAGTGTAAGCATGGAGTTGAGCGAGGGAAGAAGCGCAGAGCCCCATTTGGAGTGAGGCTGTAAAGAGCATGCCAAGGGATGTGTGAAGCAGTGCCAAGACTCATGCTGGGCCCACTTTGTGGCTGGGATGAGAAACAGGCTTGATGATTCTGTTTTGCCGCCGAAAGCAATGCTGGAAGCGCGCTTTAGTGTGAGCGTGGAGTTGAGCGAGGGAAGAAGCGCAGAGCCCCATTTGGAGTGAGGCTGTAAAGAGCATGCCAAGGGAAGTGTGAAGCAGTGCCAAGACTCATGCTGGGCACACTGTGTGGGTGGGATGAGAAACAGGCTTGATGATTCTGTTTTGCTGCCGAAAGCAATGCTGGAAGCGCTCTTTAGTGTAAGCGTGGAGTTGAGCGGGGGAAGAAGCGCAGAGCCCCGTTTGGAGTGAGGCTGTAAAGAGCATGCCAAGGGAAGTGTGAAGCAGTGCCAAGACTCATGCTGGGCACACTTTGTGGGTGGGATGAGAAACAGGCTTGATGATTCTGTTTTGCTGCCGAAAGCAATGCTGGAAGCGTGCTTTAGTGTGAGCGTGGAGTTGAGCGAGGAAAGAAGCGCAGAGCCCCATTTGGAGTGAGGCTGTAAAGAGCATGCCAAGGGAAGTGTGAAGCAGTGCCAAGACTCATGCTGGGCACACTTTGTGGGTGGGATGAGAAACAGGCTTGATGATTCTGTTTTGCTGCCGAAAGCAATGCTGGAAGCACTTTTTAGTGTAACTGTGGAGTTGAGCGAGGGAAGAAGCGCAGAGCCCCATTTGGAGTGAGGCTGTAAAGAGCATGCCAAGGGAAGTGTGAAGCAGTGCCAAGACTCATGCTGGGCACACTTTGTGGGTGGGATGAGAAACAGACTTTGTTCTGTTTTGCTGCCAAAAGCAATGCTGGAAGCACGCTTTAGTGAAAGCGTGGAGTTTGGTGAGGGAAGAAGCGCAGAGCCCCATTTGGAGTGAGGCTGTAAAGAGCATGCCAAGGGAAGTGTGAAGCAGTGCCAAGACTCATGCTGGGCACACTTTGTGGGTGGGATGAGAAACAGGCTTGATGATTCTGTTTTGCTGCCGAAAGCAATGCTGGAAGCGCGCTTTAGTGTAAGCGTGGAGTTCGGCGAGGGAAGAAGCTCAGAGCCCCATTTGGAGTGAGGCTGTAAAGAGCATGCCAAGGGAAGTGTGAAGCAGTGCCAAGACTCATGCTGGGCACACTTTGTGGGTGGGATGAGAAACAGACTTTGTTCTGTTTTGCTGCCAAAAGCAATGCTGGAAGCACGCTTTAGTGAAAGCGTGGAGTTCGGCGAGGGAAGAAGCGCAGAGCCCCATTTGGAGTGAGGCTGTAAAGAGCATGCCAAGGGAAGTGTGAAGCAGTGCCAAGACTCATGCTGGGCACACTGTGCGGCTGGGATGAGAAACAGGCTTGATGATTCTGTTTTGCTGCCAAAAGCAATGCTGGAAGCGCTCTTTATTGTAAGCGTGGAGTTGAGCGAGGGAAGAAGCGCAGAGCCCCATTTGGAGTGAGGCTGTAAAGAGCATGCCAAGGGAAGTGTGAAGCAGTGCCAAGACTCATGCTGGGCACACTTTGTGGGTGGGATGAGAAACAGACTTTGTTCTGTTTTGCTGCCAAAAGCAATGCTGGAAGCACGCTTTAGTGAAAGCATGGAGTTCGGCGAGGGAAGAAGCGCAGAGCCCCATTTGGAGTGAGGCTGTAAAGAGCATGCCAAGGGAAGTGTGAAGCAGTGCCAAGACTCATGCTGGGCACACTTTGTGGGTGGGATGAGAAACAGGCTTGATGATTCTGTTTTGCTGCCAAAAGCAATGCTGGAAGCGCTCTTTATTGTAAGCGTGGAGTTGAGCGAGGGAAGAAGCGCAGAGCCCCATTTGGAGTGAGGCTGTAAAGAGCATGCCAAGGGAAGTGTGAAGCAGTGCCAAGACTCATGCTGGGCACACTGTGTGGGTGGGATGAGAAACAGGCTTGATGATTCTGTTTTGCTGCCGAAAGCAATGATGGAAGCCCTCTTTAGTGTAAGCGTGGAGTTGAGCGAGGGAAGAAGCGCAGAGCCCCATTTGGAGTGAGGCTGTAAAGAGCATGCCAAGGGAAGTGTGAAGCAGTGCCAAGACTCATGCTGGGCACACTTTGTGGGTGGGATGAGAAACAGGCTTGATGATTCTGTTTTGCTGCCGAAAGCAATGCTGGAAGCGCGCTTTAGTGTAAGCGTGGAGTTGAGCGAGGGAAGAAGCGCAGAGCCCCATTTGGAGTGAGGCTGTAAAGAGCATGCCAAGGGAAGTGTGAAGCAGTACCAAGACTCATGCTGGGCACACTTTGTGGCTGGGATGAGAAACAGGCTTGGTTCTGTTTTGCTGCCAAAAGCAATGCTGGAAGCGCTCTTTAGTGTAAGCGTGGAGTTGAGCGAGGGAAGAAGCGCAGAGCCCCATTTGGAGTGAGGCTGTAAAGAGCATGCCAAGGGAAGTGTGAAGCAGTGCCAAGACTCATGCTGGGCACACTTTGTGGGCGGGATGAGAAACAGGCTTGATGATTCTGTTTTGCTGCCAAAAGCAATGCAGGAAGCGCGCTTTAGTGTAAGCGTGGAGTTGAGCGAGGGAAGAAGCGCAGAGCCCCATTTGGAGTGAGGCTGTAAAGAGCATGCCAAGGGAAGTGTGAAGCAGTGCCAAGACTCATGCTGGGCCCACCTTGTGGGTGGGATGAGAAACAGGCTTGATGATTCTGTTTTGCTGCCGAAAGCAATGCTGGAAGCGCGCTTTAGTGTGAGCGTGGAGTTGAGCGAGGGAAGAAGCGCAGAGCCCCATTTGGAGTGAGGCTGTAAAGAGCATGCCAAGGGAAGTGTGAAGCAGTGCCAAGACTCATGCTGGGCACACTTTGTGGTTGGGATGAGAAACAGGCTTGATGATTCTGTTTTGCTGCCGAAAGCAATGCTGGAAGCGCGCTTTAGTGTAAGCGTGGAGTTGAGCGAGGGAAGAAGCGCAGAGCCCCATTTGGAGTGAGGCTGTAAAGAGCATGCCAAGGGAAGTGTGAAGCAGTGCCAAGACTCATGCTTGGCACACTGTGTGGGTGGGATGAGAAACAGGCTTGATGATTCTGTTTTGCTGCCGAAAGCAATGCTGGAAGCGCGCTTTAGTGTAAGCGTGGAGTTGAGCGAGGGAAGAAGCGCAGAGCCCCATTTGGAGTGAGGCTGTAAAGAGCATGCCAAGGGAAGTGTGAAGCAGTGCCAAGACTCATGCTGGGCACACTTTTTGGGTGGGATGAGAAACAGGCTTGATGATTCTGTTTTGCTGCCGAAAGCAATGCTGGAAGCGCGCTTTAGTGTGAGCGTGGAGTTGAGCGAGGGAAGAAGCGCAGAGCCCCATTTGGAGTGAGGCTGTAAAGAGCATGCCAAGGGATGTGTGAAGCAGTGCCAAGACTCATGCTGGGCACACTTTGTGGGTGGGATGAGAAACAGGCTTGATGATTCTGTTTTGCTGCCGAAAGCAATGCTGGAAGCGCGCTTTAGTGTGAGCGTGGAGTTGAGTGAGGGAAGAAGCGCAGAGCCCCATTTGGAGTGAGGCTGTAAAGAGCATGCCAAGGGAAGTGTGAAGCAGTGCCAAGACTCATGCTTGGCACACTGTGTGGGTGGGATGAGAAACAGGCTTGATGATTCTGTTTTGCTGCCGAAAGCAATGCTGGAAGCGCACTTTAGTGTAAACGTGGAGTTGAGCGAGGGAAGAAGCGCAGAGCCCCATTTGGAGTGAGGCTGTAAAGAGCATGCCAAGGGAAGTGTGAAGCAGTGCCAAGACTCATGCTGGGCACACTGTGTGGGTGGGATGAGAAACAGGCTTGATGATTCTGTTTTGCTGCCGAAAGCAATGCTGGAAGCGCGCTTTAGTGTGAGCGTGGACTTGAGCGAGGGAAGAAGCGCAGAGCCCCATTTGGAGTGAGGCTGTAAAGAGCATGCCAAGGGAAGTGTGAAGCAGTGCCAAGACTCATGCTGGGCACACTGTGTGGGTGGGATGAGAAACAGGCTTGATGATTCTGTTTTGCTGCCGAAAGCAATGCTGGAAGCGCGCTTTAGTGTGAGCGTGGAGTTGAGCGAGGGAAGAAGCGCAGAGCCCCATTTGGAGTGAGGCTGTAAAGAGCATGCCAAGGGAAGTGTGAAGCAGTGCCAAGACTCATGCTGGGCACACTTTGTGGGTGGGATGAGAAACAGGCTTGATGATTCTGTTTTGCTGCCGAAAGCAATGCTGGAAGCGCGCTTTAGTGTAAGCGTGGAGTTGAGCGGGGGAAGAAGCGCAGAGCCCCATTTGGAGTGAGGCTGTAAAGAGCATGCCAAGGGAAGTGTGAAGCAGTGCCAAGACTCATGCTGGGCACACTTTGTGGGTGGGATGAGAAACAGGCTTGATGATTCTGTTTTGCTGCCGAAAGCAATGCTGGAAGCGCTCTTTAGTGTGAGCGTGGAGTTGAGCGAGGGAAGAAGCGCAGAGCCCCATTTGGAGTGAGGCTGTAAAGAGCATGCCAAGGGATGTGTGAAGCAGTGCCAAGACTCATGCTGGGCACACTTTGTGGGTGGGATGAGAAACAGGCTTGATGATTCTGTTTTGCTGCCGAAAGCAATGCTGGAAGCGCGCTTTAGTGTGAGCGTGGAGTTGAGCGAGGGAAGAAGCGCAGAGCCCCATTTGGAGTGAGGCTGTAAAGAGCATGCCAAGGGAAGTGTGAAGCAGTGCCAAGACTCATGCTGGGCACACTGTGTGGGTGGGATGAGAAACAGGCTTGATGATTCTGTTTTGCTGCCGAAAGCAATGCTGGAAGCGCGCTTTAGTGTGAGCGTGGAGTTGAGCGAGGGAAGAAGCGCAGAGCCCCATTTGGAGTGAGGCTGTAAAGAGCATGCCAAGGGAAGTGTGAAGCAGTGCCAAGACTCATGCTGGGCACACTTTGTGGGTGGGATGAGAAACAGACTTTGTTCTGTTTTGCTGCCAAAAGCAATGCTGGAAGCACGCTTTAGTGAAAGCGTGGAGTTCGGCGAGGGAAGAAGCGCAGAGCCCCATTTGGAGTGAGGCTGTAAAGAGCATGCCAAGGGAAGTGTGAAGCAGTGCCAAGACTCATGCTGGGCACACTTTGTGGCTGGGATAAGAAACAGGCTTGATGATTCTGTTTAGCTGCCAAAAGCAATGCTGGAAGCGCTCTTTATTGTAAGCGTGGAGTTGAGCGAGGGAAGAAGCGCAGAGCCCCATTTGGAGTGAGGCTGTAAAGAGCATGCCAAGGGAAGTGTGAAGCAGTGCCAAGACTCATGCTGGGCACACTTTGTGGGTGGGATGAGAAACAGGCTTGATGATTCTGTTTTGCTGCCGAAAGCAATGATGGAAGCCCTCTTTAGCGTAAGCGTGGAGTTGAGCGAGGGAAGAAGCGCAGAGCCCCATTTGGAGTGAGGCTGTAAAGAGCATGCCAAGGGAAGTGTGAAGCAGTGCCAAGACTCATGCTGGGCACACTTTGTGGGTGGGATGAGAAACAGGCTTGATGATTCTGTTTTGCTGCCGAAAGCAATGCTGGAAGCGCGCTTTAGTGTAAGCGTGGAGTTGAGCGGGGGAAGAAGCGCAGAGCCCCATTTGGAGTGAGGCTGTAAAGAGCATGCCAAGGGAAGTGTGAAGCAGTACCAAGACTCATGCTGGGCACACTTTGTGGCTGGGATGAGAAACAGGCTTGGTTCTGTTTTGCTGCCAAAAGCAATGCTGGAAGCGCTCTTTAGTGTAAGCGTGGAGTTGAGCGAGGGAAGAAGCGCAGAGCCCCATTTGGAGTGAGGCTGTAAAGAGCATGCCAAGGGAAGTGTGAAGCAGTGCCAAGACTCATGCTGGGCACACTTTGTGGTTGGGATGAGAAACAGGCTTGATGATTCTGTTTTGCTGCCGAAAGCAATGCTGGAAGCGCGCTTTAGTGTGAGCGTGGAGTTGAGCGAGGGAAGAAGCGCAGAGCCCCATTTGGAGTGAGGCTGTAAAGAGCATGCCAAGGGAAGTGTGAAGCAGTGCCAAGACTCATGCTGGGCACACTTTGTGGCTGGGATGAGAAACAGGCTTGATGATTCTGTTTTGCTGCCAAAAGCAATGCTGGAAGCGCTCTTTATTGTAAGCGTGGAGTTGAGCGAGGGAAGAAGCGCAGAGCCCCATTTGGAGTGAGGCTGTAAAGAGCATGCCAAGGGAAGTGTGAAGCAGTGCCAAGACTCATGCTGGGCACACTGTGTGGGTGGGATGAGAAACAGGCTTGATGATTCTGTTTTGCTGCCGAAAGCAATGATGGAAGCCCTCTTTAGTGTAAGCGTGGAGTTGAGCGAGGGAAGAAGCGCAGAGCCCCATTTGGAGTGAGGCTGTAAAGAGCATGCCAAGGGAAGTGTGAAGCAGTGCCAAGACTCATGCTGGGCACACTTTGTGGGTGGGATGAGAAACAGGCTTGATGATTCTGTTTTGCTGCCGAAAGCAATGCTGGAAGCGCGCTTTAGTGTGAGCGTGGAGTTGAGCGAGGGAAGAAGCGCAGAGCCCCATTTGGAGTGAGGCTGTAAAGAGCATGCCAAGGGAAGTGTGAAGCAGTGCCAAGACTCATGCTGGGCACACTGTGTGGGTGGGATGAGAAACAGGCTTGATGATTCTGTTTTGCTGCCGAAAGCAATGCTGGAAGCGCGCTTTAGTGTAAGCGTGGAGTTGAGCGGGGGAAGAAGCGCAGAGCCCCATTTGGAGTGAGGCTGTAAAGAGCATGCCAAGGGAAGTGTGAAGCAGTGCCAAGACTCATGCTGGGCACACTTTGTGGGTGGGATGAGAAACAGCCTTGATTCTGTTTTGCTGCCAAAAGCAATGCTGGAAGCGCTCTTTAGTGTAAGCGTGGAGTTGAGCGAGGGAAGAAGCGCAGAGCCCCATTTGGAGTGAGGCTGTAAAGAGCATGCCAAGGGAAGTGTGAAGCAGTGCCAAGACTCATGCTGGGCACACTTTGTGGGTGGGATGAGAAACAGGCTTGATGATTCTGTTTTGCTGCCGAAAGCAATGCTGGAAGCGCGCTTTAGTGTGAGCGTGGAGTTGAGCGAGGGAAGAAGCGCAGAGCCCCATTTGGAGTGAGGCTGTAAAGAGCATGCCAAGGGAAGTGTGAAGCAGTGCCAAGACTCATGCTGGGCACACTGTGTGGGTGGGATGAGAAACAGGCTTGATGATTCTGTTTTGCTGCCGAAAGCAATGCTGGAAGCGCGCTTTAGTGTAAGCGTGGAGTTGAGCGGGGGAAGAAGCGCAGAGCCCCATTTGGAGTGAGGCTGTAAAGAGCATGCCAAGGGAAGTGTGAAGCAGTGCCAAGACTCATGCTGGGCACACTGTGTGGGTGGGATGAGAAACAGGCTTGATGATTCTGTTTTGCTGCCGAAAGCAATGATGGAAGCCCTCTTTAGTGTAAGCGTGGAGTTGAGCGAGGGAAGAAGCGCAGAGCCCCATTTGGAGTGAGGCTGTAAAGAGCATGCCAAGGGAAGTGTGAAGCAGTGCCAAGACTCATGCTGGGCACACTTTGTGGGTGGGATGAGAAACAGGCTTGATGATTCTGTTTTGCTGCCGAAAGCAATGCTGGAAGCGCGCTTTAGTGTGAGCGTGGAGTTGAGCGAGGGAAGAAGCGCAGAGCCCCATTTGGAGTGAGGCTGTAAAGAGCATGCCAAGGGAAGTGTGAAGCAGTGCCAAGACTCATGCTGGGCACACTGTGTGGGTGGGATGAGAAACAGGCTTGATGATTCTGTTTTGCTGCCGAAAGCAATGCTGGAAGCGCGCTTTAGTGTAAGCGTGGAGTTGAGCGGGGGAAGAAGCGCAGAGCCCCATTTGGAGTGAGGCTGTAAAGAGCATGCCAAGGGAAGTGTGAAGCAGTGCCAAGACTCATGCTGGGCACACTTTGTGGGTGGGATGAGAAACAGGCTTGATGATTCTGTTTTGCTGCCGAAAGCAATGCTGGAAGCGCGCTTTAGTGTAAGCGTGGAGTTGAGCGGGGGAAGAAGCGCAGAGCCCCATTTGGAGTGAGGCTGTAAAGAGCATGCCAAGGGAAGTGTGAAGCAGTGCCAAGACTCATGCTGGGCACACTTTGTGGGTGGGATGAGAAACAGGCTTGATGATTCTGTTTTGCTGCCGAAAGCAATGCTGGAAGCGCGCTTTAGTGTAAGCGTGGAGTTGAGCGGGGGAAGAAGCGCAGAGCCCCATTTGGAGTGAGGCTGTAAAGAGCATGCCAAGGGAAGTGTGAAGCAGTGCCAAGACTCATGCTGGGCACACTTTGTGGTTGGGATGAGAAACAGGCTTGATGATTCTGTTTTGCTGCCGAAAGCAATGCTGGAAGCGCGCTTTAGTGTGAGCGTGGAGTTGAGCGAGGGAAGAAGCGCAGAGCCCCATTTGGAGTGAGGCTGTAAAGAGCATGCCAAGGGAAGTGTGAAGCAGTGCCAAGACTCATGCTGGGCACACTTTGTGGCTGGGATGAGAAACAGGCTTGATGATTCTGTTTTGCTGCCAAAAGCAATGCTGGAAGCGCTCTTTATTGTAAGCGTGGAGTTGAGCGAGGGAAGAAGCGCAGAGCCCCATTTGGAGTGAGGCTGTAAAGAGCATGCCAAGGGAAGTGTGAAGCAGTGCCAAGACTCATGCTGGGCACACTGTGTGGGTGGGATGAGAAACAGGCTTGATGATTCTGTTTTGCTGCCGAAAGCAATGATGGAAGCCCTCTTTAGTGTAAGCGTGGAGTTGAGCGAGGGAAGAAGCGCAGAGCCCCATTTGGAGTGAGGCTGTAAAGAGCATGCCAAGGGAAGTGTGAAGCAGTGCCAAGACTCATGCTGGGCACACTTTGTGGGTGGGATGAGAAACAGGCTTGATGATTCTGTTTTGCTGCCGAAAGCAATGCTGGAAGCGCGCTTTAGTGTGAGCGTGGAGTTGAGCGAGGGAAGAAGCGCAGAGCCCCATTTGGAGTGAGGCTGTAAAGAGCATGCCAAGGGAAGTGTGAAGCAGTGCCAAGACTCATGCTGGGCACACTGTGTGGGTGGGATGAGAAACAGGCTTGATGATTCTGTTTTGCTGCCGAAAGCAATGCTGGAAGCGCGCTTTAGTGTAAGCGTGGAGTTGAGCGGGGGAAGAAGCGCAGAGCCCCATTTGGAGTGAGGCTGTAAAGAGCATGCCAAGGGAAGTGTGAAGCAGTGCCAAGACTCATGCTGGGCACACTTTGTGGGTGGGATGAGAAACAGCCTTGATTCTGTTTTGCTGCCAAAAGCAATGCTGGAAGCGCTCTTTAGTGTAAGCGTGGAGTTGAGCGAGGGAAGAAGCGCAGAGCCCCATTTGGAGTGAGGCTGTAAAGAGCATGCCAAGGGAAGTGTGAAGCAGTGCCAAGACTCATGCTGGGCACACTTTGTGGGTGGGATGAGAAACAGGCTTGATGATTCTGTTTTGCTGCCGAAAGCAATGCTGGAAGCGCGCTTTAGTGTGAGCGTGGAGTTGAGCGAGGGAAGAAGCGCAGAGCCCCATTTGGAGTGAGGCTGTAAAGAGCATGCCAAGGGAAGTGTGAAGCAGTGCCAAGACTCATGCTGGGCACACTGTGTGGGTGGGATGAGAAACAGGCTTGATGATTCTGTTTTGCTGCCGAAAGCAATGCTGGAAGCGCGCTTTAGTGTAAGCGTGGAGTTGAGCGGGGGAAGAAGCGCAGAGCCCCATTTGGAGTGAGGCTGTAAAGAGCATGCCAAGGGAAGTGTGAAGCAGTGCCAAGACTCATGCTGGGCACACTGTGTGGGTGGGATGAGAAACAGGCTTGATGATTCTGTTTTGCTGCCGAAAGCAATGATGGAAGCCCTCTTTAGTGTAAGCGTGGAGTTGAGCGAGGGAAGAAGCGCAGAGCCCCATTTGGAGTGAGGCTGTAAAGAGCATGCCAAGGGAAGTGTGAAGCAGTGCCAAGACTCATGCTGGGCACACTTTGTGGGTGGGATGAGAAACAGGCTTGATGATTCTGTTTTGCTGCCGAAAGCAATGCTGGAAGCGCGCTTTAGTGTGAGCGTGGAGTTGAGCGAGGGAAGAAGCGCAGAGCCCCATTTGGAGTGAGGCTGTAAAGAGCATGCCAAGGGAAGTGTGAAGCAGTGCCAAGACTCATGCTGGGCACACTGTGTGGGTGGGATGAGAAACAGGCTTGATGATTCTGTTTTGCTGCCGAAAGCAATGCTGGAAGCGCGCTTTAGTGTAAGCGTGGAGTTGAGCGGGGGAAGAAGCGCAGAGCCCCATTTGGAGTGAGGCTGTAAAGAGCATGCCAAGGGAAGTGTGAAGCAGTGCCAAGACTCATGCTGGGCACACTTTGTGGGTGGGATGAGAAACAGCCTTGATTCTGTTTTGCTGCCAAAAGCAATGCTGGAAGCGCTCTTTAGTGTAAGCGTGGAGTTGAGCGAGGGAAGAAGCGCAGAGCCCCATTTGGAGTGAGGCTGTAAAGAGCATGCCAAGGGAAGTGTGAAGCAGTGCCAAGACTCATGCTGGGCACACTTTGTGGGTGGGATGAGAAACAGGCTTGATGATTCTGTTTTGCTGCCGAAAGCAATGCTGGAAGCGCGCTTTAGTGTGAGCGTGGAGTTGAGCGAGGGAAGAAGCGCAGAGCCCCATTTGGAGTGAGGCTGTAAAGAGCATGCCAAGGGAAGTGTGAAGCAGTGCCAAGACTCATGCTGGGCACACTGTGTGGGTGGGATGAGAAACAGGCTTGATGATTCTGTTTTGCTGCCGAAAGCAATGCTGGAAGCGCGCTTTAGTGTAAGCGTGGAGTTGAGCGGGGGAAGAAGCGCAGAGCCCCATTTGGAGTGAGGCTGTAAAGAGCATGCCAAGGGAAGTGTGAAGCAGTGCCAAGACTCATGCTGGGCCCACTTTGTGGGTGGGATGAGAAACAGGCTTGATGATTCTGTTTTGCTGCCGAAAGCAATGCTGGAAGCGCGCTTTAGTGTGAGCGTGGAGTTGAGCGAGGGAAGAAGCGCAGAGCCCCATTTGGAGTGAGGCTGTAAAGAGCATGCCAAGGGAAGTGTGAAGCAGTGCCAAGACTCATGCTGGGCACACTGTGTGGGTGGGATGAGAAACAGGCTTGATGATTCTGTTTTGCTGCCGAAAGCAATGCTGGAAGCGCGCTTTAGTGTGAGCGTGGAGTTGAGCGAGGGAAGAAGCGCAGAGCCCCATTTGGGGTGAGGCTGTAAAGAGCATGCCAAGGGAAGTGTGAAGCAGTGCCAAGACTCATGCTGGGCACACTGTGTGGGTGGGATGAGAAACAGGCTTGATGATTCTGTTTTGCTGCCGAAAGCAATGCTGGAAGCGCGCTTTAGTGTAAGCGTGGAGTTGAGCGGGGGAAGAAGCGCAGAGCCCCATTTGGAGTGAGGCTGTAAAGAGCATGCCAAGGGAAGTGTGAAGCAGTGCCAAGACTCATGCTGGGCACACTTTGTGGGTGGGATGAGAAACAGCCTTGATTCTGTTTTGCTGCCAAAAGCAATGCTGGAAGCGCTCTTTAGTGTAAGCGTGGAGTTGAGCGAGGGAAGAAGCGCAGAGCCCCATTTGGAGTGAGGCTGTAAAGAGCATGCCAAGGGAAGTGTGAAGCAGTGCCAAGACTCATGCTGGGCACACTTTGTGGGTGGGATGAGAAACAGGCTTGATGATTCTGTTTTGCTGCCGAAAGCAATGCTGGAAGCGCGCTTTAGTGTAAGCGTGGAGTTGAGCGAGGGAAGAAGCGCAGAGCCCCATTTGGAGTGAGGCTGTAAAGAGCATGCCAAGGGAAGTGTGAAGCAGTGCCAAGACTCATGCTGGGCACACTTTGTGGGTGGGATGAGAAACAGGCTTGATGATTCTGTTTTGCTGCCGAAAGCAATGCTGGAAGCGCGCTTTAGTGTAAGCGTGGAGTTGAGCGGGGGAAGAAGCGCAGAGCCCCATTTGGAGTGAGGCTGTAAAGAGCATGCCAAGGGAAGTGTGAAGCAGTGCCAAGACTCATGCTGGGCACACTTTGTGGGTGGGATGAGAAACAGGCTTGGTTCTGTTTTGCTGCCAAAAGCAATGCTGGAAGCGCTCTTTAGTGTAAGCGTGGAGTTGAGCGAGGGAAGAAGCGCAGAGCCCCATTTGGAGTGAGGCTGTAAAGAGCATGCCAAGGGAAGTGTGAAGCAGTGCCAAGACTCATGCTGGGCCCACTTTGTGGTTGGGATGAGAAACAGGCTTGATGATTCTGTTTTGCTGCCGAAAGCAATGCTGGAAGCGCGCTTTAGTGTGAGCGTGGAGTTGAGCGAGGGAAGAAGCGCAGAGCCCCATTTGGAGTGAGGCTGTAAAGAGCATGCCAAGGGAAGTGTGAAGCAGTGCCAAGACTCATGCTGGGCACACTGTGTGGGTGGGATGAGAAACAGGCTTGATGATTCTGTTTTGCTGCCGAAAGCAATGCTGGAAGCGCGCTTTAGTGTGAGCGTGGAGTTGAGCGAGGGAAGAAGCGCAGAGCCCCATTTGGAGTGAGGCTGTAAAGAGCATGCCAAGGGAAGTGTGAAGCAGTGCCAAGACTCATGCTGGGCACACTGTGTGGGTGGGATGAGAAACAGGCTTGATGATTCTGTTTTGCTGCCGAAAGCAATGCTGGAAGCGCGCTTTAGTGTGAGCGTGGAGTTGAGCGAGGGAAGAAGCGCAGAGCCCCATTTGGAGTGAGGCTGTAAAGAGCATGCCAAGGGAAGTGTGAAGCAGTGCCAAGACTCATGCTGGGCACACTTTGTGGGTGGGATGAGAAACAGGCTTGATGATTCTGTTTTGCTGCCGAAAGCAATGCTGGAAGCGCGCTTTAGTGTGAGCGTGGAGTTGAGCGAGGGAAGAAGCGCAGAGCCCCATTTGGAGTGAGGCTGTAAAGAGCATGCCAAGGGAAGTGTGAAGCAGTGCCAAGACTCATGCTGGGCCCACTTTGTGGGTGGGATGAGAAACAGGCTTGATGATTCTGTTTTGCTGCCGAAAGCAATGCTGGAAGCGCGCTTTAGTGTGAGCGTGGAGTTGAGCGAGGGAAGAAGCGCAGAGCCCCATTTGGAGTGAGGCTGTAAAGAGCATGCCAAGGGAAGTGTGAAGAAGTGCCAAGACTCATGCTGGGCACACTTTGTGGCTGGGATGAGAAACAGGCTTGATGATTCTGTTTTGCTGCCGAAAGCAATGCTGGAAGCGCGCTTTAGTGTAAGCGTGGAGTTGAGCGAGGGAAGAAGCGCAGAGCCCCATTTGGAGTGAGGCTGTAAAGAGCATGCCAAGGGAAGTGTGAAGCAGTGCCAAGACTCATGCTGGGCACACTGTGTGGGTGGGATGAGAAACAGGCTTGATGATTCTGTTTTGCTGCCGAAAGCAATGCTGGAAGCGCGCTTTAGTGTGAGCGTGGAGTTGAGCGAGGGAAGAAGCGCAGAGCCCCATTTGGAGTGAGGCTGTAAAGAGCATGCCAAGGGAAGTGTGAAGCAGTGCCAAGACTCATGCTGGGCACACTTTGTGGGTGGGATGAGAAACAGGCTTGATGATTCTGTTTTGCTGCCGAAAGCAATGCTGGAAGCGCGCTTTAGTGTGAGCGTGGAGTTGAGCGAGGGAAGAAGCGCAGAGCCCCATTTGGGGTGAGGCTGTAAAGAGCATGCCAAGGGAAGTGTGAAGCAGTGCCAAGACTCATGCTGGGCCCACTTTGTGGGTGGGATGAGAAACAGGCTTGATGATTCTGTTTTGCTGCCAAAAGCAATGCTGGAAGCGTGCTTTAGTGTAAGCGTGGAGTTGAGCGAGGGAAGAAGCGCAGAGTCCCATTTGGAGTGAGGCTGTAAAGAGCATGCCAAGGGAAGTGTGAAGCAGTACCAAGACTCATGCTGGGCACACTTTGTGGCTGGGATGAGAAACAGATTTTGTTCTGTTTTGCTGCCGAAAGCAATGCTGAAAGCACGCTTTAGTGTAAGCGTGGAGTTCGGCGAGGGAAGAAGCGCAGAGCCCCATTTGGAGTGAGGCTGTAAAGAGCATGCCAAGGGAAGTGTGAAGCAGTGCCAAGACTCATGCTGGGCACACTGTGTGGGTGGGATGAGAAACAGGCTTGATGATTCTGTTTTGCTGCCGAAAGCAATGATGGAAGCCCTCTTTAGTGTAAGCGTGGAGTTGAGCGAGGGAAGAAGCGCAGAGCCCCATTTGGAGTGAGGCTGTAAAGAGCATGCCAAGGGAAGTGTGAAGCAGTGCCAAGACTCATGCTGGGCACACTGTGTGGGTGGGATGAGAAACAGGCTTGATGATTCTGTTTTGCTGCCGAAAGCAATGCTGGAAGCGCGCTTTAGTGTAAGCGTGGAGTTGAGCGAGGGAAGAAGCGCAGAGCCCCATTTGGAGTGAGGCTGTAAAGAGCATGCCAAGGGAAGTGTGAAGCAGTGCCAAGACTCATGCTGGGCACACTTTGTGGGTGGGATGAGAAACAGGCTTGATGATTCGAAGGGCAGGGCTCTGGAGCGGACGCTTGTCCCGGAGCTCCTTGTCTAGAGGCGAACAACAGAGCGAGAGGCAGCCCCAGCGCCGACCCCCGTGCGGGCAGTGCTGAGCTCCCGGCCAGAGGCGGCTCTGACTCAGCGCGGGCGGAGCCGGCAGGGCAGGCGGGAATTTAAAAGCTGTGAAACTGCCTTTTTGGCTCAGATCTCGAAGGGCAGGGCTCTGGAGCGGACGCTTGTCCCGGAGCTCCTTGTCTAGAGGCGAACAACAGAGCGAGAGGCAGCCCCAGCGCCGACCCCCGTGCGGGCAGTGCTGAGCTCCCGGCCAGAGGCGGCTCTGACTCAGCGCGGGCGGAGCCGGCAGGGCAGGCGGGAATTTAAAAGCTGTGAAACTGCCTTTTTGGCTCAGATCTCGAAGGGCAGGGCTCTGGAGCGGACGCTTGTCCCGGAGCTCCTTGTCTAGAGGCGAACAACAGAGCGAGAGGCAGCCCCAGCGCCGACCCCCGTGCGGGCAGTGCTGAGCTCCCGGCCAGAGGCGGCTCTGACTCAGCGCGGGCGGAGCCGGCAGGGCAGGCGGGAATTTAAAAGCTGTGAAACTGCCTTTTTGGCTCAGATCTCGAAGGGCAGGGCTCTGGAGCGGACGCTTGTCCCGGAGCTCCTTGTCTAGAGGCGAACAACAGAGCGAGAGGCAGCCCCAGCGCCGACCCCCGTGCGGGCAGTGCTGAGCTCCCGGCCAGAGGCGGCTCTGACTCAGCGCGGGCGGAGCCGGCAGGGCAGGCGGGAATTTAAAAGCTGTGAAACTGCCTTTTTGGCTCAGATCTCGAAGGGCAGGGCTCTGGAGCGGACGCTTGTCCCGGAGCTCCTTGTCTAGAGGCGAACAACAGAGCGAGAGGCAGCCCCAGCGCCGACCCCCGTGCGGGCAGTGCTGAGCTCCCGGCCAGAGGCGGCTCTGACTCAGCGCGGGCGGAGCCGGCAGGGCAGGCGGGAATTTAAAAGCTGTGAAACTGCCTTTTTGGCTCAGATCTCGAAGGGCAGGGCTCTGGAGCGGACGCTTGTCCCGGAGCTCCTTGTCTAGAGGCGAACAACAGAGCGAGAGGCAGCCCCAGCGCCGACCCCCGTGCGGGCAGTGCTGAGCTCCCGGCCAGAGGCGGCTCTGACTCAGCGCGGGCGGAGCCGGCAGGGCAGGCGGGAATTTAAAAGCTGTGAAACTGCCTTTTTGGCTCAGATCTCGAAGGGCAGGGCTCTGGAGCGGACGCTTGTCCCGGAGCTCCTTGTCTAGAGGCGAACAACAGAGCGAGAGGCAGCCCCAGCGCCGACCCCCGTGCGGGCAGTGCTGAGCTCCCGGCCAGAGGCGGCTCTGACTCAGCGCGGGCGGAGCCGGCAGGGCAGGCGGGAATTTAAAAGCTGTGAAACTGCCTTTTTGGCTCAGATCTCGAAGGGCAGGGCTCTGGAGCGGACGCTTGTCCCGGAGCTCCTTGTCTAGAGGCGAACAACAGAGCGAGAGGCAGCCCCAGCGCCGACCCCCGTGCGGGCAGTGCTGAGCTCCCGGCCAGAGGCGGCTCTGACTCAGCGCGGGCGGAGCCGGCAGGGCAGGCGGGAATTTAAAAGCTGTGAAACTGCCTTTTTGGCTCAGATCTCGAAGGGCAGGGCTCTGGAGCGGACGCTTGTCCCGGAGCTCCTTGTCTAGAGGCGAACAACAGAGCGAGAGGCAGCCCCAGCGCCGACCCCCGTGCGGGCAGTGCTGAGCTCCCGGCCAGAGGCGGCTCTGACTCAGCGCGGGCGGAGCCGGCAGGGCAGGCGGGAATTTAAAAGCTGCCCCCAGGGAGCGCGAGCGACCAGGAGCGCGGCGAACAGAGCGGGCAAACAGAGCGTGGCGCGCCAGGGAGGGCGTGGCGCGGCAGTTAGCGCGGCAGTTTGCGCAGGCAGGAGGTGCGGGCAGGGGTCAGGGAGTAAGGGTCAGGTAAAGACATGGTCTCCACTCGGCAGAGAGCTTCCGCCAGGAAGACTGTGGCGACCCAGACTGAACCGCCACAGAAACATGCAGCGGTCCAGGCTTCTGGCTGCGGGGAATGCCTGGGCCTCTCCATGTTACCGGGGAGTGGCGAAAGCACAGCCTGCCTTAGGTGTGAGCAGGTGGATGACCTGCTCAGCCTGGTGGCGGAGCTAAAGGAGGAGGTAGAAAGGCTGAGGGCCATCAGGGAATGCGAAAGGGAAATCGACTGGTGGAGCTGCATCCTGCAGTCTTCCCAGGAAAGCTACCCTCAGAACTCCCCAATTCAGTCAGAAAGTCCAGTGCCCTCTTGCCCTAGGGTAGAGGGGGTGGACTTAACAGTTTCCAGGGACGACCAACAATGGAAACGGGTCCCCACTCGAGGTGGCAGAAGATCCCCTCCACAGCCCACCTCACCTCCACCGGTGACCACGTTCAACAGGTACGAGGCCCTGGAACATGTGAATCAGATAGAGGAGGCCTTGAACCAAGGCCTGTCTAAGGGGATCTCTACAGAGGGGCAGTCTAATCCAAGCAGCAAGGCTGCTCCCCCTAAAGTGAGAAGGAGCACCCGGAAGAAGCGGCGGGTGATCGTCGTGGGTGACTCCACGCTGCAGGGCACAGAGGCACCGATATGTAGACCGGACCCCTCATCCAGAGAGGTGTGCTGCTTGCCTGGGGCCAAAATAAAGGATATCACAGAAAGGCTCCCAAGAATAGTTCAGGAGTCGGACTATTATCCTCTACTATTGATTCATGTGGGTGCTAATGATGCCATGGGGAAAATGAGGGACGTCAAGCAAGACTTCAGAGCCCTAGGGATGGCCATCAAAGGTACAGGTGCCCAGGTGGTGTTCTCCTCCATTCTGCCAACGAGGGGAATGGACTCAAGGAGGAGAAGGCGAATATGGCAGCTAAACAACTGGCTGCGCCGCTGGACCTGGCAACAGGGTTTCGGCTTCTACGACCATGGGTCTCTGTTTGATGACCAACAGCTAGTGGGGAACGATGGTACTCATCTTAGCAAGAGGGGCACACGTCTCTTTGCAAAAAGGCTGGCCAACCTGGTTAGGAGGGCTTTAAACTAGGCAAGAAGGGGGAAGGGGAGTGGCACACTGACGCGGCAAGCAGTACCGCACAGCCCAGGTCAGATGGCGGCCAGTGGGAGTATGGTAGTGGGGAAGTGAGGATAGGAAATGATCACGGAGGGTCCTCTTTCGCCCCTCCTGGGAAACCTGTGGCCTCTGTTGCTCCCCTGAAATGCCTGTATACCAATGCGCGAAGCATGGGGAATAAGCAGGATGAACTGGAGATCTGTGTGCGGTCCCAGCGTCATGATCTCATCGGAATCACAGAGACGTGGTGGGATAGCTCGCACGACTGGAGCGCTGCCATGGAAGGCTATGTGCTCTTTAGGAAGGACAGGCTGGGAAGGCGAGGTGGTGGAGTTGCTCTTTATGTGAGAGAGCAACTGGAATGCATGGAGCTCAACCTGGGAGTCGAGGATGAGCGAGTTGAGAGCTTGTGGGTAAGGATTAGAGGGCAGGCTAATGTGGGAGACACTGTGGTGGGTGTCTGCTACCGGCCACCTGACCAGGACGAGGAGGTTGATGAGGCCTTCTATAGGCAGCTGGATGTTGCCTCACGGTCACAGGCCCTGGTTCTCATGGGGGACTTCAACTATCCCGACATCAACTGGGAGGACAACACAGCCAGGCATAAGCAGTCCTGGAGGTTCCTGCAGAGCGTCGACGATAACTTTTTGACGCAGGTTGTGGAGGAGCCGACGAGGAGAGGTGGGCTACTGGACCTCGTGCTATCAAATAGGGAGGGCCTAGTAGGAGATGTTAAGGTGGGGGGTAGCCTCGGCTGCAGTGACCATGAGTTGGTGGAGTTCAGGATTCAACGAGGAGGAGGCAGGGCTGTAAGTAGCCTTGCGACGATGGACTTCAGGAGGGCCAACTTTAGCCTCTTCAGAGACCTCCTCGGTAGAATCCCATGGGCTAGTGCTCTAGAAGGCAGGGGGGCCCAAGAGAGCTGGTTAGTTTTCAAGCGGCACTTCCTCCACGCCCAGCAGCAGTGCATCCCTGTGTGTAGGAAGGGAGGCAGAGGGGGCAGGCGACCTGCGTGGATGAGCCGGGAGCTTGTGGCAATGCTCAAGCAGAAGGCAGCGGTACACAGAATGTGGAAAAAAGGACAGGCCCCCTGGGAGAAATACAGGAACGTAGTCAGGGAGTGCAGAGATGCGACAAGGAAAGCTAAGGCACGTCTGGAAGGCAAGCTGGCAAGGGACGTTAAAAATAACAAAAAAAAATTCTTCAAATACATTAACAGCAAAAGGAAGATCAGGGAGAACGTGGGTCCGCTGGAGGACGGGATGGGCACCTTGGTTACAAATAACACAGAAAAAGCAGAGTTGCTCAATGCCTTCTTTGCTTCGGTGTTTACCAAGGGCAGCCCTTTAGAGCCCCAGGCCCTAGAGGCAAGAGAAGAAGCGGGTGGAGAGGAAGACTTGCCCTGGGTAGAGGAAGATTGGGTCAGAGAGCACCTAAGGAACCTCGATACCCACAAATCCATGGGCCCTGATGGGATGCACCCCAGAGTGCTGCGGGAGCTGGCAGATGCCATAGCTAAGCCGCTCTCCATCATCTTTGAAAGATCCTGGAGAACGGGGGAGGTGCCGGAAGACTGGAAGAAGGCCAATGTCACGCCAGTCTTCAAAAAAGGCAAGAAGGAGGACCCAGGCAACTACAGGCCAGTCAGCCTCACCTCCGTCCCCGGAAAAGTGATGGAACGGCTCATACTGGCCGTTGTCTCCAGGCACATGGAGGACAAGAAGGTGCTCAAGAGTAGTCAGCATGGATTCACCAAGGGAAAATCTTGCCTGACTAACCTGATAGCCTTCTATGATGAAATGACCGGCTGGATAGACGAGGGGAGAGCGGTGGATGTCGTCTATCTCGACTTCACCAAGGCTTTTGACACCGTCCCTCACAACATCCTCCTGGGCAAGCTCCGGAAGTGTGGGATAGATGAGTGGACAGTGAGATGGATTAGGAACTGGCTGGATGGCAGGGCCCAGAGAGTGGTGATCAGCGGTGCAGAGTCTAGTTGGAGGCCTGTGGCTAGTGGGGTCCCCCAGGGGTCAGTCCTTGGTCCAGTCCTGTTCAATTTATTCATCAATAACCTGGATGAAGGCACAGAGTGCTCCCTCAGCAAGTTTGCTGATGATACCAAACTGGGAGGAGTAGCCGATACCCCAGAGGGCCGTGCTGCCATCCAGAGGGACCTGGACAGACTGGACAACTGGGCGGTGAAAAACCTCATGCAGTTCAACAAGGCCAAGTGCAAGGTCCTGCACCTGGGGAGGAATAACCCCAGACACCAGTACAGGCTGGGGACCGAGCTTGTGGAGAGCAGCTCTGCGGAGAAAGACCTGGGTGTCATGGTGGACGACAAGTTGACCATGAGGCAGCAGTGTGCCCTCGTGGCCAAGAAGGCCAATGGGATCCTGGGCTGCATTAAGAAGAGCGTCTCCAGCAGGTCGAGGGAGGTGATCCTGCCCCTCTACTCAGCCCTGGTGAGGCCGCATCTGGAGTACTGTGTCCAGTTCTGGGCTCCACAGTACAAGAGGGATGTGGAGCTGCTGGAGAGAGTCCAGCGCAGGGCTACAAGGATGATCAGAGGCCTGGAACATCTGCCCTATGAGGAGAGGCTGAGGGAGCTGGGCCTGTTCAGCCTGGAGAAGAGAAGGCTGAGAGGGGATCTAATCAGTGTATATAAATACCTCAAGGGAGGGAGTGCAGAGGATGGTGCTGGCCTCTTTTCAGTGGTGGCCACTGATAGGACTAGAGGAAATGGCCGGAAACTGAAACATCAAAAATTCCATAGGAACTTAAGGAAAAATTTCTTAACAGTGAGGGTGACAGAGCACTGGAACAGGCTGCCCAGAGAGGTTGTGGAGTCTCCTTCTCTGGAGATCTTCAAAACCCGCTTGGATGCAGTCCTGTGCCACGTGCTTTAGGTGTCCCTGCGTATGCAGGGGGGTTGGACTAGATGATCTCTAGAGGTCCCTTCCAACCCTAAGCATTCTATGATTCTATGATTCTATGATTCTGTTTTGCTGCCGAAAGCAATGCTGGAAGCGCGCTTTAGTGTAAGCGTGGAGTTCGGCGAGGGAAGAAGCGCAGAGCCCCATTTGGAGTGAGGCTGTAAAGAGCATGCCAAGGGAAGTGTGAAGCAGTGCCAAGACTCATGCTGGGCACACTTTGTGGGTGGGATGAGAAACAGGCTTGATGATTCTGTTTTGCTGCCGAAAGCAATGCTGGAAGCGCGCTTTAGTGTAAGCGTGGAGTTGAGCGGGGGAAGAAGCGCAGAGCCCCATTTGGAGTGAGGCTGTAAAGAGCATGCCAAGGGAAGTGTGAAGCAGTGCCAAGACTCATGCTGGGCACACTTTGTGGGTGGGATGAGAAACAGGCTTGGTTCTGTTTTGCTGCCAAAAGCAATGCTGGAAGCGCTCTTTAGTGTAAGCGTGGAGTTGAGCGAGGGAAGAAGCGCAGAGCCCCATTTGGAGTGAGGCTGTAAAGAGCATGCCAAGGGAAGTGTGAAGCAGTGCCAAGACTCATGCTGGGCCCACTTTGTGGTTGGGATGAGAAACAGGCTTGATGATTCTGTTTTGCTGCCGAAAGCAATGCTGGAAGCGCGCTTTAGTGTGAGCGTGGAGTTCAGCGAGGGAAGAAGCACAGAGCCCCATTTGGAGTGAGGCTGTAAAGAGCATGCCAAGGGAAGTGTGAAGCAGTGCCAAGACTCATGCTGGGCACACTTTGTGGCTGGGATGAGAAACAGGCTTGATGATTCTGTTTTGCTGCCGAAAGCAATGCTGGAAGCGCGCTTTAGTGTGAGTGTGGAGTTGAGCGAGGGAAGAAGCGCAGAGCCCCATTTGGAGTGAGGCTGTAAAGAGCATGCCAAGGGAAGTGTGAAGCAGTGCCAAGACTCATGCTGGGCACACTGTGTGGGTGGGATGAGAAACAGGCTTGATGATTCTGTTTTGCTGCCGAAAGCAATGCTGGAAGCGCGCTTTAGTGTAAGCGTGGAGTTGAGCGAGCGAAGAAGCGCAGAGCCCCATTTGGAGTGAGGCTGTAAAGAGCATGCCAAGGGAAGTGTGAAGCAGTGCCAAGACTCATGCTGGGCACACTTTGTGGGTGGGATGAGAAACAGCCTTGATTCTGTTTTGCTGCCGAAAGCAATGCTGGAAGCGCTCTTTAGTGTAAGCGTGGAGTTGAGCGAGGGAAGAAGCGCAGAGCCCCATTTGGAGTGAGGCTGTAAAGAGCATGCCAAGGGAAGTGTGAAGCAGTGCCAAGACTCATGCTGGGCACACTTTGTGGGTGGGATGAGAAACAGGCTTGATGATTCTGTTTTGCTGCCGAAAGCAATGCTGGAAGCGCGCTTTAGTGTGAGCGTGGAGTTGAGCGAGGGAAGAAGCGCAGAGCCCCATTTGGAGTGAGGCTGTAAAGAGCATGCCAAGGGAAGTGTGAAGCAGTGACAAGACTCATGCTGGGCACACTTTGTGGGTGGGATGAGAAACAGGCTTGATGATTCTGTTTTGCTGCCGAAAGCAATGCTGGAAGCGCGCTTTAGTGTAAGCGTGGAGTTGAGCGGGGGAAGAAGCGCAGAGCCCCATTTGGAGTGAGGCTGTAAAGAGCATGCCAAGGGAAGTGTGAAGCAGTGCCAAGACTCATGCTGGGCACACTGTGTGGGTGGGATGAGAAACAGGCTTGATGATTCTGTTTTGCTGCCGAAAGCAATGCTGGAAGCGCGCTTTAGTGTAAGCGTGGAGTTGAGCGAGGGAAGAAGCGCAGAGCCCCATTTGGAGTGAGGCTGTAAAGAGCATGCCAAGGGAAGTGTGAAGCAGTGCCAAGACTCATGCTGGGCACACTTTGTGGGTGGGATGAGAAACAGCCTTGATTCTGTTTTGCTGCCGAAAGCAATGCTGGAAGCGCTCTTTAGTGTAAGCGTGGAGTTGAGCGAGGGAAGAAGCGCAGAGCCCCATTTGGAGTGAGGCTGTAAAGAGCATGCCAAGGGAAGTGTGAAGCAGTGCCAAGACTCATGCTGGGCACACTTTGTGGGTGGGATGAGAAACAGGCTTGATGATTCTGTTTTGCTGCCGAAAGCAATGCTGGAAGCGCGCTTTAGTGTGAGCGTGGAGTTGAGCGAGGGAAGAAGCGCAGAGCCCCATTTGGAGTGAGGCTGTAAAGAGCATGCCAAGGGAAGTGTGAAGCAGTGACAAGACTCATGCTGGGCACACTTTGTGGGTGGGATGAGAAACAGGCTTGATGATTCTGTTTTGCTGCCGAAAGCAATGCTGGAAGCGCGCTTTAGTGTAAGCGTGGAGTTGAGCGGGGGAAGAAGCGCAGAGCCCCATTTGGAGTGAGGCTGTAAAGAGCATGCCAAGGGAAGTGTGAAGCAGTGCCAAGACTCATGCTGGGCACACTTTGTGGGTGGGATGAGAAACAGGCTTGATGATTCTGTTTTGCTGCCGAAAGCAATGCTGGAAGCGCGCTTTAGTGTAAGCGTGGAGTTGAGCGGGGGAAGAAGCGCAGAGCCCCATTTGGAGTGAGACTGTAAAGAGCATGCCAAGGGAAGTGTGAAGCAGTGCCAAGACTCATGCTGGGCACACTTTGTGGGTGGGATGAGAAACAGGCTTGGTTCTGTTTTGCTGCCAAAAGCAATGCTGGAAGCGCTCTTTAGTGTAAGCGTGGAGTTGAGCGAGGGAAGAAGCGCAGAGCCCCATTTGGAGTGAGGCTGTAAAGAGCATGCCAAGGGAAGTGTGAAGCAGTGCCAAGACTCATGCTGGGCACACTTTGTGGTTGGGATGAGAAACAGGCTTGATGATTCTGTTTTGCTGCCGAAAGCAATGCTGGAAGCGCGCTTTAGTGTAAGTGTGGAGTTCGGCGAGGGAAGAAGCGCAGAGCCCCATTTGGAGTGAGGCTGTAAAGAGCATGCCAAGGGAAGTGTGAAGCAGTGCCAAGACTCATGCTGGGCACACTGTGTGGGTGGGATGAGAAACAGGCTTGATGATTCTGTTTTGCTGCCGAAAGCAATGCTGGAAGCGCGCTTTAGTGTAAGCGTGGAGTTGAGCGGGGGAAGAAGCGCAGAGCCCCATTTGGAGTGAGGCTGTAAAGAGCATGCCAAGGGAAGTGTGAAGCAGTGCCAAGACTCATGCTGGGCCCACTTTGTGGTTGGGATGAGAAACAGGCTTGATGATTCTGTTTTGCTGCCGAAAGCAATGCTGGAAGCGCGCTTTAGTGTGAGCGTGGAGTTGAGCGAGGGAAGAAGCACAGAGCCCCATTTGGAGTGAGGCTGTAAAGAGCATGCCAAGGGAAGTGTGAAGCAGTGCCAAGACTCATGCTGGGCACACTTTGTGGGTGGGATGAGAAACAGGCTTGATGATTCTGTTTTGCTGCCGAAAGCAATGCTGGAAGCGCGCTTTAGTGTGAGTGTGGAGTTGAGCGAGGGAAGAAGCGCAGAGCCCCATTTGGAGTGAGGCTGTAAAGAGCATGCCAAGGGAAGTGTGAAGCAGTGCCAAGACTCATGCTGGGCACACTGTGTGGGTGGGATGAGAAACAGGCTTGATGATTCTGTTTTGCTGCCGAAAGCAATGCTGGAAGCGCGCTTTAGTGTAAGCGTGGAGTTGAGCGAGCGAAGAAGCGCAGAGCCCCATTTGGAGTGAGGCTGTAAAGAGCATGCCAAGGGAAGTGTGAAGCAGTGCCAAGACTCATGCTGGGCACACTTTGTGGGTGGGATGAGAAACAGCCTTGATTCTGTTTTGCTGCCGAAAGCAATGCTGGAAGCGCTCTTTAGTGTAAGCGTGGAGTTGAGCGAGGGAAGAAGCGCAGAGCCCCATTTGGAGTGAGGCTGTAAAGAGCATGCCAAGGGAAGTGTGAAGCAGTGCCAAGACTCATGCTGGGCACACTTTGTGGGTGGGATGAGAAACAGGCTTGATGATTCTGTTTTGCTGCCGAAAGCAATGCTGGAAGCGCGCTTTAGTGTGAGCGTGGAGTTGAGCGAGGGAAGAAGCGCAGAGCCCCATTTGGAGTGAGGCTGTAAAGAGCATGCCAAGGGAAGTGTGAAGCAGTGACAAGACTCATGCTGGGCACACTTTGTGGGTGGGATGAGAAACAGGCTTGATGATTCTGTTTTGCTGCCGAAAGCAATGCTGGAAGCGCGCTTTAGTGTAAGCGTGGAGTTGAGCGGGGGAAGAAGCGCAGAGCCCCATTTGGAGTGAGGCTGTAAAGAGCATGCCAAGGGAAGTGTGAAGCAGTGCCAAGACTCATGCTGGGCACACTGTGTGGGTGGGATGAGAAACAGGCTTGATGATTCTGTTTTGCTGCCGAAAGCAATGCTGGAAGCGCGCTTTAGTGTAAGCGTGGAGTTGAGCGAGGGAAGAAGCGCAGAGCCCCATTTGGAGTGAGGCTGTAAAGAGCATGCCAAGGGAAGTGTGAAGCAGTGCCAAGACTCATGCTGGGCACACTTTGTGGGTGGGATGAGAAACAGCCTTGATTCTGTTTTGCTGCCGAAAGCAATGCTGGAAGCGCTCTTTAGTGTAAGCGTGGAGTTGAGCGAGGGAAGAAGCGCAGAGCCCCATTTGGAGTGAGGCTGTAAAGAGCATGCCAAGGGAAGTGTGAAGCAGTGCCAAGACTCATGCTGGGCACACTTTGTGGGTGGGATGAGAAACAGGCTTGATGATTCTGTTTTGCTGCCGAAAGCAATGCTGGAAGCGCGCTTTAGTGTGAGCGTGGAGTTGAGCGAGGGAAGAAGCGCAGAGCCCCATTTGGAGTGAGGCTGTAAAGAGCATGCCAAGGGAAGTGTGAAGCAGTGACAAGACTCATGCTGGGCACACTTTGTGGGTGGGATGAGAAACAGGCTTGATGATTCTGTTTTGCTGCCGAAAGCAATGCTGGAAGCGCGCTTTAGTGTAAGCGTGGAGTTGAGCGGGGGAAGAAGCGCAGAGCCCCATTTGGAGTGAGGCTGTAAAGAGCATGCCAAGGGAAGTGTGAAGCAGTGCCAAGACTCATGCTGGGCACACTTTGTGGGTGGGATGAGAAACAGGCTTGATGATTCTGTTTTGCTGCCGAAAGCAATGCTGGAAGCGCGCTTTAGTGTAAGCGTGGAGTTGAGCGGGGGAAGAAGCGCAGAGCCCCATTTGGAGTGAGACTGTAAAGAGCATGCCAAGGGAAGTGTGAAGCAGTGCCAAGACTCATGCTGGGCACACTTTGTGGGTGGGATGAGAAACAGGCTTGGTTCTGTTTTGCTGCCAAAAGCAATGCTGGAAGCGCTCTTTAGTGTAAGCGTGGAGTTGAGCGAGGGAAGAAGCGCAGAGCCCCATTTGGAGTGAGGCTGTAAAGAGCATGCCAAGGGAAGTGTGAAGCAGTGCCAAGACTCATGCTGGGCACACTTTGTGGTTGGGATGAGAAACAGGCTTGATGATTCTGTTTTGCTGCCGAAAGCAATGCTGGAAGCGCGCTTTAGTGTAAGTGTGGAGTTCGGCGAGGGAAGAAGCGCAGAGCCCCATTTGGAGTGAGGCTGTAAAGAGCATGCCAAGGGAAGTGTGAAGCAGTGCCAAGACTCATGCTGGGCACACTGTGTGGGTGGGATGAGAAACAGGCTTGATGATTCTGTTTTGCTGCCGAAAGCAATGCTGGAAGCGCGCTTTAGTGTAAGCGTGGAGTTGAGCGGGGGAAGAAGCGCAGAGCCCCATTTGGAGTGAGGCTGTAAAGAGCATGCCAAGGGAAGTGTGAAGCAGTGCCAAGACTCATGCTGGGCACACTTTGTGGTTGGGATGAGAAACAGGCTTGATGATTCTGTTTTGCTGCCGAAAGCAATGCTGGAAGCGCGCTTTAGTGTGAGCGTGGAGTTGAGCGAGGGAAGAAGCGCAGAGCCCCATTTGGAGTGAGGCTGTAAAGAGCATGCCAAGGGAAGTGTGAAGCAGTGCCAAGACTCATGCTGGGCACACTTTGTGGGTGGGATGAGAAACAGGCTTGATGATTCTGTTTTGCTGCCGAAAGCAATGCTGGAAGCGCTCTTTAGTGTAAGCGTGGAGTTCGGCCCAAAGCCCTTATCCTCAGCAGCGAGCTGCAGGAGCACAGGGAACAAAACGGAGTACGCCGGACTGATGATCTGAGTCCAGAAGCCCTCCATCTTGGCTTCCCACCTGTCCTTGGTTCGCTGGTCAAGCAGGGAAGAAGGATTCTCTTCTCGCGACCTCGCCAAGGACTCCTCTCTCTCCAACGAGCCCCTTATTCTCAGCCCGTGAGGGAGAGCTTCCCCGAGCACTCTCACTGCCTTCTGTGTGCGCTCCTCGTCACCGAGAAGCTCCAAAGGGCAGCAGTGGAGCAGAGCACGGCGAGCAGTGACCAGCAGCGCGCGTGCCTGGCAGGGAAGTGACCGGGCCCTGCCAGTCGCTGGGTTAACCTCCTTGTGATGCAGCACAAGCCAGTGTGACCTCAGCGCGTGTCACCAGGGGCTGCATAAGGGGAGCGGCAGCTCAAACACCCAGGGAAGGCGGTGATTCCTCCCAGGGAAGGAGATTGTAGTGAGGTGGGGGGGGGGTCCATTTCTTCTCCACAATTACCACAGCTAGGACAAGAGGAAATGGCCTCAAGCAGCACCACGGGACGTTCAGTTAAGACCGTAGGAGGAATGTCTACAGGGTAAGACGAGCCAAGCATTGGAACAGGCTGCCCAGGAACATCATGGAGTCACAGTCCCTGGCAGTGCTCAAGATGTGTGTGGTTGAGGTACTTAAGGACATGGTTTAGCAGGTGTGGTATTGAACTGTTTATAGTTCAACTCAGTGATCCAAAAAGGTGTTTTCTAACCAAAACGGGTCTCTGATTCTATGATTCTAAGGTTTTGGCACTAGCAATGATCAAGGCGGAGCTGGTGTGGAACAGAAGGGGAACATGCCCTTCACACACAGTGTCTGCAGGTGTTTGCCCAGGCTCCTGGCCCCAGCACGAGACAGCGGGTCCCACTCCATGGCTGTCCCCCATGTCCCGGCAGTGGAGGTTGTGCACGTGGCCTGGGCGCCGTGGTCCTCATGCCTAGTGCAGTGTGATGGCCAAGACTGGGGATGCTGGGGCAGATGTTTTTTCTGGGGGGAGCACTGCCGGATTAGGGGGTGTTTGTGGGGGTGCTGGTAGTCTGGGGCATTGGCCCATTTTGTGGAATATTTCTGTGCTTCAGGGATGTTCCAGTCTTTGTGGACTGGTGCCAATTGAAGCGGGTGGTTCCCATTGCAGTGTTGCTGGTGTTTTGAGGGTGCTGGCCCTGCTCCATGGAGGCCCTGGGAAATGCTGCTCGAGACTGGCCCATGCAGCTCTGCAGTTGGTTTTGCATGGCTGGCTCCCATAGTCAGTGCCCGGAGCTCCATGGCTTTTGTGTGTACAGGTGCTCAGCGTGTTTGAAGGGAAGAAAGGCAGAGCGAGGTGGGAAGGTCCTCCCTGTGCTGGGGTCGGTCGCTGTTGCAAATGTCCCATTACGTTTTTAGGTGTGAGGGGCTCTTTCTGCATGGGTCCTTGGTCTCAGTACAGGAGGAGAGTCAGACTTTTCCTGGAAAAGTGATGACCGCTTCTGCCACTCCGTGCTGCTCTGTGTCCATGGAAGGGCCCCAACTGCCATCTTGCGTGTCCTGGGCTCATCTCAAGTGGCTGAGGCCAGGAGCTGCAAGGCCCCCAGACAGTCCAGTTGCTGCCAGGAAATGGCCTGTGGTGCTGGGAATGGCCCTTAGGCAGCAGGGCAGACGGAGCACCTGGCGCCGACCAGCAGCATGTCCTCCCTCTGTGCAATAGGGAGAGCTCGTGTGCTCTGCATGGTGCAGAGAGAGGGCCCAAAATGCCTGTGCCCGAGCACTGCAGGATTTGTGTGGCCACACACAGAGGCAACATAGACCCGCACTCTGCGGAGCGCCACTCTCCTTCCCTTGCTTGCAACTGCCTGTGCAACTGCTCTGAATGGTGGGCATGCATGTCTTAGGGCACGTGCACTCTGCTGCACAATCATCTGCCAACAGGAAGGGAGAAATATCTTGGTGGTGTGCTGATCTGGATATGACGTCCCATTGCCAAGGCAGCAGCGCATGCTGGTGAGTCCTGAGAGGAAGATTTAAGTTTCCAAATCCGTTCCCTGTACCCTTCTGCCTTAGGAAGTCACCTGGACAATTCCACCCCAAGAAGAGCCTTGAGCACATGGTGCTTCTTGAGTATCTGGCTCCTTTATCCAAGATGCTCTCGAGCCCGAAAGGGACTCGAAGCTGAAGAGCAGGAGGAAGAATGGCATTCCACGCTAGAACAGGAGGAGGACTCTCCCTCGTGGCTGTTTCTTCGCAAGCCATAAAGAGCGATGCAGGCATCCTGGCGGCAGCATCCCCCATCAGGGGAGGGAGTTTACGCCTTCCCACCTGCTGAACCCGGGTGTGTGTAACTCACAAAACATCTTCTTCCATTTTGCCATGCAGAACATAAGACGCTTCCTTTCCCACTGCATATGGATTGACATGTCTCAGAGCAGGATTTAGGCAAGGTTTTCCCCATGCTACGGTCTCCCGGAGCTGGGAAGGGTCTTTCTTAGAGCCAAGGAAGCTGCCGGCAGGGAGGAGCTGCCAGGCTGTGCAGGCCTGCCCCACAGGCCTGCCGACTTTGCTTTTGGCTACTGATGGGGGATAGCTTGTGCCTCGCAAGCATATCCTCTGCCTGCGGCAGCCTGCCTGCCCTTGCTCAAGGCTTGTCCCAGGGTGCAGAAAGCGGTGTCACAGCGCCCAGTGTCATCTCAGAAACGGCTGCCCTGGAGGGCCCTTCCAATGGCCTTTCTTCTTCCTTTTCTCTGGTCAAGATAGGCATGACCTAGAGCGAGCGTGTCCCGGGATGGGGACTCCACGATCTCCCTGCTGTCCTCTGCCCCCTGCCTGCCCTTCCAAAGATGCCCTGGTGCCGCTTGCAAGCTTCACACCGCACCAAAGAAAGGCTCACATGAACTCAGAAAGGGAGTTTATTTTTGGGGAAGAAAGACATTTCTCCCGGATACGTCCAGCTTGTGGCCCCGCTGCTCTTTCTTCTGGAGGCTGCACATCACTGAAGCACTGAGGGGAACAGGAGAAAGATGCTGAGTGTGTCATGACATGCAGGTGCCTCCTAGAAATCCAAAGGCACATCCCAGCCCCACCCCATTTCCCCGCAAGGGATGGCTGGGCCAGGCAAAGGAGAGGCCAAGCTCCAAGGGCACTTGTGTGCCCTGGCATAGGGGGCAGCCAAAGACCCTCTTTCCCCCAGGCCTTGGCACAAAGGGCTTGGCAGGAGCAGGGACCCTGCCTGCCTTGGGAGCCACTTACCGGCGAGCCTCCTCCTGCAGCTGCAGCCTCTGGCGGTTTTGGACCACCTTCTCCCTCCAGCGATCCCGGAGGACTTTGTAGGATTCCACGAGCTGCAAGGTCTGCTTTGCTCGTGGCGAGAGGTACCTGCAAAGGATCAACAAAGTCCTGCTGCTGCTCCCTGGGGGCCCCTTGGGGCTTCTTCTCTCCTCAGCCCCTGCACATCCCCACCAGCTCAAAGGAGGGCCTGTCGTCTGCCGTGCTCAGCAGCTGAGTGCCAGCACCTGCACAGGGTCGGGAGCCACCATGGTGCCAGGCCCTGCCTGGCAGCTGGCATGCCAGTGCACACTCACTTGTCAGGGGGCACCCCTCTGTCTGGGGAACAGTGCTGCTCATGATGGCGTGCAGGCTTCAGCACTCGGATCTGTATTGCAAGAGCAAGAAGAAGAAAAGTTTTCAGTGGGGAGGAGAGAACGGGGGAGAGAGCACTAGCGCACTCATAGAGGAGGCGCCTAAGCGTTCCAGAGCTGTGCTCAGGCTATACAAGCAGCTGATGCAACGGGCTACAAGAGCTGGCTTCCTGGGTGATGCACCCTGTTCCGAAGGCTGTCAAAGACATCTCATAGGGTCTCTTTTCAAGCAGGGTCCACACTGGGACATTGGGGAATTGTTGGCTGTTGCTCTTCCCCCTCTCTTCCACCACTGCCCTTGAGCCTCACTGGCTCCTTGTCCTGTGTCAGCACAGTGGGAATATGGCTCTCTGCTGCCCTAACTGATCAGGGACGAAAGAGCCACCGGCATCTTTCTAATGCCTTGAGTGCAAACCCACCCATTTCTGTGATTAAAAAAACCCCAGAAGACATGTTGTAGATGTTATATGAGTAGGCAGATGCTTGCAAGTGTGGAGATCATTTGCATCATTGCAGGACAAATCCCAGAGAGGAAACTGGGGGTGGTAGGGAGCCCGCGCTCAGGGCCCTTTCCGCAACATCCCATCACACACCTGTGCAGCAGGCCTGGGAGCAGCACGGGCAGCAGAAGTCCGAGGAGCAGATGGAGGATGTGGGCGGTGCTCCACTTTCCCCTCCTTCTGCCCCAAAGGCTCCTTCATGTGCCCCGCTTGTTTGATCAAGTTGCTGAGAAGACACCATGAGAGGCAAGAGGTTTAGGACAGGAAGCATTTGATCCCACAAGGAAAAGGATGGGATTCCCTGCAATCTCGAGGGACTCCTTCCTGGACAAACACTCGTGCACTAGGAATTTCCATTTGGCTCCCCAAAACGTCCTGACGCTGGAGGAAAGCTATGGCCATGGGAGGCTCCCACGCAAAGTGCTACATGCTGGCCTTCCAGCAGGAGAACAGCCTTAAGTGGGCCGTGTGTCGGGAGCCTTTTGGAGGTCCTAGGCCCAGCATGTGCAAAGGGGCCCACTCTGGTGCAGAGGTCCAAACAAGCGCAGCCCTCGTCCCTTCCGCCTCCGCCAAGGCTCTCACCTGGCAGCAGGCTGCTTCTCGGGGCCTTGCCGCCTCCTGCCTGCCCCCCAGCTTGGCAGCATGGGCAGACACAGCTCCTTGCGCTGCCGCAGGAGCTTTCTAGGCTGCCACTCTGCAAGGAGGAAGGGAGGAAGCTCTTGAGCAGAGCCTGCTGAGCAGCACCTTTCCAGGTGGCTGCTGTGAGGCAGCGTGGGGGGACAGGGAGCCAACGTGCCCCGCAGGCCGGCAGCTTTGGCCTTACCTCTCTTGGCCCTGGGACACTGGGGCACCTCAGGCTTTTTCTGCGTCCGTGGAGGGGCAGCGGGAGCAGCCTTGGCTTCTGGGCTGCCTTCCTCCAGAAGCTGAAACCTGCAAAGCAGAAGACAAGGCACGTTTGAAGAAAGGGGGCTGTCTGCCCCTGGCCTCTTGCTGGCGCTAATGCTCCCCCCTGTTGTCGGAGAACACCTTGCCTGCCATCTGCTTCTTGGAGGGTTTTTGCCAGTGTCTGTCCAAAGGCAGAGGACGTGGCTTAAATTCTTGAGAGCGCTGAGCACGGGCAGTTCAGAGTGCGAGCAGCATCTAGGGGGCGGCCCTGTCAGCAAAGCTAAGGGCTGCAGAGGAAACGCACTCACCTGGGGAACACGTGGACTCGGCTAGACCTGGTGCCAGGAGTAACGATGTTTCCGCTTGGCTCAGCAGGATCCTCTGCCCAAGGGACCTGCAAGACAACCCAGGCCCGTTGGGAGGTTTCTGAGGCAGCTCCCTGCCTGCTGACAAAGGCAGCAGCCCCTCGTCCTGCTACAAGAGGAGCCTGCCGCTGCAAATCCCTCTTCTGAGTCCTCTGCCATGCACAGTAGCCCCCAGTTGTGGAGTGGAGATGCTCCACAGCAAAGACTTGCAAGTGCTCAATAGCCATGCCAAGCATTTAGTAGAGACAGGCATCCAGGAAGACAGGGAGTGTTTTCCTAGGGAGTGGGGAATTTGGTGAAGGGCCACGCACTGCAGAAGGTGTTTGTGTAGCCCGCCACATGCAGGATGGCCACGGAGATTTCCCAAAGCAATGGAAGTAGGCCTGGGAAGCTGAGCAACTTACACTGCGAAGGGCCGCAAAGAGGCTTGCCCTTCTCCCCAGCCGTTGGATGCAGCTGGCGTAAAACATCATGCAGAGCGTGTCGCCCTGGCGGCTCAGCACACCAATGTCCCGGAAGGCAAAGGCCACATTCTGCTTGTTCTCCAAGTGGAAAGAGAATAAGTGGATGGTCTCTTCCACACAGGCTTCCACCACACGCCGTGGCAAGGACGTCACCAGGGACAAGAGCTGGTAGTTCAGTGGCTCGATTTGGATGTCGTCTGCAAGGAAGTCAAGCAGTGTCAGTGCTGCAGCAGGCGCAATTTCCAGGACTAGGTGAGAAAGACATGGGAGTGGCAGAGAGATGAAAGTGGGGGCAGGTTAGGGCAAGAGAGCCCAACTTGCTGCAACACTTGCAGCAGAAGACTCCAGAGAAGGTCCTTCCCAAGAAAGAGCTCTCTGTGTGGGTGCTTGCGTGGGGGGAGCTCTGTGTGTTCCCCTAGTTGTGGAGGGCATTGCCTGCTTCTGGCAGCCCCTGCAAAGCGCAGGGAGCACACTCCCAGCCCGGGTACAGTGGCAAGGGGAAGCGGAGGGTGGTCCCTGCTGTCTCACCGGGGAGAGTCACTTCGGGGCACGTGAGCCCACGCGGCCAGACCATCTGCATGCCCAACTTGAAAATGGGTCTTCGAACCATGAGCACCTCTTCTGCACCCAGGTACAATGGCTCTTCAACTGTACAGAAGGTGCCAAGACCCTCCAGCAGGACACCCTGCACACGGAAAAGACAAAAACATGATGAGTAAGCAGTGTGTTGGTGGAAAACAGGAGGACTCTGCAAGTGTGGGCAGGCTGCTCTGTGCTCTCCCTGCTGCTGCTGCTGCAGCTGCAATAAGGAGCACTGTGGAAAGCTTTGGAGGAGAGCTTCTTGCTGCGATGCTGTCTTCACCCTCCTCTGCACATATGGCCCTCCCTGTCCTCCCAGTATTTCCTAGCATCTCAGAGCACAAGAAGATGCCAGGGCTCTCCCAGAGCACCAAGGGAGGAAACTGCCTCTGTCTCTCTGCTTGATCTCTCCGTTCTGGCCACAGGCAAAAGAGAAGGTGCACGAGGTGCCGACTGTTTTCTCCCACGAGCTCTGCACGTGCTTTCTCCCCAGGTGAGCTAAGGAGGTGCTCTGCCGCACGCTGGCCGGTGCCAGTGCGCTGCCATTGCGCTGGGGGAAGGATCGTTCCCAGGGCCCAGGACGGCCTGGGAAACTGCAAGGCTGCAGGGCGAGGGGATCAGGACGCCAGCCCACCTTGCCAATCACAAGCTGCTGCAGGATGTAACGGGAAACAGCATCCCAAACCATGACAATCTCTGTGAAGCAAGGGAAAAAAGTGTCAGGCAGCTCCAAGCTCTGCGCAAGCTGCTCCTCCCGGGGTGACAGAGGCACGCACATTCAAATCAACCAAAAAGCCACTCCACCAGCTGCCGAGCTGGCCTATGGCACCGTTGCAGGCTGCCCGCCTCCTGCTGATCCCCATGGAGGTGCAGAGAAGAAAGCGGGACAAGGGAAGGGTTTGGCAGAAGGGCAGTGGCCACCTGCCTCCTGGCCAAGGATGCCATCTCCAAGCTCAAGCTATGTTCTGCCCACTGGAGGCCCACAAGGATACAGGAGGAAGAAACGGAGCTTGCACCAAACAAGAAGAGAAGCGGCATTGGTGGCAGGCTCTTGAGAGACCCGTGGGAATGCCGGGACACCTGCAGCCCCTGGAGGAAGGACCCCTTCCCACCCAGAGCCAGTCCCCAGAGGGCCTCCCCCTTCCCAGGCAGATCTGACCCCACACTGCAACTCCCTGAGCAGAGGGAGCTCTGCCCAAAGGAGCTTGGGGCTCAGGGCAGCAGCACGACCAAGAACCATGAGTCCCGCACAACACTCTGTCTCCCAAGCGGGATAGGGTCCTTGAGCCAGGCTCTTACAACAGCCCCCAGCCCTCTGCAGGCTACAGCCCCGGAGCCACAGCTGCTTTGACAGCTAACAAGTTCTGCGGCACTTGCTGAAGCAGCGCCCAAAGCCCTTACCCTCAGCAGCGAGCTGCAGGAGCACAGGGAACAAAACGGAGTACGCCGGACTGATGATCTGAGTCCAGAAGCCCTCCATCTTGGCTTCCCACCTGTCCTTGGTTCGCTGGTCAAGCAGGGAAGAAGGATTCTCTTCTCGCGACCTCGCCAAGGACTCCTCTCTCTCCAACGAGCCCCTTATTCTCAGCCCGTGAGGGAGAGCTTCCCCGAGCACTCTCACTGCCTTCTGTGTGCGCTCCTCGTCACCGAGAAGCTCCAAAGGGCAGCAGTGGAGCAGAGCACGGCGAGCAGTGACCAGCAGCGCGCGTGCCTGGCAGGGAAGTGACCGGGCCCTGCCAGTCGCTGGGTTAACCTCCTTGTGATGCAGCACAAGCCAGTGTGACCTCAGCGCGTGTCACCAGGGGCTGCATAAGGGGAGCGGCAGCTCAAACACCCAGGGAAGGCGGTGATTCCTCCCAGGGAAGGAGATTGTAGTGAGGTGGGGGGGGGGTCCATTTCTTCTCCACAATTACCACAGCTAGGACAAGAGGAAATGGCCTCAAGCAGCACCACGGGACGTTCAGTTAAGACCGTAGGAGGAATGTCTACAGGGTAAGACGAGCCAAGCATTGGAACAGGCTGCCCAGGAACATCATGGAGTCACAGTCCCTGGCAGTGCTCAAGATGTGTGTGGTTGAGGTACTTAAGGACATGGTTTAGCAGGTGTGGTATTGAACTGTTTATAGTTCAACTCAGTGATCCAAAAAGGTGTTTTCTAACCAAAACGGGTCTCTGATTCTATGATTCTAAGGTTTTGGCACTAGCAATGATCAAGGCGGAGCTGGTGTGGAACAGAAGGGGAACATGCCCTTCACACACAGTGTCTGCAGGTGTTTGCCCAGGCTCCTGGCCCCAGCACGAGACAGCGGGTCCCACTCCATGGCTGTCCCCCATGTCCCGGCAGTGGAGGTTGTGCACGTGGCCTGGGCGCCGTGGTCCTCATGCCTAGTGCAGTGTGATGGCCAAGACTGGGGATGCTGGGGCAGATGTTTTTTCTGGGGGGAGCACTGCCGGATTAGGGGGTGTTTGTGGGGGTGCTGGTAGTCTGGGGCATTGGCCCATTTTGTGGAATATTTCTGTGCTTCAGGGATGTTCCAGTCTTTGTGGACTGGTGCCAATTGAAGCGGGTGGTTCCCATTGCAGTGTTGCTGGTGTTTTGAGGGTGCTGGCCCTGCTCCATGGAGGCCCTGGGAAATGCTGCTCGAGACTGGCCCATGCAGCTCTGCAGTTGGTTTTGCATGGCTGGCTCCCATAGTCAGTGCCCGGAGCTCCATGGCTTTTGTGTGTACAGGTGCTCAGCGTGTTTGAAGGGAAGAAAGGCAGAGCGAGGTGGGAAGGTCCTCCCTGTGCTGGGGTCGGTCGCTGTTGCAAATGTCCCATTACGTTTTTAGGTGTGAGGGGCTCTTTCTGCATGGGTCCTTGGTCTCAGTACAGGAGGAGAGTCAGACTTTTCCTGGAAAAGTGATGACCGCTTCTGCCACTCCGTGCTGCTCTGTGTCCATGGAAGGGCCCCAACTGCCATCTTGCGTGTCCTGGGCTCATCTCAAGTGGCTGAGGCCAGGAGCTGCAAGGCCCCCAGACAGTCCAGTTGCTGCCAGGAAATGGCCTGTGGTGCTGGGAATGGCCCTTAGGCAGCAGGGCAGACGGAGCACCTGGCGCCGACCAGCAGCATGTCCTCCCTCTGTGCAATAGGGAGAGCTCGTGTGCTCTGCATGGTGCAGAGAGAGGGCCCAAAATGCCTGTGCCCGAGCACTGCAGGATTTGTGTGGCCACACACAGAGGCAACATAGACCCGCACTCTGCGGAGCGCCACTCTCCTTCCCTTGCTTGCAACTGCCTGTGCAACTGCTCTGAATGGTGGGCATGCATGTCTTAGGGCACGTGCACTCTGCTGCACAATCATCTGCCAACAGGAAGGGAGAAATATCTTGGTGGTGTGCTGATCTGGATATGACGTCCCATTGCCAAGGCAGCAGCGCATGCTGGTGAGTCCTGAGAGGAAGATTTAAGTTTCCAAATCCGTTCCCTGTACCCTTCTGCCTTAGGAAGTCACCTGGACAATTCCACCCCAAGAAGAGCCTTGAGCACATGGTGCTTCTTGAGTATCTGGCTCCTTTATCCAAGATGCTCTCGAGCCCGAAAGGGACTCGAAGCTGAAGAGCAGGAGGAAGAATGGCATTCCACGCTAGAACAGGAGGAGGACTCTCCCTCGTGGCTGTTTCTTCGCAAGCCATAAAGAGCGATGCAGGCATCCTGGCGGCAGCATCCCCCATCAGGGGAGGGAGTTTACGCCTTCCCACCTGCTGAACCCGGGTGTGTGTAACTCACAAAACATCTTCTTCCATTTTGCCATGCAGAACATAAGACGCTTCCTTTCCCACTGCATATGGATTGACATGTCTCAGAGCAGGATTTAGGCAAGGTTTTCCCCATGCTACGGTCTCCCGGAGCTGGGAAGGGTCTTTCTTAGAGCCAAGGAAGCTGCCGGCAGGGAGGAGCTGCCAGGCTGTGCAGGCCTGCCCCACAGGCCTGCCGACTTTGCTTTTGGCTACTGATGGGGGATAGCTTGTGCCTCGCAAGCATATCCTCTGCCTGCGGCAGCCTGCCTGCCCTTGCTCAAGGCTTGTCCCAGGGTGCAGAAAGCGGTGTCACAGCGCCCAGTGTCATCTCAGAAACGGCTGCCCTGGAGGGCCCTTCCAATGGCCTTTCTTCTTCCTTTTCTCTGGTCAAGATAGGCATGACCTAGAGCGAGCGTGTCCCGGGATGGGGACTCCACGATCTCCCTGCTGTCCTCTGCCCCCTGCCTGCCCTTCCAAAGATGCCCTGGTGCCGCTTGCAAGCTTCACACCGCACCAAAGAAAGGCTCACATGAACTCAGAAAGGGAGTTTATTTTGGGGGAAGAAAGACATTTCTCCCGGATACGTCCAGCTTGTGGCCCCGCTGCTCTTTCTTCTGGAGGCTGCACATCACTGAAGCACTGAGGGGAACAGGAGAAAGATGCTGAGTGTGTCATGACATGCAGGTGCCTCCTAGAAATCCAAAGGCACATCCCAGCCCCACCCCATTTCCCCGCAAGGGATGGCTGGGCCAGGCAAAGGAGAGGCCAAGCTCCAAGGGCACTTGTGTGCCCTGGCATAGGGGGCAGCCAAAGACCCTCTTTCCCCCAGGCCTTGGCACAAAGGGCTTGGCAGGAGCAGGGACCCTGCCTGCCTTGGGAGCCACTTACCGGCGAGCCTCCTCCTGCAGCTGCAGCCTCTGGCGGTTTTGGACCACCTTCTCCCTCCAGCGATCCCGGAGGACTTTGTAGGATTCCACGAGCTGCAAGGTCTGCTTTGCTCGTGGCGAGAGGTACCTGCAAAGGATCAACAAAGTCCTGCTGCTGCTCCCTGGGGGCCCCTTGGGGCTTCTTCTCTCCTCAGCCCCTGCACATCCCCACCAGCTCAAAGGAGGGCCTGTCGTCTGCCGTGCTCAGCAGCTGAGTGCCAGCACCTGCACAGGGTCGGGAGCCACCATGGTGCCAGGCCCTGCCTGGCAGCTGGCATGCCAGTGCACACTCACTTGTCAGGGGGCACCCCTCTGTCTGGGGAACAGTGCTGCTCATGATGGCGTGCAGGCTTCAGCACTCGGATCTGTATTGCAAGAGCAAGAAGAAGAAAAGTTTTCAGTGGGGAGGAGAGAACGGGGGAGAGAGCACTAGCGCACTCATAGAGGAGGCGCCTAAGCGTTCCAGAGCTGTGCTCAGGCTATACAAGCAGCTGATGCAACGGGCTACAAGAGCTGGCTTCCTGGGTGATGCACCCTGTTCCGAAGGCTGTCAAAGACATCTCATAGGGTCTCTTTTCAAGCAGGGTCCACACTGGGACATTGGGGAATTGTTGGCTGTTGCTCTTCCCCCTCTCTTCCACCACTGCCCTTGAGCCTCACTGGCTCCTTGTCCTGTGTCAGCACAGTGGGAATATGGCTCTCTGCTGCCCTAACTGATCAGGGACGAAAGAGCCACCGGCATCTTTCTAATGCCTTGAGTGCAAACCCACCCATTTCTGTGATTAAAAAAACCCCAGAAGACATGTTGTAGATGTTATATGAGTAGGCAGATGCTTGCAAGTGTGGAGATCATTTGCATCATTGCAGGACAAATCCCAGAGAGGAAACTGGGGGTGGTAGGGAGCCCGCGCTCAGGGCCCTTTCCGCAACATCCCATCACACACCTGTGCAGCAGGCCTGGGAGCAGCACGGGCAGCAGAAGTCCGAGGAGCAGATGGAGGATGTGGGCGGTGCTCCACTTTCCCCTCCTTCTGCCCCAAAGGCTCCTTCATGTGCCCCGCTTGTTTGATCAAGTTGCTGAGAAGACACCATGAGAGGCAAGAGGTTTAGGACAGGAAGCATTTGATCCCACAAGGAAAAGGATGGGATTCCCTGCAATCTCGAGGGACTCCTTCCTGGACAAACACTCGTGCACTAGGAATTTCCATTTGGCTCCCCAAAACGTCCTGACGCTGGAGGAAAGCTATGGCCATGGGAGGCTCCCACGCAAAGTGCTACATGCTGGCCTTCCAGCAGGAGAACAGCCTTAAGTGGGCCGTGTGTCGGGAGCCTTTTGGAGGTCCTAGGCCCAGCATGTGCAAAGGGGCCCACTCTGGTGCAGAGGTCCAAACAAGCGCAGCCCTCGTCCCTTCCGCCTCCACCAAGGCTCTCACCTGGCAGCAGGCTGCTTCTCGGGGCCTTGCCGCCTCCTGCCTGCCCCCCAGCTTGGCAGCATGGGCAGACACAGCTCCTTGCGCTGCCGCAGGAGCTTTCTAGGCTGCCACTCTGCAAGGAGGAAGGGAGGAAGCTCTTGAGCAGAGCCTGCTGAGCAGCACCTTTCCAGGTGGCTGCTGTGAGGCAGCGTGGGGGGACAGGGAGCCAACGTGCCCCGCAGGCCGGCAGCTTTGGCCTTACCTCTCTTGGCCCTGGGACACTGGGGCACCTCAGGCTTTTTCTGCGTCCGTGGAGGGGCAGCGGGAGCAGCCTTGGCTTCTGGGCTGCCTTCCTCCAGAAGCTGAAACCTGCAAAGCAGAAGACAAGGCACGTTTGAAGAAAGGGGGCTGTCTGCCCCTGGCCTCTTGCTGGCGCTAATGCTCCCCCCTGTTGTCGGAGAACACCTTGCCTGCCATCTGCTTCTTGGAGGGTTTTTGCCAGTGTCTGTCCAAAGGCAGAGGACGTGGCTTAAATTCTTGAGAGCGCTGAGCACGGGCAGTTCAGAGTGCGAGCAGCATCTAGGGGGCGGCCCTGTCAGCAAAGCTAAGGGCTGCAGAGGAAACGCACTCACCTGGGGAACACGTGGACTCGGCTAGACCTGGTGCCAGGAGTAACGATGTTTCCGCTTGGCTCAGCAGGATCCTCTGCCCAAGGGACCTGCAAGACAACCCAGGCCCGTTGGGAGGTTTCTGAGGCAGCTCCCTGCCTGCTGACAAAGGCAGCAGCCCCTCGTCCTGCTACAAGAGGAGCCTGCCGCTGCAAATCCCTCTTCTGAGTCCTCTGCCATGCACAGTAGCCCCCAGTTGTGGAGTGGAGATGCTCCACAGCAAAGACTTGCAAGTGCTCAATAGCCATGCCAAGCATTTAGTAGAGACAGGCATCCAGGAAGACAGGGAGTGTTTTCCTAGGGAGTGGGGAATTTGGTGAAGGGCCACGCACTGCAGAAGGTGTTTGTGTAGCCCGCCACATGCAGGATGGCCACGGAGATTTCCCAAAGCAATGGAAGTAGGCCTGGGAAGCTGAGCAACTTACACTGCGAAGGGCCGCAAAGAGGCTTGCCCTTCTCCCCAGCCGTTGGATGCAGCTGGCGTAAAACATCATGCAGAGCGTGTCGCCCTGGCGGCTCAGCACACCAATGTCCCGGAAGGCAAAGGCCACATTCTGCTTGTTCTCCAAGTGGAAAGAGAATAAGTGGATGGTCTCTTCCACACAGGCTTCCACCACACGCCGTGGCAAGGACGTCACCAGGGACAAGAGCTGGTAGTTCAGTGGCTCGATTTGGATGTCGTCTGCAAGGAAGTCAAGCAGTGTCAGTGCTGCAGCAGGCGCAATTTCCAGGACTAGGTGAGAAAGACATGGGAGTGGCAGAGAGATGAAAGTGGGGGCAGGTTAGGGCAAGAGAGCCCAACTTGCTGCAACACTTGCAGCAGAAGACTCCAGAGAAGGTCCTTCCCAAGAAAGAGCTCTCTGTGTGGGTGCTTGCGTGGGGGGAGCTCTGTGTGTTCCCCTAGTTGTGGAGGGCATTGCCTGCTTCTGGCAGCCCCTGCAAAGCGCAGGGAGCACACTCCCAGCCCGGGTACAGTGGCAAGGGGAAGCGGAGGGTGGTCCCTGCTGTCTCACCGGGGAGAGTCACTTCGGGGCACGTGAGCCCACGCGGCCAGACCATCTGCATGCCCAACTTGAAAATGGGTCTTCGAACCATGAGCACCTCTTCTGCACCCAGGTACAATGGCTCTTCAACTGTACAGAAGGTGCCAAGACCCTCCAGCAGGACACCCTGCACACGGAAAAGACAAAAACATGATGAGTAAGCAGTGTGTTGGTGGAAAACAGGAGGACTCTGCAAGTGTGGGCAGGCTGCTCTGTGCTCTCCCTGCTGCTGCTGCTGCAGCTGCAATAAGGAGCACTGTGGAAAGCTTTGGAGGAGAGCTCCTTGCTGCGATGCTGTCTTCACCCTCCTCTGCACATATGGCCCTCCCTGTCCTCCCAGTATTTCCTAGCATCTCAGAGCACAAGAAGATGCCAGGGCTCTCCCAGAGCACCAAGGGAGGAAACTGCCTCTGTCTCTCTGCTTGATCTCTCCGTTCTGGCCACAGGCAAAAGAGAAGGTGCACGAGGTGCCGACTGTTTTCTCCCACGAGCTCTGCACGTGCTTTCTCCCCAGGTGAGCTAAGGAGGTGCTCTGCCGCACGCTGGCCGGTGCCAGTGCGCTGCCATTGCGCTGGGGGAAGGATCGTTCCCAGGGCCCAGGACGGCCTGGGAAACTGCAAGGCTGCAGGGCGAGGGGATCAGGACGCCAGCCCACCTTGCCAATCACAAGCTGCTGCAGGATGTAACGGGAAACAGCATCCCAAACCATGACAATCTCTGTGAAGCAAGGGAAAAAAGTGTCAGGCAGCTCCAAGCTCTGCGCAAGCTGCTCCTCCCGGGGTGACAGAGGCACGCACATTCAAATCAACCAAAAAGCCACTCCACCAGCTGCCGAGCTGGCCTATGGCACCGTTGCAGGCTGCCCGCCTCCTGCTGATCCCCATGGAGGTGCAGAGAAGAAAGCGGGACAAGGGAAGGGTTTGGCAGAAGGGCAGTGGCCACCTGCCTCCTGGCCAAGGATGCCATCTCCAAGCTCAAGCTATGTTCTGCCCACTGGAGGCCCACAAGGATACAGGAGGAAGAAACAGAGCTTGCACCAAACAAGAAGAGAAGCGGCATTGGTGGCAGGCTCTTGAGAGACCCGTGGGAATGCCGGGACACCTGCAGCCCCTGGAGGAAGGACCCCTTCCCACCCAGAGCCAGTCCCCAGAGGGCCTCCCCCTTCCCAGGCAGATCTGACCCCACACTGCAACTCCCTGAGCAGAGGGAGCTCTGCCCAAAGGAGCTTGGGGCTCAGGGCAGCAGCACGACCAAGAACCATGAGTCCCGCACAACACTCTGTCTCCCAAGCGGGATAGGGTCCTTGAGCCAGGCTCTTACAACAGCCCCCAGCCCTCTGCAGGCTACAGCCCCGGAGCCACAGCTGCTTTGACAGCTAACAAGTTCTGCGGCACTTGCTGAAGCAGCGCCCAAAGCCCTTACCCTCAGCAGCGAGCTGCAGGAGCACAGGGAACAAAACGGAGTACGCCGGACTGATGATCTGAGTCCAGAAGCCCTCCATCTTGGCTTCCCACCTGTCCTTGGTTCGCTGGTCAAGCAGGGAAGAAGGATTCTCTTCTCGCGACCTCGCCAAGGACTCCTCTCTCTCCAACGAGCCCCTTATTCTCAGCCCGTGAGGGAGAGCTTCCCCGAGCACTCTCACTGCCTTCTGTGTGCGCTCCTCGTCACCGAGAAGCTCCAAAGGGCAGCAGTGGAGCAGAGCACGGCGAGCAGTGACCAGCAGCGCGCGTGCCTGGCAGGGAAGTGACCGGGCCCTGCCAGTCGCTGGGTTAACCTCCTTGTGATGCAGCACAAGCCAGTGTGACCTCAGCGCGTGTCACCAGGGGCTGCATAAGGGGAGCGGCAGCTCAAACACCCAGGGAAGGCGGTGATTCCTCCCAGGGAAGGAGATTGTAGTGAGGTGGGGGGGGGGTCCATTTCTTCTCCACAATTACCACAGCTAGGACAAGAGGAAATGGCCTCAAGCAGCACCACGGGACGTTCAGTTAAGACCGTAGGAGGAATGTCTACAGGGTAAGACGAGCCAAGCATTGGAACAGGCTGCCCAGGAACATCATGGAGTCACAGTCCCTGGCAGTGCTCAAGATGTGTGTGGTTGAGGTACTTAAGGACATGGTTTAGCAGGTGTGGTATTGAACTGTTTATAGTTCAACTCAGTGATCCAAAAAGGTGTTTTCTAACCAAAACGGGTCTCTGATTCTATGATTCTAAGGTTTTGGCACTAGCAATGATCAAGGCGGAGCTGGTGTGGAACAGAAGGGGAACATGCCCTTCACACACAGTGTCTGCAGGTGTTTGCCCAGGCTCCTGGCCCCAGCACGAGACAGCGGGTCCCACTCCATGGCTGTCCCCCATGTCCCGGCAGTGGAGGTGGTGCACGTGGCCTGGGCGCCGTGGTCCTCATGCCTAGTGCAGTGTGATGGCCAAGACTGGGGATGCTGGGGCAGATGTTTTTTCTGGGGGGAGCACTGCCGGATTAGGGGGTGTTTGTGGGGGTGCTGGTAGTCTGGGGCATTGGCCCATTTTGTGGAATATTTCTGTGCTTCAGGGATGTTCCAGTCTTTGTGGACTGGTGCCAATTGAAGCGGGTGGTTCCCATTGCAGTGTTGCTGGTGTTTTGAGGGTGCTGGCCCTGCTCCATGGAGGCCCTGGGAAATGCTGCTCGAGACTGGCCCATGCAGCTCTGCAGTTGGTTTTGCATGGCTGGCTCCCATAGTCAGTGCCCGGAGCTCCATGGCTTTTGTGTGTACAGGTGCTCAGCGTGTTTGAAGGGAAGAAAGGCAGAGCGAGGTGGGAAGGTCCTCCCTGTGCTGGGGTCGGTCGCTGTTGCAAATGTCCCATTACGTTTTTAGGTGTGAGGGGCTCTTTCTGCATGGGTCCTTGGTCTCAGTACAGGAGGAGAGTCAGACTTTTCCTGGAAAAGTGATGACCGCTTCTGCCACTCCGTGCTGCTCTGTGTCCATGGAAGGGCCCCAACTGCCATCTTGCGTGTCCTGGGCTCATCTCAAGTGGCTGAGGCCAGGAGCTGCAAGGCCCCCAGACAGTCCAGTTGCTGCCAGGAAATGGCCTGTGGTGCTGGGAATGGCCCTTAGGCAGCAGGGCAGACGGAGCACCTGGCGCCGACCAGCAGCATGTCCTCCCTCTGTGCAATAGGGAGAGCTCGTGTGCTCTGCATGGTGCAGAGAGAGGGCCCAAAATGCCTGTGCCCGAGCACTGCAGGATTTGTGTGGCCACACACAGAGGCAACATAGACCCGCACTCTGCGGAGCGCCACTCTCCTTCCCTTGCTTGCAACTGCCTGTGCAACTGCTCTGAATGGTGGGCATGCATGTCTTAGGGCACGTGCACTCTGCTGCACAATCATCTGCCAACAGGAAGGGAGAAATATCTTGGTGGTGTGCTGATCTGGATATGACGTCCCATTGCCAAGGCAGCAGCGCATGCTGGTGAGTCCTGAGAGGAAGATTTAAGTTTCCAAATCCGTTCCCTGTACCCTTCTGCCTTAGGAAGTCACCTGGACAATTCCACCCCAAGAAGAGCCTTGAGCACATGGTGCTTCTTGAGTATCTGGCTCCTTTATCCAAGATGCTCTCGAGCCCGAAAGGGACTCGAAGCTGAAGAGCAGGAGGAAGAATGGCATTCCACGCTAGAACAGGAGGAGGACTCTCCCTCGTGGCTGTTTCTTCGCAAGCCATAAAGAGCGATGCAGGCATCCTGGCGGCAGCATCCCCCATCAGGGGAGGGAGTTTACGCCTTCCCACCTGCTGAACCCGGGTGTGTGTAACTCACAAAACATCTTCTTCCATTTTGCCATGCAGAACATAAGACGCTTCCTTTCCCACTGCATATGGATTGACATGTCTCAGAGCAGGATTTAGGCAAGGTTTTCCCCATGCTACGGTCTCCCGGAGCTGGGAAGGGTCTTTCTTAGAGCCAAGGAAGCTGCCGGCAGGGAGGAGCTGCCAGGCTGTGCAGGCCTGCCCCACAGGCCTGCCGACTTTGCTTTTGGCTACTGATGGGGGATAGCTTGTGCCTCGCAAGCATATCCTCTGCCTGCGGCAGCCTGCCTGCCCTTGCTCAAGGCTTGTCCCAGGGTGCAGAAAGCGGTGTCACAGCGCCCAGTGTCATCTCAGAAACGGCTGCCCTGGAGGGCCCTTCCAATGGCCTTTCTTCTTCCTTTTCTCTGGTCAAGATAGGCATGACCTAGAGCGAGCGTGTCCCGGGATGGGGACTCCACGATCTCCCTGCTGTCCTCTGCCCCCTGCCTGCCCTTCCAAAGATGCCCTGGTGCCGCTTGCAAGCTTCACACCGCACCAAAGAAAGGCTCACATGAACTCAGAAAGGGAGTTTATTTTGGGGGAAGAAAGACATTTCTCCCGGATACGTCCAGCTTGTGGCCCCGCTGCTCTTTCTTCTGGAGGCTGCACATCACTGAAGCACTGAGGGGAACAGGAGAAAGATGCTGAGTGTGTCATGACATGCAGGTGCCTCCTAGAAATCCAAAGGCACATCCCAGCCCCACCCCATTTCCCCGCAAGGGATGGCTGGGCCAGGCAAAGGAGAGGCCAAGCTCCAAGGGCACTTGTGTGCCCTGGCATAGGGGGCAGCCAAAGACCCTCTTTCCCCCAGGCCTTGGCACAAAGGGCTTGGCAGGAGCAGGGACCCTGCCTGCCTTGGGAGCCACTTACCGGCGAGCCTCCTCCTGCAGCTGCAGCCTCTGGCGGTTTTGGACCACCTTCTCCCTCCAGCGATCCCGGAGGACTTTGTAGGATTCCACGAGCTGCAAGGTCTGCTTTGCTCGTGGCGAGAGGTACCTGCAAAGGATCAACAAAGTCCTGCTGCTGCTCCCTGGGGGCCCCTTGGGGCTTCTTCTCTCCTCAGCCCCTGCACATCCCCACCAGCTCAAAGGAGGGCCTGTCGTCTGCCGTGCTCAGCAGCTGAGTGCCAGCACCTGCACAGGGTCGGGAGCCACCATGGTGCCAGGCCCTGCCTGGCAGCTGGCATGCCAGTGCACACTCACTTGTCAGGGGGCACCCCTCTGTCTGGGGAACAGTGCTGCTCATGATGGCGTGCAGGCTTCAGCACTCGGATCTGTATTGCAAGAGCAAGAAGAAGAAAAGTTTTCAGTGGGGAGGAGAGAACGGGGGAGAGAGCACTAGCGCACTCATAGAGGAGGCGCCTAAGCGTTCCAGAGCTGTGCTCAGGCTATACAAGCAGCTGATGCAACGGGCTACAAGAGCTGGCTTCCTGGGTGATGCACCCTGTTCCGAAGGCTGTCAAAGACATCTCATAGGGTCTCTTTTCAAGCAGGGTCCACACTGGGACATTGGGGAATTGTTGGCTGTTGCTCTTCCCCCTCTCTTCCACCACTGCCCTTGAGCCTCACTGGCTCCTTGTCCTGTGTCAGCACAGTGGGAATATGGCTCTCTGCTGCCCTAACTGATCAGGGACGAAAGAGCCACCGGCATCTTTCTAATGCCTTGAGTGCAAACCCACCCATTTCTGTGATTAAAAAAACCCCAGAAGACATGTTGTAGATGTTATATGAGTAGGCAGATGCTTGCAAGTGTGGAGATCATTTGCATCATTGCAGGACAAATCCCAGAGAGGAAACTGGGGGTGGTAGGGAGCCCGCGCTCAGGGCCCTTTCCGCAACATCCCATCACACACCTGTGCAGCAGGCCTGGGAGCAGCACGGGCAGCAGAAGTCCGAGGAGCAGATGGAGGATGTGGGCGGTGCTCCACTTTCCCCTCCTTCTGCCCCAAAGGCTCCTTCATGTGCCCCGCTTGTTTGATCAAGTTGCTGAGAAGACACCATGAGAGGCAAGAGGTTTAGGACAGGAAGCATTTGATCCCACAAGGAAAAGGATGGGATTCCCTGCAATCTCGAGGGACTCCTTCCTGGACAAACACTCGTGCACTAGGAATTTCCATTTGGCTCCCCAAAACGTCCTGACGCTGGAGGAAAGCTATGGCCATGGGAGGCTCCCACGCAAAGTGCTACATGCTGGCCTTCCAGCAGGAGAACAGCCTTAAGTGGGCCGTGTGTCGGGAGCCTTTTGGAGGTCCTAGGCCCAGCATGTGCAAAGGGGCCCACTCTGGTGCAGAGGTCCAAACAAGCGCAGCCCTCGTCCCTTCCGCCTCCACCAAGGCTCTCACCTGGCAGCAGGCTGCTTCTCGGGGCCTTGCCGCCTCCTGCCTGCCCCCCAGCTTGGCAGCATGGGCAGACACAGCTCCTTGCGCTGCCGCAGGAGCTTTCTAGGCTGCCACTCTGCAAGGAGGAAGGGAGGAAGCTCTTGAGCAGAGCCTGCTGAGCAGCACCTTTCCAGGTGGCTGCTGTGAGGCAGCGTGGGGGGACAGGGAGCCAACGTGCCCCGCAGGCCGGCAGCTTTGGCCTTACCTCTCTTGGCCCTGGGACACTGGGGCACCTCAGGCTTTTTCTGCGTCCGTGGAGGGGCAGCGGGAGCAGCCTTGGCTTCTGGGCTGCCTTCCTCCAGAAGCTGAAACCTGCAAAGCAGAAGACAAGGCACGTTTGAAGAAAGGGGGCTGTCTGCCCCTGGCCTCTTGCTGGCGCTAATGCTCCCCCCTGTTGTCGGAGAACACCTTGCCTGCCATCTGCTTCTTGGAGGGTTTTTGCCAGTGTCTGTCCAAAGGCAGAGGACGTGGCTTAAATTCTTGAGAGCGCTGAGCACGGGCAGTTCAGAGTGCGAGCAGCATCTAGGGGGCGGCCCTGTCAGCAAAGCTAAGGGCTGCAGAGGAAACGCACTCACCTGGGGAACACGTGGACTCGGCTAGACCTGGTGCCAGGAGTAACGATGTTTCCGCTTGGCTCAGCAGGATCCTCTGCCCAAGGGACCTGCAAGACAACCCAGGCCCGTTGGGAGGTTTCTGAGGCAGCTCCCTGCCTGCTGACAAAGGCAGCAGCCCCTCGTCCTGCTACAAGAGGAGCCTGCCGCTGCAAATCCCTCTTCTGAGTCCTCTGCCATGCACAGTAGCCCCCAGTTGTGGAGTGGAGATGCTCCACAGCAAAGACTTGCAAGTGCTCAATAGCCATGCCAAGCATTTAGTAGAGACAGGCATCCAGGAAGACAGGGAGTGTTTTCCTAGGGAGTGGGGAATTTGGTGAAGGGCCACGCACTGCAGAAGGTGTTTGTGTAGCCCGCCACATGCAGGATGGCCACGGAGATTTCCCAAAGCAATGGAAGTAGGCCTGGGAAGCTGAGCAACTTACACTGCGAAGGGCCGCAAAGAGGCTTGCCCTTCTCCCCAGCCGTTGGATGCAGCTGGCGTAAAACATAATGCAGAGCGTGTCGCCCTGGCGGCTCAGCACACCAATGTCCCGGAAGGCAAAGGCCACATTCTGCTTGTTCTCCAAGTGGAAAGAGAATAAGTGGATGGTCTCTTCCACACAGGCTTCCACCACACGCCGTGGCAAGGACGTCACCAGGGACAAGAGCTGGTAGTTCAGTGGCTCGATTTGGATGTCGTCTGCAAGGAAGTCAAGCAGTGTCAGTGCTGCAGCAGGCGCAATTTCCAGGACTAGGTGAGAAAGACATGGGAGTGGCAGAGAGATGAAAGTGGGGGCAGGTTAGGGCAAGAGAGCCCAACTTGCTGCAACACTTGCAGCAGAAGACTCCAGAGAAGGTCCTTCCCAAGAAAGAGCTCTCTGTGTGGGTGCTTGCGTGGGGGGAGCTCTGTGTGTTCCCCTAGTTGTGGAGGGCATTGCCTGCTTCTGGCAGCCCCTGCAAAGCGCAGGGAGCACACTCCCAGCCCGGGTACAGTGGCAAGGGGAAGCGGAGGGTGGTCCCTGCTGTCTCACCGGGGAGAGTCACTTCGGGGCACGTGAGCCCACGCGGCCAGACCATCTGCATGCCCAACTTGAAAATGGGTCTTCGAACCCAGAGCACCTCTTCTGCACCCAGGTACAATGGCTCTTCAACTGTACAGAAGGTGCCAAGACCCTCCAGCAGGACACCCTGCACACGGAAAAGACAAAAACATGATGAGTAAGCAGTGTGTTGGTGGAAAACAGGAGGACTCTGCAAGTGTGGGCAGGCTGCTCTGTGCTCTCCCTGCTGCTGCTGCTGCAGCTGCAATAAGGAGCACTGTGGAAAGCTTTGGAGGAGAGCTCCTTGCTGCGATGCTGTCTTCACCCTCCTCTGCACATATGGCCCTCCCTGTCCTCCCAGTATTTCCTAGCATCTCAGAGCACAAGAAGATGCCAGGGCTCTCCCAGAGCACCAAGGGAGGAAACTGCCTCTGTCTCTCTGCTTGATCTCTCCGTTCTGGCCACAGGCAAAAGAGAAGGTGCACGAGGTGCCGACTGTTTTCTCCCACGAGCTCTGCACGTGCTTTCTCCCCAAGTGAGCTAAGGAGGTGCTCTGCCGCACGCTGGCCGGTGCCAGTGCGCTGCCATTGCGCTGGGGGAAGGATCGTTCCCAGGGCCCAGGACGGCCTGGGAAACTGCAAGGCTGCAGGGCGAGGGGATCAGGACGCCAGCCCACCTTGCCAATCACAAGCTGCTGCAGGATGTAACGGGAAACAGCATCCCAAACCATGACAATCTCTGTGAAGCAAGGGAAAAAAGTGTCAGGCAGCTCCAAGCTCTGCGCAAGCTGCTCCTCCCGGGGTGACAGAGGCACGCACATTCAAATCAACCAAAAAGCCACTCCACCAGCTGCCGAGCTGGCCTATGGCACCGTTGCAGGCTGCCCGCCTCCCGCTGATCCCCATGGAGGTGCAGAGAAGAAAGCGGGACAAGGGAAGGGTTTGGCAGAAGGGCAGTGGCCACCTGCCTCCTGGCCAAGGATGCCATCTCCAAGCTCAAGCTATGTTCTGCCCACTGGAGGCCCACAAGGATACAGGAGGAAGAAACAGAGCTTGCACCAAACAAGAAGAGAAGCGGCATTGGTGGCAGGCTCTTGAGAGACCCGTGGGAATGCCGGGACACCTGCAGCCCCTGGAGGAAGGACCCCTTCCCACCCAGAGCCAGTCCCCAGAGGGCCTCCCCCTTCCCAGGCAGATCTGACCCCACACTGCAACTCCCTGAGCAGAGGGAGCTCTGCCCAAAGGAGCTTGGGGCTCAGGGCAGCAGCACGACCAAGAACCATGAGTCCCGCACAACACTCTGTCTCCCAAGCGGGATAGGGTCCTTGAGCCAGGCTCTTACAACAGCCCCCAGCCCTCTGCAGGCTACAGCCCCGGAGCCACAGCTGCTTTGACAGCTAACAAGTTCTGCGGCACTTGCTGAAGCAGCGCCCAAAGCCCTTACCCTCAGCAGCGAGCTGCAGGAGCACAGGGAACAAAACGGAGTACGCCGGACTGATGATCTGAGTCCAGAAGCCCTCCATCTTGGCTTCCCACCTGTCCTTGGTTCGCTGGTCAAGCAGGGAAGAAGGATTCTCTTCTCGCGACCTCGCCAAGGACTCCTCTCTCTCCAACGAGCCCCTTATTCTCAGCCCGTGAGGGAGAGCTTCCCCGAGCACTCTCACTGCCTTCTGTGTGCGCTCCTCGTCACCGAGAAGCTCCAAAGGGCAGCAGTGGAGCAGAGCACGGCGAGCAGTGACCAGCAGCGCGCGTGCCTGGCAGGGAAGTGACCGGGCCCTGCCAGTCGCTGGGTTAACCTCCTTGTGATGCAGCACAAGCCAGTGTGACCTCAGCGCGTGTCACCAGGGGCTGCATAAGGGGAGCGGCAGCTCAAACACCCAGGGAAGGCGGTGATTCCTCCCAGGGAAGGAGATTGTAGTGAGGTGGGGGGGGGGTCCATTTCTTCTCCACAATTACCACAGCTAGGACAAGAGGAAATGGCCTCAAGCAGCACCACGGGACGTTCAGTTAAGACCGTAGGAGGAATGTCTACAGGGTAAGACGAGCCAAGCATTGGAACAGGCTGCCCAGGAACATCATGGAGTCACAGTCCCTGGCAGTGCTCAAGATGTGTGTGGTTGAGGTACTTAAGGACATGGTTTAGCAGGTGTGGTATTGAACTGTTTATAGTTCAACTCAGTGATCCAAAAAGGTGTTTTCTAACCAAAACGGGTCTCTGATTCTATGATTCTAAGGTTTTGGCACTAGCAATGATCAAGGCGGAGCTGGTGTGGAACAGAAGGGGAACATGCCCTTCACACACAGTGTCTGCAGGTGTTTGCCCAGGCTCCTGGCCCCAGCACGAGACAGCGGGTCCCACTCCATGGCTGTCCCCCATGTCCCGGCAGTGGAGGTTGTGCACGTGGCCTGGGCGCCGTGGTCCTCATGCCTAGTGCAGTGTGATGGCCAAGACTGGGGATGCTGGGGCAGATGTTTTTTCTGGGGGGAGCACTGCCGGATTAGGGGGTGTTTGTGGGGGTGCTGGTAGTCTGGGGCATTGGCCCATTTTGTGGAATATTTCTGTGCTTCAGGGATGTTCCAGTCTTTGTGGACTGGTGCCAATTGAAGCGGGTGGTTCCCATTGCAGTGTTGCTGGTGTTTTGAGGGTGCTGGCCCTGCTCCATGGAGGCCCTGGGAAATGCTGCTCGAGACTGGCCCATGCAGCTCTGCAGTTGGTTTTGCATGGCTGGCTCCCATAGGCAGTGCCCGGAGCTCCATGGCTTTTGTGTGTACAGGTGCTCAGCGTGTTTGAAGGGAAGAAAGGCAGAGCGAGGTGGGAAGGTCCTCCCTGTGCTGGGGTCGGTCGCTGTTGCAAATGTCCCATTACGTTTTTAGGTGTGAGGGGCTCTTTCTGCATGGGTCCTTGGTCTCAGTACAGGAGGAGAGTCAGACTTTTCCTGGAAAAGTGATGACCGCTTCTGCCACTCCGTGCTGCTCTGTGTCCATGGAAGGGCCCCAACTGCCATCTTGCGTGTCCTGGGCTCATCTCAAGTGGCTGAGGCCAGGAGCTGCAAGGCCCCCAGACAGTCCAGTTGCTGCCAGGAAATGGCCTGTGGTGCTGGGAATGGCCCTTAGGCAGCAGGGCAGACGGAGCACCTGGCGCCGACCAGCAGCATGTCCTCCCTCTGTGCAATAGGGAGAGCTCGTGTGCTCTGCATGGTGCAGAGAGAGGGCCCAAAATGCCTGTGCCCGAGCACTGCAGGATTTGTGTGGCCACACACAGAGGCAACATAGACCCGCACTCTGCGGAGCGCCACTCTCCTTCCCTTGCTTGCAACTGCCTGTGCAACTGCTCTGAATGGTGGGCATGCATGTCTTAGGGCACGTGCACTCTGCTGCACAATCATCTGCCAACAGGAAGGGAGAAATATCTTGGTGGTGTGCTGATCTGGATATGACGTCCCATTGCCAAGGCAGCAGCGCATGCTGGTGAGTCCTGAGAGGAAGATTTAAGTTTCCAAATCCGTTCCCTGTACCCTTCTGCCTTAGGAAGTCACCTGGACAATTCCACCCCAAGAAGAGCCTTGAGCACATGGTGCTTCTTGAGTATCTGGCTCCTTTATCCAAGATGCTCTCGAGCCCGAAAGGGACTCGAAGCTGAAGAGCAGGAGGAAGAATGGCATTCCACGCTAGAACAGGAGGAGGACTCTCCCTCGTGGCTGTTTCTTCGCAAGCCATAAAGAGCGATGCAGGCATCCTGGCGGCAGCATCCCCCATCAGGGGAGGGAGTTTACGCCTTCCCACCTGCTGAACCCGGGTGTGTGTAACTCACAAAACATCTTCTTCCATTTTGCCATGCAGAACATAAGACGCTTCCTTTCCCACTGCATATGGATTGACATGTCTCAGAGCAGGATTTAGGCAAGGTTTTCCCCATGCTACGGTCTCCCGGAGCTGGGAAGGGTCTTTCTTAGAGCCAAGGAAGCTGCCGGCAGGGAGGAGCTGCCAGGCTGTGCAGGCCTGCCCCACAGGCCTGCCGACTTTGCTTTTGGCTACTGATGGGGGATAGCTTGTGCCTCGCAAGCATATCCTCTGCCTGCGGCAGCCTGCCTGCCCTTGCTCAAGGCTTGTCCCAGGGTGCAGAAAGCGGTGTCACAGCGCCCAGTGTCATCTCAGAAACGGCTGCCCTGGAGGGCCCTTCCAATGGCCTTTCTTCTTCCTTTTCTCTGGTCAAGATAGGCATGACCTAGAGCGAGCGTGTCCCGGGATGGGGACTCCACGATCTCCCTGCTGTCCTCTGCCCCCTGCCTGCCCTTCCAAAGATGCCCTGGTGCCGCTTGCAAGCTTCACACCGCACCAAAGAAAGGCTCACATGAACTCAGAAAGGGAGTTTATTTTGGGGGAAGAAAGACATTTCTCCCGGATACGTCCAGCTTGTGGCCCCGCTGCTCTTTCTTCTGGAGGCTGCACATCACTGAAGCACTGAGGGGAACAGGAGAAAGATGCTGAGTGTGTCATGACATGCAGGTGCCTCCTAGAAATCCAAAGGCACATCCCAGCCCCACCCCATTTCCCCGCAAGGGATGGCTGGGCCAGGCAAAGGAGAGGCCAAGCTCCAAGGGCACTTGTGTGCCCTGGCATAGGGGGCAGCCAAAGACCCTCTTTCCCCCAGGCCTTGGCACAAAGGGCTTGGCAGGAGCAGGGACCCTGCCTGCCTTGGGAGCCACTTACCGGCGAGCCTCCTCCTGCAGCTGCAGCCTCTGGCGGTTTTGGACCACCTTCTCCCTCCAGCGATCCCGGAGGACTTTGTAGGATTCCACGAGCTGCAAGGTCTGCTTTGCTCGTGGCGAGAGGTACCTGCAAAGGATCAACAAAGTCCTGCTGCTGCTCCCTGGGGGCCCCTTGGGGCTTCTTCTCTCCTCAGCCCCTGCACATCCCCACCAGCTCAAAGGAGGGCCTGTCGTCTGCCGTGCTCAGCAGCTGAGTGCCAGCACCTGCACAGGGTCGGGAGCCACCATGGTGCCAGGCCCTGCCTGGCAGCTGGCATGCCAGTGCACACTCACTTGTCAGGGGGCACCCCTCTGTCTGGGGAACAGTGCTGCTCATGATGGCGTGCAGGCTTCAGCACTCGGATCTGTATTGCAAGAGCAAGAAGAAGAAAAGTTTTCAGTGGGGAGGAGAGAACGGGGGAGAGAGCACTAGCGCACTCATAGAGGAGGCGCCTAAGCGTTCCAGAGCTGTGCTCAGGCTATACAAGCAGCTGATGCAACGGGCTACAAGAGCTGGCTTCCTGGGTGATGCACCCTGTTCCGAAGGCTGTCAAAGACATCTCATAGGGTCTCTTTTCAAGCAGGGTCCACACTGGGACATTGGGGAATTGTTGGCTGTTGCTCTTCCCCCTCTCTTCCACCACTGCCCTTGAGCCTCACTGGCTCCTTGTCCTGTGTCAGCACAGTGGGAATATGGCTCTCTGCTGCCCTAACTGATCAGGGACGAAAGAGCCACCGGCATCTTTCTAATGCCTTGAGTGCAAACCCACCCATTTCTGTGATTAAAAAAACCCCAGAAGACATGTTGTAGATGTTATATGAGTAGGCAGATGCTTGCAAGTGTGGAGATCATTTGCATCATTGCAGGACAAATCCCAGAGAGGAAACTGGGGGTGGTAGGGAGCCCGCGCTCAGGGCCCTTTCCGCAACATCCCATCACACACCTGTGCAGCAGGCCTGGGAGCAGCACGGGCAGCAGAAGTCCGAGGAGCAGATGGAGGATGTGGGCGGTGCTCCACTTTCCCCTCCTTCTGCCCCAAAGGCTCCTTCATGTGCCCCGCTTGTTTGATCAAGTTGCTGAGAAGACACCATGAGAGGCAAGAGGTTTAGGACAGGAAGCATTTGATCCCACAAGGAAAAGGATGGGATTCCCTGCAATCTCGAGGGACTCCTTCCTGGACAAACACTCGTGCACTAGGAATTTCCATTTGGCTCCCCAAAACGTCCTGACGCTGGAGGAAAGCTATGGCCATGGGAGGCTCCCACGCAAAGTGCTACATGCTGGCCTTCCAGCAGGAGAACAGCCTTAAGTGGGCCGTGTGTCGGGAGCCTTTTGGAGGTCCTAGGCCCAGCATGTGCAAAGGGGCCCACTCTGGTGCAGAGGTCCAAACAAGCGCAGCCCTCGTCCCTTCCGCCTCCACCAAGGCTCTCACCTGGCAGCAGGCTGCTTCTCGGGGCCTTGCCGCCTCCTGCCTGCCCCCCAGCTTGGCAGCATGGGCAGACACAGCTCCTTGCGCTGCCGCAGGAGCTTTCTAGGCTGCCACTCTGCAAGGAGGAAGGGAGGAAGCTCTTGAGCAGAGCCTGCTGAGCAGCACCTTTCCAGGTGGCTGCTGTGAGGCAGCGTGGGGGGACAGGGAGCCAACGTGCCCCGCAGGCCGGCAGCTTTGGCCTTACCTCTCTTGGCCCTGGGACACTGGGGCACCTCAGGCTTTTTCTGCGTCCGTGGAGGGGCAGCGGGAGCAGCCTTGGCTTCTGGGCTGCCTTCCTCCAGAAGCTGAAACCTGCAAAGCAGAAGACAAGGCACGTTTGAAGAAAGGGGGCTGTCTGCCCCTGGCCTCTTGCTGGCGCTAATGCTCCCCCCTGTTGTCGGAGAACACCTTGCCTGCCATCTGCTTCTTGGAGGGTTTTTGCCAGTGTCTGTCCAAAGGCAGAGGACGTGGCTTAAATTCTTGAGAGCGCTGAGCACGGGCAGTTCAGAGTGCGAGCAGCATCTAGGGGGCGGCCCTGTCAGCAAAGCTAAGGGCTGCAGAGGAAACGCACTCACCTGGGGAACACGTGGACTCGGCTAGACCTGGTGCCAGGAGTAACGATGTTTCCGCTTGGCTCAGCAGGATCCTCTGCCCAAGGGACCTGCAAGACAACCCAGGCCCGTTGGGAGGTTTCTGAGGCAGCTCCCTGCCTGCTGACAAAGGCAGCAGCCCCTCGTCCTGCTACAAGAGGAGCCTGCCGCTGCAAATCCCTCTTCTGAGTCCTCTGCCATGCACAGTAGCCCCCAGTTGTGGAGTGGAGATGCTCCACAGCAAAGACTTGCAAGTGCTCAATAGCCATGCCAAGCATTTAGTAGAGACAGGCATCCAGGAAGACAGGGAGTGTTTTCCTAGGGAGTGGGGAATTTGGTGAAGGGCCACGCACTGCAGAAGGTGTTTGTGTAGCCCGCCACATGCAGGATGGCCACGGAGATTTCCCAAAGCAATGGAAGTAGGCCTGGGAAGCTGAGCAACTTACACTGCGAAGGGCCGCAAAGAGGCTTGCCCTTCTCCCCAGCCGTTGGATGCAGCTGGCGTAAAACATCATGCAGAGCGTGTCGCCCTGGCGGCTCAGCACACCAATGTCCCGGAAGGCAAAGGCCACATTCTGCTTGTTCTCCAAGTGGAAAGAGAATAAGTGGATGGTCTCTTCCACACAGGCTTCCACCACACGCCGTGGCAAGGACGTCACCAGGGACAAGAGCTGGTAGTTCAGTGGCTCGATTTGGATGTCGTCTGCAAGGAAGTCAAGCAGTGTCAGTGCTGCAGCAGGCGCAATTTCCAGGACTAGGTGAGAAAGACATGGGAGTGGCAGAGAGATGAAAGTGGGGGCAGGTTAGGGCAAGAGAGCCCAACTTGCTGCAACACTTGCAGCAGAAGACTCCAGAGAAGGTCCTTCCCAAGAAAGAGCTCTCTGTGTGGGTGCTTGCGTGGGGGGAGCTCTGTGTGTTCCCCTAGTTGTGGAGGGCATTGCCTGCTTCTGGCAGCCCCTGCAAAGCGCAGGGAGCACACTCCCAGCCCGGGTACAGTGGCAAGGGGAAGCGGAGGGTGGTCCCTGCTGTCTCACCGGGGAGAGTCACTTCGGGGCACGTGAGCCCACGCGGCCAGACCATCTGCATGCCCAACTTGAAAATGGGTCTTCGAACCATGAGCACCTCTTCTGCACCCAGGTACAATGGCTCTTCAACTGTACAGAAGGTGCCAAGACCCTCCAGCAGGACACCCTGCACACGGAAAAGACAAAAACATGATGAGTAAGCAGTGTGTTGGTGGAAAACAGGAGGACTCTGCAAGTGTGGGCAGGCTGCTCTGTGCTCTCCCTGCTGCTGCTGCTGCAGCTGCAATAAGGAGCACTGTGGAAAGCTTTGGAGGAGAGCTCCTTGCTGCGATGCTGTCTTCACCCTCCTCTGCACATATGGCCCTCCCTGTCCTCCCAGTATTTCCTAGCATCTCAGAGCACAAGAAGATGCCAGGGCTCTCCCAGAGCACCAAGGGAGGAAACTGCCTCTGTCTCTCTGCTTGATCTCTCCGTTCTGGCCACAGGCAAAAGAGAAGGTGCACGAGGTGCCGACTGTTTTCTCCCACGAGCTCTGCACGTGCTTTCTCCCCAAGTGAGCTAAGGAGGTGCTCTGCCGCACGCTGGCCGGTGCCAGTGCGCTGCCATTGCGCTGGGGGAAGGATCGTTCCCAGGGCCCAGGACGGCCTGGGAAACTGCAAGGCTGCAGGGCGAGGGGATCAGGACGCCGGCCCACCTTGCCCATCACAAGCTGCTGCAGGATGTAACGGGAAACAGCATCCCAAACCATGACAATCTCTGTGAAGCAAGGGAAAAAAGTGTCAGGCAGCTCCAAGCTCTGCGCAAGCTGCTCCTCCCGGGGTGACAGAGGCACGCACATTCAAATCAACCAAAAAGCCACTCCACCAGCTGCCGAGCTGGCCTATGGCACCGTTGCAGGCTGCCCGCCTCCCGCTGATCCCCATGGAGGTGCAGAGAAGAAAGCGGGACAAGGGAAGGGTTTGGCAGAAGGGCAGTGGCCACCTGCCTCCTGGCCAAGGATGCCATCTCCAAGCTCAAGCTATGTTCTGCCCACTGGAGGCCCACAAGGATACAGGAGGAAGAAACGGAGCTTGCACCAAACAAGAAGAGAAGCGGCATTGGTGGCAGGCTCTTGAGAGACCCGTGGGAATGCCGGGACACCTGCAGCCCCTGGAGGAAGGACCCCTTCCCACCCAGAGCCAGTCCCCAGAGGGCCTCCCCCTTCCCAGGCAGATCTGACCCCACACTGCAACTCCCTGAGCAGAGGGAGCTCTGCCCAAAGGAGCTTGGGGCTCAGGGCAGCAGCACGACCAAGAACCATGAGTCCCGCACAACACTCTGTCTCCCAAGCGGGATAGGGTCCTTGAGCCAGGCTCTTACAACAGCCCCCAGCCCTCTGCAGGCTACAGCCCCGGAGCCACAGCTGCTTTGACAGCTAACAAGTTCTGCGGCACTTGCTGAAGCAGCGCCCAAAGCCCTTACCCTCAGCAGCGAGCTGCAGGAGCACAGGGAACAAAACGGAGTACGCCGGACTGATGATCTGAGTCCAGAAGCCCTCCATCTTGGCTTCCCACCTGTCCTTGGTTCGCTGGTCAAGCAGGGAAGAAGGATTCTCTTCTCGCGACCTCGCCAAGGACTCCTCTCTCTCCAACGAGCCCCTTATTCTCAGCCCGTGAGGGAGAGCTTCCCCGAGCACTCTCACTGCCTTCTGTGTGCGCTCCTCGTCACCGAGAAGCTCCAAAGGGCAGCAGTGGAGCAGAGCACGGCGAGCAGTGACCAGCAGCGCGCGTGCCTGGCAGGGAAGTGACCGGGCCCTGCCAGTCGCTGGGTTAACCTCCTTGTGATGCAGCACAAGCCAGTGTGACCTCAGCGCGTGTCACCAGGGGCTGCATAAGGGGAGCGGCAGCTCAAACACCCAGGGAAGGCGGTGATTCCTCCCAGGGAAGGAGATTGTAGTGAGGTGGCGGGGGGGTCCATTTCTTCTCCACAATTACCACAGCTAGGACAAGAGGAAATGGCCTCAAGCAGCACCACGGGACGTTCAGTTAAGACCGTAGGAGGAATGTCTACAGGGTAAGACGAGCCAAGCATTGGAACAGGCTGCCCAGGAACATCATGGAGTCCCAGTCCCTGGCAGTGCTCAAGATGTGTGTGGTTGAGGTACTTAAGGACATGGTTTAGCAGGTGTGGTATTGAACTGTTTATAGTTCAACTCAGTGATCCAAAAAGGTGTTTTCTAACCAAAACGGGTCTCTGATTCTATGATTCTAAGGTTTTGGCACTAGCAATGATCAAGGTGGAGCTGGTGTGGAACAGAAGGGGAACACCCTTCACACACAGTGTCTGCAGGTGTTTGCCCAGGCTCCTGGCCCCAGCACGAGACAGCGGGTCCCACTCCATGGCTGTCCCCCATGTCCCGGCAGTGGAGGTTGTGCACGTGGCCTGGGCGCCGTGGTCCTCATGCCTAGTGCAGTGTGATGGCCAAGACTGGGGATGCTGGGGCAGATGTTTTTTCTGGGGGGAGCACTGCCGGATTAGGGGGTGTTTGTGAGGGTGCTGGTAGTCTGGGGCATTGGCCCATTTTGTGGAATATTTCTGTGCTTCAGGGATGTTCCAGTCTTTGTGGACTGGTGCCAATTGAAGCGGGTGGTTCCCATTGCAGTGTTGCTGGTGTTTTGAGGGTGCTGGCCCTGCTCCATGGAGGCCCTGGGAAATGCTGCTCGAGACTGGCCCATGCAGCTCTGCAGTTGGTTTTGCATGGCTGGCTCCCATAGTCAGTGCCCGGAGCTCCATGGCTTTTGTGTGTACAGGTGCTCAGCGTGTTTGAAGGGAAGAAAGGCAGAGCGAGGTGGGAAGGTCCTCCCTGTGCTGGGGTCGGTCGCTGTTGCAAATGTCCCATTACGTTTTTAGGTGTGAGGGGCTCTTTCTGCATGGGTCCTTGGTCTCAGTACAGGAGGAGAGTCAGACTTTTCCTGGAAAAGTGATGACCGCTTCTGCCACTCCGTGCTGCTCTGTGTCCATGGAAGGGCCCCAACTGCCATCTTGCGTGTCCTGGGCTCATCTCAAGTGGCTGAGGCCAGGAGCTGCAAGGCCCCCAGACAGTCCAGTTGCTGCCAGGAAATGGCCTGTGGTGCTGGGAATGGCCCTTAGGCAGCAGGGCAGACGGAGCACCTGGCGCCGACCAGCAGCATGTCCTCCCTCTGTGCAATAGGGAGAGCTCGTGTGCTCTGCATGGTGCAGAGAGAGGGCCCAAAATGCCTGTGCCCGAGCACTGCAGGATTTATGTGGCCACACACAGAGGCAACATAGACCCGCACTCTGCGGAGCGCCACTCTCCTTCCCTTGCTTGCAACTGCCTGTGCAACTGCTCTGAATGGTGGGCATGCATGTCTTAGGGCACGTGCACTCTGCTGCACAATCATCTGCCAACAGGAAGGGAGAAATATCTTGGTGGTGTGCTGATCTGGATATGACGTCCCATTGCCAAGGCAGCAGCGCATGCTGGTGAGTCCTGAGAGGAAGATTTAAGTTTCCAAATCCGTTCCCTGTACCCTTCTGCCTTAGGAAGTCACCTGGACAATTCCACCCCAAGAAGAGCCTTGAGCACATGGTGCTTCTTGAGTATCTGGCTCCTTTATCCAAGATGCTCTCGAGCCCGAAAGGGACTCGAAGCTGAAGAGCAGGAGGAAGAATGGCATTCCACGCTAGAACAGGAGGAGGACTCTCCCTCGTGGCTGTTTCTTCGCAAGCCATAAAGAGCGATGCAGGCATCCTGGCGGCAGCATCCCCCATCAGGGGAGGGAGTTTACGCCTTCCCACCTGCTGAACCCGGGTGTGTGTAACTCACAAAACATCTTCTTCCATTTTGCCATGCAGAACATAAGACGCTTCCTTTCCCACTGCATATGGATTGACATGTCTCAGAGCAGGATTTAGGCAAGGTTTTCCCCATGCTACGGTCTCCCGGAGCTGGGAAGGGTCTTTCTTAGAGCCAAGGAAGCTGCCGGCAGGGAGGAGCTGCCAGGCTGTGCAGGCCTGCCCCACAGGCCTGCCGACTTTGCTTTTGGCTACTGATGGGGGATAGCTTGTGCCTCGCAAGCATATCCTCTGCCTGCGGCAGCCTGCCTGCCCTTGCTCAAGGCTTGTCCCAGGGTGCAGAAAGCGGTGTCACAGCGCCCAGTGTCATCTCAGAAACGGCTGCCCTGGAGGGCCCTTCCAATGGCCTTTCTTCTTCCTTTTCTCTGGTCAAGATAGGCATGACCTAGAGCGAGCGTGTCCCGGGATGGGGACTCCACGATCTCCCTGCTGTCCTCTGCCCCCTGCCTGCCCTTCCAAAGATGCCCTGGTGCCGCTTGCAAGCTTCACACCGCACCAAAGAAAGGCTCACATGAACTCAGAAAGGGAGTTTATTTTGGGGGAAGAAAGACATTTCTCCCGGATACGTCCAGCTTGTGGCCCCGCTGCTCTTTCTTCTGGAGGCTGCACATCACTGAAGCACTGAGGGGAACAGGAGAAAGATGCTGAGTGTGTCATGACATGCAGGTGCCTCCTAGAAATCCAAAGGCACATCCCAGCCCCACCCCATTTCCCCGCAAGGGATGGCTGGGCCAGGCAAAGGAGAGGCCAAGCTCCAAGGGCACTTGTGTGCCCTGGCATAGGGGGCAGCCAAAGACCCTCTTTCCCCCAGGCCTTGGCACAAAGGGCTTGGCAGGAGCAGGGACCCTGCCTGCCTTGGGAGCCACTTACCGGCGAGCCTCCTCCTGCAGCTGCAGCCTCTGGCGGTTTTGGACCACCTTCTCCCTCCAGCGATCCCGGAGGACTTTGTAGGATTCCACGAGCTGCAAGGTCTGCTTTGCTCGTGGCGAGAGGTACCTGCAAAGGATCAACAAAGTCCTGCTGCTGCTCCCTGGGGGCCCCTTGGGGCTTCTTCTCTCCTCAGCCCCTGCACATCCCCACCAGCTCAAAGGAGGGCCTGTCGTCTGCCGTGCTCAGCAGCTGAGTGCCAGCACCTGCACAGGGTCGGGAGCCACCATGGTGCCAGGCCCTGCCTGGCAGCTGGCATGCCAGTGCACACTCACTTGTCAGGGGGCACCCCTCTGTCTGGGGAACAGTGCTGCTCATGATGGCGTGCAGGCTTCAGCACTCGGATCTGTATTGCAAGAGCAAGAAGAAGAAAAGTTTTCAGTGGGGAGGAGAGAACGGGGGAGAGAGCACTAGCGCACTCATAGAGGAGGCGCCTAAGCGTTCCAGAGCTGTGCTCAGGCTATACAAGCAGCTGATGCAACGGGCTACAAGAGCTGGCTTCCTGGGTGATGCACCCTGTTCCGAAGGCTGTCAAAGACATCTCATAGGGTCTCTTTTCAAGCAGGGTCCACACTGGGACATTGGGGAATTGTTGGCTGTTGCTCTTCCCCCTCTCTTCCACCACTGCCCTTGAGCCTCACTGGCTCCTTGTCCTGTGTCAGCACAGTGGGAATATGGCTCTCTGCTGCCCTAACTGATCAGGGACGAAAGAGCCACCGGCATCTTTCTAATGCCTTGAGTGCAAACCCACCCATTTCTGTGATTAAAAAAACCCCAGAAGACATGTTGTAGATGTTATATGAGTAGGCAGATGCTTGCAAGTGTGGAGATCATTTGCATCATTGCAGGACAAATCCCAGAGAGGAAACTGGGGGTGGTAGGGAGCCCGCGCTCAGGGCCCTTTCCGCAACATCCCATCACACACCTGTGCAGCAGGCCTGGGAGCAGCACGGGCAGCAGAAGTCCGAGGAGCAGATGGAGGATGTGGGCGGTGCTCCACTTTCCCCTCCTTCTGCCCCAAAGGCTCCTTCATGTGCCCCGCTTGTTTGATCAAGTTGCTGAGAAGACACCATGAGAGGCAAGAGGTTTAGGACAGGAAGCATTTGATCCCACAAGGAAAAGGATGGGATTCCCTGCAATCTCGAGGGACTCCTTCCTGGACAAACACTCGTGCACTAGGAATTTCCATTTGGCTCCCCAAAACGTCCTGACGCTGGAGGAAAGCTATGGCCATGGGAGGCTCCCACGCAAAGTGCTCCATGCTGGCCTTCCAGCAGGAGAACAGCCTTAAGTGGGCCGTGTGTCGGGAGCCTTTTGGAGGTCCTAGGCCCAGCATGTGCAAAGGGGCCCACTCTGGTGCAGAGGTCCAAACAAGCGCAGCCCTCGTCCCTTCCGCCTCCACCAAGGCTCTCACCTGGCAGCAGGCTGCTTCTCGGGGCCTTGCCGCCTCCTGCCTGCCCCCCAGCTTGGCAGCATGGGCAGACACAGCTCCTTGCGCTGCCGCAGGAGCTTTCTAGGCTGCCACTCTGCAAGGAGGAAGGGAGGAAGCTCTTGAGCAGAGCCTGCTGAGCAGCACCTTTCCAGGTGGCTGCTGTGAGGCAGCGTGGGGGGACAGGGAGCCAACGTGCCCCGCAGGCCGGCAGCTTTGGCCTTACCTCTCTTGGCCCTGGGACACTGGGGCACCTCAGGCTTTTTCTGCGTCCGTGGAGGGGCAGCGGGAGCAGCCTTGGCTTCTGGGCTGCCTTCCTCCAGAAGCTGAAACCTGCAAAGCAGAAGACAAGGCACGTTTGAAGAAAGGGGGCTGTCTGCCCCTGGCCTCTTGCTGGCGCTAATGCTCCCCCCTGTTGTCGGAGAACACCTTGCCTGCCATCTGCTTCTTGGAGGGTTTTTGCCAGTGTCTGTCCAAAGGCAGAGGACGTGGCTTAAATTCTTGAGAGCGCTGAGCACGGGCAGTTCAGAGTGCGAGCAGCATCTAGGGGGCGGCCCTGTCAGCAAAGCTAAGGGCTGCAGAGGAAACGCACTCACCTGGGGAACACGTGGACTCGGCTAGACCTGGTGCCAGGAGTAACGATGTTTCCGCTTGGCTCAGCAGGATCCTCTGCCCAAGGGACCTGCAAGACAACCCAGGCCCGTTGGGAGGTTTCTGAGGCAGCTCCCTGCCTGCTGACAAAGGCAGCAGCCCCTCGTCCTGCTACAAGAGGAGCCTGCCGCTGCAAATCCCTCTTCTGAGTCCTCTGCCATGCACAGTAGCCCCCAGTTGTGGAGTGGAGATGCTCCACAGCAAAGACTTGCAAGTGCTCAATAGCCATGCCAAGCATTTAGTAGAGACAGGCATCCAGGAAGACAGGGAGTGTTTTCCTAGGGAGTGGGGAATTTGGTGAAGGGCCACGCACTGCAGAAGGTGTTTGTGTAGCCCGCCACATGCAGGATGGCCACGGAGATTTCCCAAAGCAATGGAAGTAGGCCTGGGAAGCTGAGCAACTTACACTGCGAAGGGCCGCAAAGAGGCTTGCCCTTCTCCCCAGCCGTTGGATGCAGCTGGCGTAAAACATCATGCAGAGCGTGTCGCCCTGGCGGCTCAGCACACCAATGTCCCGGAAGGCAAAGGCCACATTCTGCTTGTTCTCCAAGTGGAAAGAGAATAAGTGGATGGTCTCTTCCACACAGGCTTCCACCACACGCCGTGGCAAGGACGTCACCAGGGACAAGAGCTGGTAGTTCAGTGGCTCGATTTGGATGTCGTCTGCAAGGAAGTCAAGCAGTGTCAGTGCTGCAGCAGGCGCAATTTCCAGGACTAGGTGAGAAAGACATGGGAGTGGCAGAGAGATGAAAGTGGGGGCAGGTTAGGGCAAGAGAGCCCAACTTGCTGCAACACTTGCAGCAGAAGACTGCAGAGAAGGTCCTTCCCAAGAAAGAGCTCTCTGTGTGGGTGCTTGCGTGGGGGGAGCTCTGTGTGTTCCCCTAGTTGTGGAGGGCATTGCCTGCTTCTGGCAGCCCCTGCAAAGCGCAGGGAGCACACTCCCAGCCCGGGTACAGTGGCAAGGGGAGCGGAGGGTGGTCCCTGCTGTCTCACCGGGGAGAGTCACTTCGGGGCACGTGAGCCCACGCGGCCAGACCATCTGCATGCCCAACTTGAAAATGGGTCTTCGAACCATGAGCACCTCTTCTGCACCCAGGTACAATGGCTCTTCAACTGTACAGAAGGTGCCAAGACCCTCCAGCAGGACACCCTGCACACGGAAAAGACAAAAACATGATGAGTAAGCAGTGTGTTGGTGGAAAACAGGAGGACTCTGCAAGTGTGGGCAGGCTGCTCTGTGCTCTCCCTGCTGCTGCTGCTGCAGCTGCAATAAGGAGCACTGTGGAAAGCTTTGGAGGAGAGCTCCTTGCTGCGATGCTGTCTTCACCCTCCTCTGCACATATGGCCCTCCCTGTCCTCCCAGTATTTCCTAGCATCTCAGAGCACAAGAAGATGCCAGGGCTCTCCCAGAGCACCAAGGGAGGAAACTGCCTCTGTCTCTCTGCTTGATCTCTCCGTTCTGGCCACAGGCAAAAGAGAAGGTGCACGAGGTGCCGACTGTTTTCTCCCACGAGCTCTGCACGTGCTTTCTCCCCAAGTGAGCTAAGGAGGTGCTCTGCCGCACGCTGGCCGGTGCCAGTGCGCTGCCATTGCGCTGGGGGAAGGATCGTTCCCAGGGCCCAGGACGGCCTGGGAAACTGCAAGGCTGCAGGGCGAGGGGATCAGGACGCCAGCCCACCTTGCCAATCACAAGCTGCTGCAGGATGTAACGGGAAACAGCATCCCAAACCATGACAATCTCTGTGAAGCAAGGGAAAAAAGTGTCAGGCAGCTCCAAGCTCTGCGCAAGCTGCTCCTCCCGGGGTGACAGAGGCACGCACATTCAAATCAACCAAAAAGCCACTCCACCAGCTGCCGAGCTGGCCTATGGCACCGTTGCAGGCTGCCCGCCTCCCGCTGATCCCCATGGAGGTGCAGAGAAGAAAGCGGGACAAGGGAAGGGTTTGGCAGAAGGGCAGTGGCCACCTGCCTCCTGGCCAAGGATGCCATCTCCAAGCTCAAGCTATGTTCTGCCCACTGGAGGCCCACAAGGATACAGGAGGAAGAAACGGAGCTTGCACCAAACAAGAAGAGAAGCGGCATTGGTGGCAGGCTCTTGAGAGACCCGTGGGAATGCCGGGACACCTGCAGCCCCTGGAGGAAGGACCCCTTCCCACCCAGAGCCAGTCCCCAGAGGGCCTCCCCCTTCCCAGGCAGATCTGACCCCACACTGCAACTCCCTGAGCAGAGGGAGCTCTGCCCAAAGGAGCTTGGGGCTCAGGGCAGCAGCACGACCAAGAACCATGAGTCCCGCACAACACTCTGTCTCCCAAGCGGGATAGGGTCCTTGAGCCAGGCTCTTACAACAGCCCCCAGCCCTCTGCAGGCTACAGCCCCGGAGCCACAGCTGCTTTGACAGCTAACAAGTTCTGCGGCACTTGCTGAAGCAGCGCCCAAAGCCCTTACCCTCAGCAGCGAGCTGCAGGAGCACAGGGAACAAAACGGAGTACGCCGGACTGATGATCTGAGTCCAGAAGCCCTCCATCTTGGCTTCCCACCTGTCCTTGGTTCGCTGGTCAAGCAGGGAAGAAGGATTCTCTTCTCGCGACCTCGCCAAGGACTCCTCTCTCTCCAACGAGCCCCTTATTCTCAGCTCGTGAGGGAGAGCTTCCCCGAGCACTCTCACTGCCTTCTGTGTGCGCTCCTCGTCACCGAGAAGCTCCAAAGGGCAGCAGTGGAGCAGAGCACGGCGAGCAGTGACCAGCAGCGCGCGTGCCTGGCAGGGAAGTGACCGGGCCCTGCCAGTCGCTGGGTTAACCTCCTTGTGATGCAGCACAAGCCAGTGTGACCTCAGCGCGTGTCACCAGGGGCTGCATAAGGGGAGCGGCAGCTCAAACACCCAGGGAAGGCGGTGATTCCTCCCAGGGAAGGAGATTGTAGTGAGGTGGGGGGGGGGTCCATTTCTTCTCCACAATTACCACAGCTAGGACAAGAGGAAATGGCCTCAAGCAGCACCACGGGACGTTCAGTTAAGACCGTAGGAGGAATGTCTACAGGGTAAGACGAGCCAAGCATTGGAACAGGCTGCCCAGGAACATCATGGAGTCACAGTCCCTGGCAGTGCTCAAGATGTGTGTGGTTGAGGTACTTAAGGACATGGTTTAGCAGGTGTGGTATTGAACTGTTTATAGTTCAACTCAGTGATCCAAAAAGGTGTTTTCTAACCAAAACGGGTCTCTGATTCTATGATTCTAAGGTTTTGGCACTAGCAATGATCAAGGCGGAGCTGGTGTGGAACAGAAGGGGAACATGCCCTTCACACACAGTGTCTGCAGGTGTTTGCCCAGGCTCCTGGCCCCAGCACGAGACAGCGGGTCCCACTCCATGGCTGTCCCCCATGTCCCGGCAGTGGAGGTTGTGCACGTGGCCTGGGCGCCGTGGTCATAGAATCATAGAATCATAGAATCATAGAATGCTTAGGGTTGGAAGGGACCTCTAGAGATCATCTAGTCCAACCCCCCTGCATACGCAGGGACACCTAAAGCACGTGGCACAGGACTGCATCCAAGCGGGTTTTGAAGATCTCCAGAGAAGGAGACTCCACAACCTCTCTGGGCAGCCTGTTCCTGGTCCTCATGCCTAGTGCAGTGTGATGGCCAAGACTGGGGATGCTGGGGCAGATGTTTTTTCTGGGGGGAGCACTGCCGGATTAGGGGGTGTTTGTGGGGGTGCTGGTAGTCTGGGGCATTGGCCCATTTTGTGGAATATTTCTGTGCTTCAGGGATGTTCCAGTCTTTGTGGACTGGTGCCAATTGAAGCGGGTGGTTCCCATTGCAGTGTTGCTGGTGTTTTGAGGGTGCTGGCCCTGCTCCATGGAGGCCCTGGGAAATGCTGCTCGAGACTGGCCCATGCAGCTCTGCAGTTGGTTTTGCATGGCTGGCTCCCATAGTCAGTGCCCGGAGCTCCATGGCTTTTGTGTGTACAGGTGCTCAGCGTGTTTGAAGGGAAGAAAGGCAGAGCGAGGTGGGAAGGTCCTCCCTGTGCTGGGGTCGGTCGCTGTTGCAAATGTCCCATTACGTTTTTAGGTGTGAGGGGCTCTTTCTGCATGGGTCCTTGGTCTCAGTACAGGAGGAGAGTCAGACTTTTCCTGGAAAAGTGATGACCGCTTCTGCCACTCCGTGCTGCTCTGTGTCCATGGAAGTGCCCCAACTGCCATCTTGCGTGTCCTGGGCTCATCTCAAGTGGCTGAGGCCAGGAGCTGCAAGGCCCCCAGACAGTCCAGTTGCTGCCAGGAAATGGCCTGTGGTGCTGGGAATGGCCCTTAGGCAGCAGGGCAGACGGAGCACCTGGCGCCGACCAGCAGCATGTCCTCCCTCTGTGCAATAGGGAGAGCTCGTGTGCTCTGCATGGTGCAGAGAGAGGGCCCAAAATGCCTGTGCCCGAGCACTGCAGGATTTGTGTGGCCACACACAGAGGCAACATAGACCCGCACTCTGCGGAGCGCCACTCTCCTTCCCTTGCTTGCAACTGCCTGTGCAACTGCTCTGAATGGTGGGCATGCATGTCTTAGGGCACGTGCACTCTGCTGCACAATCATCTGCCAACAGGAAGGGAGAAATATCTTGGTGGTGTGCTGATCTGGATATGACGTCCCATTGCCAAGGCAGCAGCGCATGCTGGTGAGTCCTGAGAGGAAGATTTAAGTTTCCAAATCCGTTCCCTGTACCCTTCTGCCTTAGGAAGTCACCTGGACAATTCCACCCCAAGAAGAGCCTTGAGCACATGGTGCTTCTTGAGTATCTGGCTCCTTTATCCAAGATGCTCTCGAGCCCGAAAGGGACTCGAAGCTGAAGAGCAGGAGGAAGAATGGCATTCCACGCTAGAACAGGAGGAGGACTCTCCCTCGTGGCTGTTTCTTCGCAAGCCATAAAGAGCGATGCAGGCATCCTGGCGGCAGCATCCCCCATCAGGGGAGGGAGTTTACGCCTTCCCACCTGCTGAACCCGGGTGTGTGTAACTCACAAAACATCTTCTTCCATTTTGCCATGCAGAACATAAGACGCTTCCTTTCCCACTGCATATGGATTGACATGTCTCAGAGCAGGATTTAGGCAAGGTTTTCCCCATGCTACGGTCTCCCGGAGCTGGGAAGGGTCTTTCTTAGAGCCAAGGAAGCTGCCGGCAGGGAGGAGCTGCCAGGCTGTGCAGGCCTGCCCCACAGGCCTGCCGACTTTGCTTTTGGCTACTGATGGGGGATAGCTTGTGCCTCGCAAGCATATCCTCTGCCTGCGGCAGCCTGCCTGCCCTTGCTCAAGGCTTGTCCCAGGGTGCAGAAAGCGGTGTCACAGCGCCCAGTGTCATCTCAGAAACGGCTGCCCTGGAGGGCCCTTCCAATGGCCTTTCTTCTTCCTTTTCTCTGGTCAAGATAGGCATGACCTAGAGCGAGCGTGTCCCGGGATGGGGACTCCACGATCTCCCTGCTGTCCTCTGCCCCCTGCCTGCCCTTCCAAAGATGCCCTGGTGCCGCTTGCAAGCTTCACACCGCACCAAAGAAAGGCTCACATGAACTCAGAAAGGGAGTTTATTTTTGGGGAAGAAAGACATTTCTCCCGGATACGTCCAGCTTGTGGCCCCGCTGCTCTTTCTTCTGGAGGCTGCACATCACTGAAGCACTGAGGGGAACAGGAGAAAGATGCTGAGTGTGTCATGACATGCAGGTGCCTCCTAGAAATCCAAAGGCACATCCCAGCCCCACCCCATTTCCCCGCAAGGGATGGCTGGGCCAGGCAAAGGAGAGGCCAAGCTCCAAGGGCACTTGTGTGCCCTGGCATAGGGGGCAGCCAAAGACCCTCTTTCCCCCAGGCCTTGGCACAAAGGGCTTGGCAGGAGCAGGGACCCTGCCTGCCTTGGGAGCCACTTACCGGCGAGCCTCCTCCTGCAGCTGCAGCCTCTGGCGGTTTTGGACCACCTTCTCCCTCCAGCGATCCCGGAGGACTTTGTAGGATTCCACGAGCTGCAAGGTCTGCTTTGCTCGTGGCGAGAGGTACCTGCAAAGGATCAACAAAGTCCTGCTGCTGCTCCCTGGGGGCCCCTTGGGGCTTCTTCTCTCCTCAGCCCCTGCACATCCCCACCAGCTCAAAGGAGGGCCTGTCGTCTGCCGTGCTCAGCAGCTGAGTGCCAGCACCTGCACAGGGTCGGGAGCCACCATGGTGCCAGGCCCTGCCTGGCAGCTGGCATGCCAGTGCACACTCACTTGTCAGGGGGCACCCCTCTGTCTGGGGAACAGTGCTGCTCATGATGGCGTGCAGGCTTCAGCACTCGGATCTGTATTGCAAGAGCAAGAAGAAGAAAAGTTTTCAGTGGGGAGGAGAGAACGGGGGAGAGAGCACTAGCGCACTCATAGAGGAGGCGCCTAAGCGTTCCAGAGCTGTGCTCAGGCTATACAAGCAGCTGATGCAACGGGCTACAAGAGCTGGCTTCCTGGGTGATGCACCCTGTTCCGAAGGCTGTCAAAGACATCTCATAGGGTCTCTTTTCAAGCAGGGTCCACACTGGGACATTGGGGAATTGTTGGCTGTTGCTCTTCCCCCTCTCTTCCACCACTGCCCTTGAGCCTCACTGGCTCCTTGTCCTGTGTCAGCACAGTGGGAATATGGCTCTCTGCTGCCCTAACTGATCAGGGACGAAAGAGCCACCGGCATCTTTCTAATGCCTTGAGTGCAAACCCACCCATTTCTGTGATTAAAAAAACCCCAGAAGACATGTTGTAGATGTTATATGAGTAGGCAGATGCTTGCAAGTGTGGAGATCATTTGCATCATTGCAGGACAAATCCCAGAGAGGAAACTGGGGGTGGTAGGGAGCCCGCGCTCAGGGCCCTTTCCGCAACATCCCATCACACACCTGTGCAGCAGGCCTGGGAGCAGCACGGGCAGCAGAAGTCCGAGGAGCAGATGGAGGATGTGGGCGGTGCTCCACTTTCCCCTCCTTCTGCCCCAAAGGCTCCTTCATGTGCCCCGCTTGTTTGATCAAGTTGCTGAGAAGACACCATGAGAGGCAAGAGGTTTAGGACAGGAAGCATTTGATCCCACAAGGAAAAGGATGGGATTCCCTGCAATCTCGAGGGACTCCTTCCTGGACAAACACTCGTGCACTAGGAATTTCCATTTGGCTCCCCAAAACGTCCTGACGCTGGAGGAAAGCTATGGCCATGGGAGGCTCCCACGCAAAGTGCTACATGCTGGCCTTCCAGCAGGAGAACAGCCTTAAGTGGGCCGTGTGTCGGGAGCCTTTTGGAGGTCCTAGGCCCAGCATGTGCAAAGGGGCCCACTCTGGTGCAGAGGTCCAAACAAGCGCAGCCCTCGTCCCTTCCGCCTCCACCAAGGCTCTCACCTGGCAGCAGGCTGCTTCTCGGGGCCTTGCCGCCTCCTGCCTGCCCCCCAGCTTGGCAGCATGGGCAGACACAGCTCCTTGCGCTGCCGCAGGAGCTTTCTAGGCTGCCACTCTGCAAGGAGGAAGGGAGGAAGCTCTTGAGCAGAGCCTGCTGAGCAGCACCTTTCCAGGTGGCTGCTGTGAGGCAGCGTGGGGGGACAGGGAGCCAACGTGCCCCGCAGGCCGGCAGCTTTGGCCTTACCTCTCTTGGCCCTGGGACACTGGGGCACCTCAGGCTTTTTCTGCGTCCGTGGAGGGGCAGCGGGAGCAGCCTTGGCTTCTGGGCTGCCTTCCTCCAGAAGCTGAAACCTGCAAAGCAGAAGACAAGGCACGTTTGAAGAAAGGGGGCTGTCTGCCCCTGGCCTCTTGCTGGCGCTAATGCTCCCCCCTGTTGTCGGAGAACACCTTGCCTGCCATCTGCTTCTTGGAGGGTTTTTGCCAGTGTCTGTCCAAAGGCAGAGGACGTGGCTTAAATTCTTGAGAGCGCTGAGCACGGGCAGTTCAGAGTGCGAGCAGCATCTAGGGGGCGGCCCTGTCAGCAAAGCTAAGGGCTGCAGAGGAAACGCACTCACCTGGGGAACACGTGGACTCGGCTAGACCTGGTGCCAGGAGTAACGATGTTTCCGCTTGGCTCAGCAGGATCCTCTGCCCAAGGGACCTGCAAGACAACCCAGGCCCGTTGGGAGGTTTCTGAGGCAGCTCCCTGCCTGCTGACAAAGGCAGCAGCCCCTCGTCCTGCTACAAGAGGAGCCTGCCGCTGCAAATCCCTCTTCTGAGTCCTCTGCCATGCACAGTAGCCCCCAGTTGTGGAGTGGAGATGCTCCACAGCAAAGACTTGCAAGTGCTCAATAGCCATGCCAAGCATTTAGTAGAGACAGGCATCCAGGAAGACAGGGAGTGTTTTCCTAGGGAGTGGGGAATTTGGTGAAGGGCCACGCACTGCAGAAGGTGTTTGTGTAGCCCGCCACATGCAGGATGGCCACGGAGATTTCCCAAAGCAATGGAAGTAGGCCTGGGAAGCTGAGCAACTTACACTGCGAAGGGCCGCAAAGAGGCTTGCCCTTCTCCCCAGCCGTTGGATGCAGCTGGCGTAAAACATCATGCAGAGCGTGTCGCCCTGGCGGCTCAGCACACCAATGTCCCGGAAGGCAAAGGCCACATTCTGCTTGTTCTCCAAGTGGAAAGAGAATAAGTGGATGGTCTCTTCCACACAGGCTTCCACCACACGCCGTGGCAAGGACGTCACCAGGGACAAGAGCTGGTAGTTCAGTGGCTCGATTTGGATGTCGTCTGCAAGGAAGTCAAGCAGTGTCAGTGCTGCAGCAGGCGCAATTTCCAGGACTAGGTGAGAAAGACATGGGAGTGGCAGAGAGATGAAAGTGGGGGCAGGTTAGGGCAAGAGAGCCCAACTTGCTGCAACACTTGCAGCAGAAGACTCCAGAGAAGGTCCTTCCCAAGAAAGAGCTCTCTGTGTGGGTGCTTGCGTGGGGGGAGCTCTGTGTGTTCCCCTAGTTGTGGAGGGCATTGCCTGCTTCTGGCAGCCCCTGCAAAGCGCAGGGAGCACACTCCCAGCCCGGGTACAGTGGCAAGGGGAAGCGGAGGGTGGTCCCTGCTGTCTCACCGGGGAGAGTCACTTCGGGGCACGTGAGCCCACGCGGCCAGACCATCTGCATGCCCAACTTGAAAATGGGTCTTCGAACCCAGAGCACCTCTTCTGCACCCAGGTACAATGGCTCTTCAACTGTACAGAAGGTGCCAAGACCCTCCAGCAGGACACCCTGCACACGGAAAAGACAAAAACATGATGAGTAAGCAGTGTGTTGGTGGAAAACAGGAGGACTCTGCAAGTGTGGGCAGGCTGCTCTGTGCTCTCCCTGCTGCTGCTGCTGCAGCTGCAATAAGGAGCACTGTGGAAAGCTTTGGAGGAGAGCTCCTTGCTGCGATGCTGTCTTCACCCTCCTCTGCACATATGGCCCTCCCTGTCCTCCCAGTATTTCCTAGCATCTCAGAGCACAAGAAGATGCCAGGGCTCTCCCAGAGCACCAAGGGAGGAAACTGCCTCTGTCTCTCTGCTTGATCTCTCCGTTCTGGCCACAGGCAAAAGAGAAGGTGCACGAGGTGCCGACTGTTTTCTCCCACGAGCTCTGCACGTGCTTTCTCCCCAAGTGAGCTAAGGAGGTGCTCTGCCGCACGCTGGCCGGTGCCAGTGCGCTGCCATTGCGCTGGGGGAAGGATCGTTCCCAGGGCCCAGGACGGCCTGGGAAACTGCAAGGCTGCAGGGCGAGGGGATCAGGACGCCAGCCCACCTTGCCAATCACAAGCTGCTGCAGGATGTAACGGGAAACAGCATCCCAAACCATGACAATCTCTGTGAAGCAAGGGAAAAAAGTGTCAGGCAGCTCCAAGCTCTGCGCAAGCTGCTCCTCCCGGGGTGACAGAGGCACGCACATTCAAATCAACCAAAAAGCCACTCCACCAGCTGCCGAGCTGGCCTATGGCACCGTTGCAGGCTGCCCGCCTCCTGCTGATCCCCATGGAGGTGCAGAGAAGAAAGCGGGACAAGGGAAGGGTTTGGCAGAAGGGCAGTGGCCACCTGCCTCCTGGCCAAGGATGCCATCTCCAAGCTCAAGCTATGTTCTGCCCACTGGAGGCCCACAAGGATACAGGAGGAAGAAACGGAGCTTGCACCAAACAAGAAGAGAAGCGGCATTGGTGGCAGGCTCTTGAGAGACCCGTGGGAATGCCGGGACACCTGCAGCCCCTGGAGGAAGGACCCCTTCCCACCCAGAGCCAGTCCCCAGAGGGCCTCCCCCTTCCCAGGCAGATCTGACCCCACACTGCAACTCCCTGAGCAGAGGGAGCTCTGCCCAAAGGAGCTTGGGGCTCAGGGCAGCAGCACGACCAAGAACCATGAGTCCCGCACAACACTCTGTCTCCCAAGCGGGATAGGGTCCTTGAGCCAGGCTCTTACAACAGCCCCCAGCCCTCTGCAGGCTACAGCCCCGGAGCCACAGCTGCTTTGACAGCTAACAAGTTCTGCGGCACTTGCTGAAGCAGCGCCCAAAGCCCTTACCCTCAGCAGCGAGCTGCAGGAGCACAGGGAACAAAACGGAGTACGCCGGACTGATGATCTGAGTCCAGAAGCCCTCCATCTTGGCTTCCCACCTGTCCTTGGTTCGCTGGTCAAGCAGGGAAGAAGGATTCTCTTCTCGCGACCTCGCCAAGGACTCCTCTCTCTCCAACGAGCCCCTTATTCTCAGCCCGTGAGGGAGAGCTTCCCCGAGCACTCTCACTGCCTTCTGTGTGCGCTCCTCGTCACCGAGAAGCTCCAAAGGGCAGCAGTGGAGCAGAGCACGGCGAGCAGTGACCAGCAGCGCGCGTGCCTGGCAGGGAAGTGACCGGGCCCTGCCAGTCGCTGGGTTAACCTCCTTGTGATGCAGCACAAGCCAGTGTGACCTCAGCGCGTGTCACCAGGGGCTGCATAAGGGGAGCGGCAGCTCAAACACCCAGGGAAGGCGGTGATTCCTCCCAGGGAAGGAGATTGTAGTGAGGTGGGGGGGGGGTCCATTTCTTCTCCACAATTACCACAGCTAGGACAAGAGGAAATGGCCTCAAGCAGCACCACGGGACGTTCAGTTAAGACCGTAGGAGGAATGTCTACAGGGTAAGACGAGCCAAGCATTGGAACAGGCTGCCCAGGAACATCATGGAGTCACAGTCCCTGGCAGTGCTCAAGATGTGTGTGGTTGAGGTACTTAAGGACATGGTTTAGCAGGTGTGGTATTGAACTGTTTATAGTTCAACTCAGTGATCCAAAAAGGTGTTTTCTAACCAAAACGGGTCTCTGATTCTATGATTCTAAGGTTTTGGCACTAGCAATGATCAAGGCGGAGCTGGTGTGGAACAGAAGGGGAACATGCCCTTCACACACAGTGTCTGCAGGTGTTTGCCCAGGCTCCTGGCCCCAGCACGAGACAGCGGGTCCCACTCCATGGCTGTCCCCCATGTCCCGGCAGTGGAGGTTGTGCACGTGGCCTGGGCGCCGTGGTCCTCATGCCTAGTGCAGTGTGATGGCCAAGACTGGGGATGCTGGGGCAGATGTTTTTTCTGGGGGGAGCACTGCCGGATTAGGGGGTGTTTGTGGGGGTGCTGGTAGTCTGGGGCATTGGCCCATTTTGTGGAATATTTCTGTGCTTCAGGGATGTTCCAGTCTTTGTGGACTGGTGCCAATTGAAGCGGGTGGTTCCCATTGCAGTGTTGCTGGTGTTTTGAGGGTGCTGGCCCTGCTCCATGGAGGCCCTGGGAAATGCTGCTCGAGACTGGCCCATGCAGCTCTGCAGTTGGTTTTGCATGGCTGGCTCCCATAGGCAGTGCCCGGAGCTCCATGGCTTTTGTGTGTACAGGTGCTCAGCGTGTTTGAAGGGAAGAAAGGCAGAGCGAGGTGGGAAGGTCCTCCCTGTGCTGGGGTCGGTCGCTGTTGCAAATGTCCCATTACGTTTTTAGGTGTGAGGGGCTCTTTCTGCATGGGTCCTTGGTCTCAGTACAGGAGGAGAGTCAGACTTTTCCTGGAAAAGTGATGACCGCTTCTGCCACTCCGTGCTGCTCTGTGTCCATGGAAGGGCCCCAACTGCCATCTTGCGTGTCCTGGGCTCATCTCAAGTGGCTGAGGCCAGGAGCTGCAAGGCCCCCAGACAGTCCAGTTGCTGCCAGGAAATGGCCTGTGGTGCTGGGAATGGCCCTTAGGCAGCAGGGCAGACGGAGCACCTGGCGCCGACCAGCAGCATGTCCTCCCTCTGTGCAATAGGGAGAGCTCGTGTGCTCTGCATGGTGCAGAGAGAGGGCCCAAAATGCCTGTGCCCGAGCACTGCAGGATTTGTGTGGCCACACACAGAGGCAACATAGACCCGCACTCTGCGGAGCGCCACTCTCCTTCCCTTGCTTGCAACTGCCTGTGCAACTGCTCTGAATGGTGGGCATGCATGTCTTAGGGCACGTGCACTCTGCTGCACAATCATCTGCCAACAGGAAGGGAGAAATATCTTGGTGGTGTGCTGATCTGGATATGACGTCCCATTGCCAAGGCAGCAGCGCATGCTGGTGAGTCCTGAGAGGAAGATTTAAGTTTCCAAATCCGTTCCCTGTACCCTTCTGCCTTAGGAAGTCACCTGGACAATTCCACCCCAAGAAGAGCCTTGAGCACATGGTGCTTCTTGAGTATCTGGCTCCTTTATCCAAGATGCTCTCGAGCCCGAAAGGGACTCGAAGCTGAAGAGCAGGAGGAAGAATGGCATTCCACGCTAGAACAGGAGGAGGACTCTCCCTCGTGGCTGTTTCTTCGCAAGCCATAAAGAGCGATGCAGGCATCCTGGCGGCAGCATCCCCCATCAGGGGAGGGAGTTTACGCCTTCCCACCTGCTGAACCCGGGTGCGTGTAACTCACAAAACATCTTCTTCCATTTTGCCATGCAGAACATAAGACGCTTCCTTTCCCACTGCATATGGATTGACATGTCTCAGAGCAGGATTTAGGCAAGGTTTTCCCCATGCTACGGTCTCCCGGAGCTGGGAAGGGTCTTTCTTAGAGCCAAGGAAGCTGCCGGCAGGGAGGAGCTGCCAGGCTGTGCAGGCCTGCCCCACAGGCCTGCCGACTTTGCTTTTGGCTACTGATGGGGGATAGCTTGTGCCTCGCAAGCATATCCTCTGCCTGCGGCAGCCTGCCTGCCCTTGCTCAAGGCTTGTCCCAGGGTGCAGAAAGCGGTGTCACAGCGCCCAGTGTCATCTCAGAAACGGCTGCCCTGGAGGGCCCTTCCAATGGCCTTTCTTCTTCCTTTTCTCTGGTCAAGATAGGCATGACCTAGAGCGAGCGTGTCCCGGGATGGGGACTCCACGATCTCCCTGCTGTCCTCTGCCCCCTGCCTGCCCTTCCAAAGATGCCCTGGTGCCGCTTGCAAGCTTCACACCGCACCAAAGAAAGGCTCACATGAACTCAGAAAGGGAGTTTATTTTGGGGGAAGAAAGACATTTCTCCCGGATACGTCCAGCTTGTGGCCCCGCTGCTCTTTCTTCTGGAGGCTGCACATCACTGAAGCACTGAGGGGAACAGGAGAAAGATGCTGAGTGTGTCATGACATGCAGGTGCCTCCTAGAAATCCAAAGGCACATCCCAGCCCCACCCCATTTCCCCGCAAGGGATGGCTGGGCCAGGCAAAGGAGAGGCCAAGCTCCAAGGGCACTTGTGTGCCCTGGCATAGGGGGCAGCCAAAGACCCTCTTTCCCCCAGGCCTTGGCACAAAGGGCTTGGCAGGAGCAGGGACCCTGCCTGCCTTGGGAGCCACTTACCGGCGAGCCTCCTCCTGCAGCTGCAGCCTCTGGCGGTTTTGGACCACCTTCTCCCTCCAGCGATCCCGGAGGACTTTGTAGGATTCCACGAGCTGCAAGGTCTGCTTTGCTCGTGGCGAGAGGTACCTGCAAAGGATCAACAAAGTCCTGCTGCTGCTCCCTGGGGGCCCCTTGGGGCTTCTTCTCTCCTCAGCCCCTGCACATCCCCACCAGCTCAAAGGAGGGCCTGTCGTCTGCCGTGCTCAGCAGCTGAGTGCCAGCACCTGCACAGGGTCGGGAGCCACCATGGTGCCAGGCCCTGCCTGGCAGCTGGCATGCCAGTGCACACTCACTTGTCAGGGGGCACCCCTCTGTCTGGGGAACAGTGCTGCTCATGATGGCGTGCAGGCTTCAGCACTCGGATCTGTATTGCAAGAGCAAGAAGAAGAAAAGTTTTCAGTGGGGAGGAGAGAACGGGGGAGAGAGCACTAGCGCACTCATAGAGGAGGCGCCTAAGCGTTCCAGAGCTGTGCTCAGGCTATACAAGCAGCTGATGCAACGGGCTACAAGAGCTGGCTTCCTGGGTGATGCACCCTGTTCCGAAGGCTGTCAAAGACATCTCATAGGGTCTCTTTTCAAGCAGGGTCCACACTGGGACATTGGGGAATTGTTGGCTGTTGCTCTTCCCCCTCTCTTCCACCACTGCCCTTGAGCCTCACTGGCTCCTTGTCCTGTGTCAGCACAGTGGGAATATGGCTCTCTGCTGCCCTAACTGATCAGGGACGAAAGAGCCACCGGCATCTTTCTAATGCCTTGAGTGCAAACCCACCCATTTCTGTGATTAAAAAAACCCCAGAAGACATGTTGTAGATGTTATATGAGTAGGCAGATGCTTGCAAGTGTGGAGATCATTTGCATCATTGCAGGACAAATCCCAGAGAGGAAACTGGGGGTGGTAGGGAGCCCGCGCTCAGGGCCCTTTCCGCAACATCCCATCACACACCTGTGCAGCAGGCCTGGGAGCAGCACGGGCAGCAGAAGTCCGAGGAGCAGATGGAGGATGTGGGCGGTGCTCCACTTTCCCCTCCTTCTGCCCCAAAGGCTCCTTCATGTGCCCCGCTTGTTTGATCAAGTTGCTGAGAAGACACCATGAGAGGCAAGAGGTTTAGGACAGGAAGCATTTGATCCCACAAGGAAAAGGATGGGATTCCCTGCAATCTCGAGGGACTCCTTCCTGGACAAACACTCGTGCACTAGGAATTTCCATTTGGCTCCCCAAAACGTCCTGACGCTGGAGGAAAGCTATGGCCATGGGAGGCTCCCACGCAAAGTGCTACATGCTGGCCTTCCAGCAGGAGAACAGCCTTAAGTGGGCCGTGTGTCGGGAGCCTTTTGGAGGTCCTAGGCCCAGCATGTGCAAAGGGGCCCACTCTGGTGCAGAGGTCCAAACAAGCGCAGCCCTCGTCCCTTCCGCCTCCACCAAGGCTCTCACCTGGCAGCAGGCTGCTTCTCGGGGCCTTGCCGCCTCCTGCCTGCCCCCCAGCTTGGCAGCATGGGCAGACACAGCTCCTTGCGCTGCCGCAGGAGCTTTCTAGGCTGCCACTCTGCAAGGAGGAAGGGAGGAAGCTCTTGAGCAGAGCCTGCTGAGCAGCACCTTTCCAGGTGGCTGCTGTGAGGCAGCGTGGGGGGACAGGGAGCCAACGTGCCCCGCAGGCCGGCAGCTTTGGCCTTACCTCTCTTGGCCCTGGGACACTGGGGCACCTCAGGCTTTTTCTGCGTCCGTGGAGGGGCAGCGGGAGCAGCCTTGGCTTCTGGGCTGCCTTCCTCCAGAAGCTGAAACCTGCAAAGCAGAAGACAAGGCACGTTTGAAGAAAGGGGGCTGTCTGCCCCTGGCCTCTTGCTGGCGCTAATGCTCCCCCCTGTTGTCGGAGAACACCTTGCCTGCCATCTGCTTCTTGGAGGGTTTTTGCCAGTGTCTGTCCAAAGGCAGAGGACGTGGCTTAAATTCTTGAGAGCGCTGAGCACGGGCAGTTCAGAGTGCGAGCAGCATCTAGGGGGCGGCCCTGTCAGCAAAGCTAAGGGCTGCAGAGGAAACGCACTCACCTGGGGAACACGTGGACTCGGCTAGACCTGGTGCCAGGAGTAACGATGTTTCCGCTTGGCTCAGCAGGATCCTCTGCCCAAGGGACCTGCAAGACAACCCAGGCCCGTTGGGAGGTTTCTGAGGCAGCTCCCTGCCTGCTGACAAAGGCAGCAGCCCCTCGTCCTGCTACAAGAGGAGCCTGCCGCTGCAAATCCCTCTTCTGAGTCCTCTGCCATGCACAGTAGCCCCCAGTTGTGGAGTGGAGATGCTCCACAGCAAAGACTTGCAAGTGCTCAATAGCCATGCCAAGCATTTAGTAGAGACAGGCATCCAGGAAGACAGGGAGTGTTTTCCTAGGGAGTGGGGAATTTGGTGAAGGGCCACGCACTGCAGAAGGTGTTTGTGTAGCCCGCCACATGCAGGATGGCCACGGAGATTTCCCAAAGCAATGGAAGTAGGCCTGGGAAGCTGAGCAACTTACACTGCGAAGGGCCGCAAAGAGGCTTGCCCTTCTCCCCAGCCGTTGGATGCAGCTGGCGTAAAACATCGTGCAGAGCGTGTCGCCCTGGCGGCTCAGCACACCAATGTCCCGGAAGGCAAAGGCCACATTCTGCTTGTTCTCCAAGTGGAAAGAGAATAAGTGGATGGTCTCTTCCACACAGGCTTCCACCACACGCCGTGGCAAGGACGTCACCAGGGACAAGAGCTGGTAGTTCAGTGGCTCGATTTGGATGTCGTCTGCAAGGAAGTCAAGCAGTGTCAGTGCTGCAGCAGGCGCAATTTCCAGGACTAGGTGAGAAAGACATGGGAGTGGCAGAGAGATGAAAGTGGGGGCAGGTTAGGGCAAGAGAGCCCAACTTGCTGCAACACTTGCAGCAGAAGACTCCAGAGAAGGTCCTTCCCAAGAAAGAGCTCTCTGTGTGGGTGCTTGCGTGGGGGGAGCTCTGTGTGTTCCCCTAGTTGTGGAGGGCATTGCCTGCTTCTGGCAGCCCCTGCAAAGCGCAGGGAGCACACTCCCAGCCCGGGTACAGTGGCAAGGGGAAGCGGAGGGTGGTCCCTGCTGTCTCACCGGGGAGAGTCACTTCGGGGCACGTGAGCCCACGCGGCCAGACCATCTGCATGCCCAACTTGAAAATGGGTCTTCGAACCCAGAGCACCTCTTCTGCACCCAGGTACAATGGCTCTTCAACTGTACAGAAGGTGCCAAGACCCTCCAGCAGGACACCCTGCACACGGAAAAGACAAAAACATGATGAGTAAGCAGTGTGTTGGTGGAAAACAGGAGGACTCTGCAAGTGTGGGCAGGCTGCTCTGTGCTCTCCCTGCTGCTGCTGCTGCAGCTGCAATAAGGAGCACTGTGGAAAGCTTTGGAGGAGAGCTCCTTGCTGCGATGCTGTCTTCACCCTCCTCTGCACATATGGCCCTCCCTGTCCTCCCAGTATTTCCTAGCATCTCAGAGCACAAGAAGATGCCAGGGCTCTCCCAGAGCACCAAGGGAGGAAACTGCCTCTGTCTCTCTGCTTGATCTCTCCGTTCTGGCCACAGGCAAAAGAGAAGGTGCACGAGGTGCCGACTGTTTTCTCCCACGAGCTCTGCACGTGCTTTCTCCCCAAGTGAGCTAAGGAGGTGCTCTGCCGCACGCTGGCCGGTGCCAGTGCGCTGCCATTGCGCTGGGGGAAGGATCGTTCCCAGGGCCCAGGACGGCCTGGGAAACTGCAAGGCTGCAGGGCGAGGGGATCAGGACGCCAGCCCACCTTGCCAATCACAAGCTGCTGCAGGATGTAACGGGAAACAGCATCCCAAACCATGACAATCTCTGTGAAGCAAGGGAAAAAAGTGTCAGGCAGCTCCAAGCTCTGCGCAAGCTGCTCCTCCCGGGGTGACAGAGGCACGCACATTCAAATCAACCAAAAAGCCACTCCACCAGCTGCCGAGCTGGCCTATGGCACCGTTGCAGGCTGCCCGCCTCCTGCTGATCCCCATGGAGGTGCAGAGAAGAAAGCGGGACAAGGGAAGGGTTTGGCAGAAGGGCAGTGGCCACCTGCCTCCTGGCCAAGGATGCCATCTCCAAGCTCAAGCTATGTTCTGCCCACTGGAGGCCCACAAGGATACAGGAGGAAGAAACAGAGCTTGCACCAAACAAGAAGAGAAGCGGCATTGGTGGCAGGCTCTTGAGAGACCCGTGGGAATGCCGGGACACCTGCAGCCCCTGGAGGAAGGACCCCTTCCCACCCAGAGCCAGTCCCCAGAGGGCCTCCCCCTTCCCAGGCAGATCTGACCCCACACTGCAACTCCCTGAGCAGAGGGAGCTCTGCCCAAAGGAGCTTGGGGCTCAGGGCAGCAGCACGACCAAGAACCATGAGTCCCGCACAACACTCTGTCTCCCAAGCGGGATAGGGTCCTTGAGCCAGGCTCTTACAACAGCCCCCAGCCCTCTGCAGGCTACAGCCCCGGAGCCACAGCTGCTTTGACAGCTAGCAAGTTCTGCGGCACTTGCTGAAGCAGCGCCCAAAGCCCTTACCCTCAGCAGCGAGCTGCAGGAGCACAGGGAACAAAACGGAGTACGCCGGACTGATGATCTGAGTCCAGAAGCCCTCCATCTTGGCTTCCCACCTGTCCTTGGTTCGCTGGTCAAGCAGGGAAGAAGGATTCTCTTCTCGCGACCTCGCCAAGGACTCCTCTCTCTCCAACGAGCCCCTTATTCTCAGCCCGTGAGGGAGAGCTTCCCCGAGCACTCTCACTGCCTTCTGTGTGCGCTCCTCGTCACCGAGAAGCTCCAAAGGGCAGCAGTGGAGCAGAGCACGGCGAGCAGTGACCAGCAGCGCGCGTGCCTGGCAGGGAAGTGACCGGGCCCTGCCAGTCGCTGGGTTAACCTCCTTGTGATGCAGCACAAGCCAGTGTGACCTCAGCGCGTGTCACCAGGGGCTGCATAAGGGGAGCGGCAGCTCAAACACCCAGGGAAGGCGGTGATTCCTCCCAGGGAAGGAGATTGTAGTGAGGTGGGGGGGGGGTCCATTTCTTCTCCACAATTACCACAGCTAGGACAAGAGGAAATGGCCTCAAGCAGCACCACGGGACGTTCAGTTAAGACCGTAGGAGGAATGTCTACAGGGTAAGACGAGCCAAGCATTGGAACAGGCTGCCCAGGAACATCATGGAGTCACAGTCCCTGGCAGTGCTCAAGATGTGTGTGGTTGAGGTACTTAAGGACATGGTTTAGCAGGTGTGGTATTGAACTGTTTATAGTTCAACTCAGTGATCCAAAAAGGTGTTTTCTAACCAAAACGGGTCTCTGATTCTATGATTCTAAGGTTTTGGCACTAGCAATGATCAAGGCGGAGCTGGTGTGGAACAGAAGGGGAACATGCCCTTCACACACAGTGTCTGCAGGTGTTTGCCCAGGCTCCTGGCCCCAGCACGAGGCAGCGGGTCCCACTCCATGGCTGTCCCCCATGTCCCGGCAGTGGAGGTTGTGCACGTGGCCTGGGCGCCGTGGTCCTCATGCCTAGTGCAGTGTGATGGCCAAGACTGGGGATGCTGGGGCAGATGTTTTTTCTGGGGGGAGCACTGCCGGATTAGGGGGTGTTTGTGGGGGTGCTGGTAGTCTGGGGCATTGGCCCATTTTGTGGAATATTTCTGTGCTTCAGGGATGTTCCAGTCTTTGTGGACTGGTGCCAATTGAAGCGGGTGGTTCCCATTGCAGTGTTGCTGGTGTTTTGAGGGTGCTGGCCCTGCTCCATGGAGGCCCTGGGAAATGCTGCTCGAGACTGGCCCATGCAGCTCTGCAGTTGGTTTTGCATGGCTGGCTCCCATAGGCAGTGCCCGGAGCTCCATGGCTTTTGTGTGTACAGGTGCTCAGCGTGTTTGAAGGGAAGAAAGGCAGAGCGAGGTGGGAAGGTCCTCCCTGTGCTGGGGTCGGTCGCTGTTGCAAATGTCCCATTACGTTTTTAGGTGTGAGGGGCTCTTTCTGCATGGGTCCTTGGTCTCAGTACAGGAGGAGAGTCAGACTTTTCCTGGAAAAGTGATGACCGCTTCTGCCACTCCGTGCTGCTCTGTGTCCATGGAAGGGCCCCAACTGCCATCTTGCGTGTCCTGGGCTCATCTCAAGTGGCTGAGGCCAGGAGCTGCAAGGCCCCCAGACAGTCCAGTTGCTGCCAGGAAATGGCCTGTGGTGCTGGGAATGGCCCTTAGGCAGCAGGGCAGACGGAGCACCTGGCGCCGACCAGCAGCATGTCCTCCCTCTGTGCAATAGGGAGAGCTCGTGTGCTCTGCATGGTGCAGAGAGAGGGCCCAAAATGCCTGTGCCCGAGCACTGCAGGATTTGTGTGGCCACACACAGAGGCAACATAGACCCGCACTCTGCGGAGCGCCACTCTCCTTCCCTTGCTTGCAACTGCCTGTGCAACTGCTCTGAATGGTGGGCATGCATGTCTTAGGGCACGTGCACTCTGCTGCACAATCATCTGCCAACAGGAAGGGAGAAATATCTTGGTGGTGTGCTGATCTGGATATGACGTCCCATTGCCAAGGCAGCAGCGCATGCTGGTGAGTCCTGAGAGGAAGATTTAAGTTTCCAAATCCGTTCCCTGTACCCTTCTGCCTTAGGAAGTCACCTGGACAATTCCACCCCAAGAAGAGCCTTGAGCACATGGTGCTTCTTGAGTATCTGGCTCCTTTATCCAAGATGCTCTCGAGCCCGAAAGGGACTCGAAGCTGAAGAGCAGGAGGAAGAATGGCATTCCACGCTAGAACAGGAGGAGGACTCTCCCTCGTGGCTGTTTCTTCGCAAGCCATAAAGAGCGATGCAGGCATCCTGGCGGCAGCATCCCCCATCAGGGGAGGGAGTTTACGCCTTCCCACCTGCTGAACCCGGGTGTGTGTAACTCACAAAACATCTTCTTCCATTTTGCCATGCAGAACATAAGACGCTTCCTTTCCCACTGCATATGGATTGACATGTCTCAGAGCAGGATTTAGGCAAGGTTTTCCCCATGCTACGGTCTCCCGGAGCTGGGAAGGGTCTTTCTTAGAGCCAAGGAAGCTGCCGGCAGGGAGGAGCTGCCAGGCTGTGCAGGCCTGCCCCACAGGCCTGCCGACTTTGCTTTTGGCTACTGATGGGGGATAGCTTGTGCCTCGCAAGCATATCCTCTGCCTGCGGCAGCCTGCCTGCCCTTGCTCAAGGCTTGTCCCAGGGTGCAGAAAGCGGTGTCACAGCGCCCAGTGTCATCTCAGAAACGGCTGCCCTGGAGGGCCCTTCCAATGGCCTTTCTTCTTCCTTTTCTCTGGTCAAGATAGGCATGACCTAGAGCGAGCGTGTCCCGGGATGGGGACTCCACGATCTCCCTGCTGTCCTCTGCCCCCTGCCTGCCCTTCCAAAGATGCCCTGGTGCCGCTTGCAAGCTTCACACCGCACCAAAGAAAGGCTCACATGAACTCAGAAAGGGAGTTTATTTTGGGGGAAGAAAGACATTTCTCCCGGATACGTCCAGCTTGTGGCCCCGCTGCTCTTTCTTCTGGAGGCTGCACATCACTGAAGCACTGAGGGGAACAGGAGAAAGATGCTGAGTGTGTCATGACATGCAGGTGCCTCCTAGAAATCCAAAGGCACATCCCAGCCCCACCCCATTTCCCCGCAAGGGATGGCTGGGCCAGGCAAAGGAGAGGCCAAGCTCCAAGGGCACTTGTGTGCCCTGGCATAGGGGGCAGCCAAAGACCCTCTTTCCCCCAGGCCTTGGCACAAAGGGCTTGGCAGGAGCAGGGACCCTGCCTGCCTTGGGAGCCACTTACCGGCGAGCCTCCTCCTGCAGCTGCAGCCTCTGGCGGTTTTGGACCACCTTCTCCCTCCAGCGATCCCGGAGGACTTTGTAGGATTCCACGAGCTGCAAGGTCTGCTTTGCTCGTGGCGAGAGGTACCTGCAAAGGATCAACAAAGTCCTGCTGCTGCTCCCTGGGGGCCCCTTGGGGCTTCTTCTCTCCTCAGCCCCTGCACATCCCCACCAGCTCAAAGGAGGGCCTGTCGTCTGCCGTGCTCAGCAGCTGAGTGCCAGCACCTGCACAGGGTCGGGAGCCACCATGGTGCCAGGCCCTGCCTGGCAGCTGGCATGCCAGTGCACACTCACTTGTCAGGGGGCACCCCTCTGTCTGGGGAACAGTGCTGCTCATGATGGCGTGCAGGCTTCAGCACTCGGATCTGTATTGCAAGAGCAAGAAGAAGAAAAGTTTTCAGTGGGGAGGAGAGAACGGGGGAGAGAGCACTAGCGCACTCATAGAGGAGGCGCCTAAGCGTTCCAGAGCTGTGCTCAGGCTATACAAGCAGCTGATGCAACGGGCTACAAGAGCTGGCTTCCTGGGTGATGCACCCTGTTCCGAAGGCTGTCAAAGACATCTCATAGGGTCTCTTTTCAAGCAGGGTCCACACTGGGACATTGGGGAATTGTTGGCTGTTGCTCTTCCCCCTCTCTTCCACCACTGCCCTTGAGCCTCACTGGCTCCTTGTCCTGTGTCAGCACAGTGGGAATATGGCTCTCTGCTGCCCTAACTGATCAGGGACGAAAGAGCCACCGGCATCTTTCTAATGCCTTGAGTGCAAACCCACCCATTTCTGTGATTAAAAAAACCCCAGAAGACATGTTGTAGATGTTATATGAGTAGGCAGATGCTTGCAAGTGTGGAGATCATTTGCATCATTGCAGGACAAATCCCAGAGAGGAAACTGGGGGTGGTAGGGAGCCCGCGCTCAGGGCCCTTTCCGCAACATCCCATCACACACCTGTGCAGCAGGCCTGGGAGCAGCACGGGCAGCAGAAGTCCGAGGAGCAGATGGAGGATGTGGGCGGTGCTCCACTTTCCCCTCCTTCTGCCCCAAAGGCTCCTTCATGTGCCCCGCTTGTTTGATCAAGTTGCTGAGAAGACACCATGAGAGGCAAGAGGTTTAGGACAGGAAGCATTTGATCCCACAAGGAAAAGGATGGGATTCCCTGCAATCTCGAGGGACTCCTTCCTGGACAAACACTCGTGCACTAGGAATTTCCATTTGGCTCCCCAAAACGTCCTGACGCTGGAGGAAAGCTATGGCCATGGGAGGCTCCCACGCAAAGTGCTACATGCTGGCCTTCCAGCAGGAGAACAGCCTTAAGTGGGCCGTGTGTCGGGAGCCTTTTGGAGGTCCTAGGCCCAGCATGTGCAAAGGGGCCCACTCTGGTGCAGAGGTCCAAACAAGCGCAGCCCTCGTCCCTTCCGCCTCCACCAAGGCTCTCACCTGGCAGCAGGCTGCTTCTCGGGGCCTTGCCGCCTCCTGCCTGCCCCCCAGCTTGGCAGCATGGGCAGACACAGCTCCTTGCGCTGCCGCAGGAGCTTTCTAGGCTGCCACTCTGCAAGGAGGAAGGGAGGAAGCTCTTGAGCAGAGCCTGCTGAGCAGCACCTTTCCAGGTGGCTGCTGTGAGGCAGCGTGGGGGGACAGGGAGCCAACGTGCCCCGCAGGCCGGCAGCTTTGGCCTTACCTCTCTTGGCCCTGGGACACTGGGGCACCTCAGGCTTTTTCTGCGTCCGTGGAGGGGCAGCGGGAGCAGCCTTGGCTTCTGGGCTGCCTTCCTCCAGAAGCTGAAACCTGCAAAGCAGAAGACAAGGCACGTTTGAAGAAAGGGGGCTGTCTGCCCCTGGCCTCTTGCTGGCGCTAATGCTCCCCCCTGTTGTCGGAGAACACCTTGCCTGCCATCTGCTTCTTGGAGGGTTTTTGCCAGTGTCTGTCCAAAGGCAGAGGACGTGGCTTAAATTCTTGAGAGCGCTGAGCACGGGCAGTTCAGAGTGCGAGCAGCATCTAGGGGGCGGCCCTGTCAGCAAAGCTAAGGGCTGCAGAGGAAACGCACTCACCTGGGGAACACGTGGACTCGGCTAGACCTGGTGCCAGGAGTAACGATGTTTCCGCTTGGCTCAGCAGGATCCTCTGCCCAAGGGACCTGCAAGACAACCCAGGCCCGTTGGGAGGTTTCTGAGGCAGCTCCCTGCCTGCTGACAAAGGCAGCAGCCCCTCGTCCTGCTACAAGAGGAGCCTGCCGCTGCAAATCCCTCTTCTGAGTCCTCTGCCATGCACAGTAGCCCCCAGTTGTGGAGTGGAGATGCTCCACAGCAAAGACTTGCAAGTGCTCAATAGCCATGCCAAGCATTTAGTAGAGACAGGCATCCAGGAAGACAGGGAGTGTTTTCCTAGGGAGTGGGGAATTTGGTGAAGGGCCACGCACTGCAGAAGGTGTTTGTGTAGCCCGCCACATGCAGGATGGCCACGGAGATTTCCCAAAGCAATGGAAGTAGGCCTGGGAAGCTGAGCAACTTACACTGCGAAGGGCCGCAAAGAGGCTTGCCCTTCTCCCCAGCCGTTGGATGCAGCTGGCGTAAAACATCATGCAGAGCGTGTCGCCCTGGCGGCTCAGCACACCAATGTCCCGGAAGGCAAAGGCCACATTCTGCTTGTTCTCCAAGTGGAAAGAGAATAAGTGGATGGTCTCTTCCACACAGGCTTCCACCACACGCCGTGGCAAGGACGTCACCAGGGACAAGAGCTGGTAGTTCAGTGGCTCGATTTGGATGTCGTCTGCAAGGAAGTCAAGCAGTGTCAGTGCTGCAGCAGGCGCAATTTCCAGGACTAGGTGAGAAAGACATGGGAGTGGCAGAGAGATGAAAGTGGGGGCAGGTTAGGGCAAGAGAGCCCAACTTGCTGCAACACTTGCAGCAGAAGACTCCAGAGAAGGTCCTTCCCAAGAAAGAGCTCTCTGTGTGGGTGCTTGCGTGGGGGGAGCTCTGTGTGTTCCCCTAGTTGTGGAGGGCATTGCCTGCTTCTGGCAGCCCCTGCAAAGCGCAGGGAGCACACTCCCAGCCCGGGTACAGTGGCAAGGGGAAGCGGAGGGTGGTCCCTGCTGTCTCACCGGGGAGAGTCACTTCGGGGCACGTGAGCCCACGCGGCCAGACCATCTGCATGCCCAACTTGAAAATGGGTCTTCGAACCCAGAGCACCTCTTCTGCACCCAGGTACAATGGCTCTTCAACTGTACAGAAGGTGCCAAGACCCTCCAGCAGGACACCCTGCACACGGAAAAGACAAAAACATGATGAGTAAGCAGTGTGTTGGTGGAAAACAGGAGGACTCTGCAAGTGTGGGCAGGCTGCTCTGTGCTCTCCCTGCTGCTGCTGCTGCAGCTGCAATAAGGAGCACTGTGGAAAGCTTTGGAGGAGAGCTCCTTGCTGCGATGCTGTCTTCACCCTCCTCTGCACATATGGCCCTCCCTGTCCTCCCAGTATTTCCTAGCATCTCAGAGCACAAGAAGATGCCAGGGCTCTCCCAGAGCACCAAGGGAGGAAACTGCCTCTGTCTCTCTGCTTGATCTCTCCGTTCTGGCCACAGGCAAAAGAGAAGGTGCACGAGGTGCCGACTGTTTTCTCCCACGAGCTCTGCACGTGCTTTCTCCCCAAGTGAGCTAAGGAGGTGCTCTGCCGCACGCTGGCCGGTGCCAGTGCGCTGCCATTGCGCTGGGGGAAGGATCGTTCCCAGGGCCCAGGACGGCCTGGGAAACTGCAAGGCTGCAGGGCGAGGGGATCAGGACGCCAGCCCACCTTGCCAATCACAAGCTGCTGCAGGATGTAACGGGAAACAGCATCCCAAACCATGACAATCTCTGTGAAGCAAGGGAAAAAAGTGTCAGGCAGCTCCAAGCTCTGCGCAAGCTGCTCCTCCCGGGGTGACAGAGGCACGCACATTCAAATCAACCAAAAAGCCACTCCACCAGCTGCCGAGCTGGCCTATGGCACCGTTGCAGGCTGCCCGCCTCCTGCTGATCCCCATGGAGGTGCAGAGAAGAAAGCGGGACAAGGGAAGGGTTTGGCAGAAGGGCAGTGGCCACCTGCCTCCTGGCCAAGGATGCCATCTCCAAGCTCAAGCTATGTTCTGCCCACTGGAGGCCCACAAGGATACAGGAGGAAGAAACGGAGCTTGCACCAAACAAGAAGAGAAGCGGCATTGGTGGCAGGCTCTTGAGAGACCCGTGGGAATGCCGGGACACCTGCAGCCCCTGGAGGAAGGACCCCTTCCCACCCAGAGCCAGTCCCCAGAGGGCCTCCCCCTTCCCAGGCAGATCTGACCCCACACTGCAACTCCCTGAGCAGAGGGAGCTCTGCCCAAAGGAGCTTGGGGCTCAGGGCAGCAGCACGACCAAGAACCATGAGTCCCGCACAACACTCTGTCTCCCAAGCGGGATAGGGTCCTTGAGCCAGGCTCTTACAACAGCCCCCAGCCCTCTGCAGGCTACAGCCCCGGAGCCACAGCTGCTTTGACAGCTAACAAGTTCTGCGGCACTTGCTGAAGCAGCGCCCAAAGCCCTTACCCTCAGCAGCGAGCTGCAGGAGCACAGGGAACAAAACGGAGTACGCCGGACTGATGATCTGAGTCCAGAAGCCCTCCATCTTGGCTTCCCACCTGTCCTTGGTTCGCTGGTCAAGCAGGGAAGAAGGATTCTCTTCTCGCGACCTCGCCAAGGACTCCTCTCTCTCCAACGAGCCCCTTATTCTCAGCCCGTGAGGGAGAGCTTCCCCGAGCACTCTCACTGCCTTCTGTGTGCGCTCCTCGTCACCGAGAAGCTCCAAAGGGCAGCAGTGGAGCAGAGCACGGCGAGCAGTGACCAGCAGCGCGCGTGCCTGGCAGGGAAGTGACCGGGCCCTGCCAGTCGCTGGGTTAACCTCCTTGTGATGCAGCACAAGCCAGTGTGACCTCAGCGCGTGTCACCAGGGGCTGCATAAGGGGAGCGGCAGCTCAAACACCCAGGGAAGGCGGTGATTCCTCCCAGGGAAGGAGATTGTAGTGAGGTGGGGGGGGGGTCCATTTCTTCTCCACAATTACCACAGCTAGGACAAGAGGAAATGGCCTCAAGCAGCACCACGGGACGTTCAGTTAAGACCGTAGGAGGAATGTCTACAGGGTAAGACGAGCCAAGCATTGGAACAGGCTGCCCAGGAACATCATGGAGTCACAGTCCCTGGCAGTGCTCAAGATGTGTGTGGTTGAGGTACTTAAGGACATGGTTTAGCAGGTGTGGTATTGAACTGTTTATAGTTCAACTCAGTGATCCAAAAAGGTGTTTTCTAACCAAAACGGGTCTCTGATTCTATGATTCTAAGGTTTTGGCACTAGCAATGATCAAGGCGGAGCTGGTGTGGAACAGAAGGGGAACATGCCCTTCACACACAGTGTCTGCAGGTGTTTGCCCAGGCTCCTGGCCCCAGCACGAGACAGCGGGTCCCACTCCATGGCTGTCCCCCATGTCCCGGCAGTGGAGGTTGTGCACGTGGCCTGGGCGCCGTGGTCCTCATGCCTAGTGCAGTGTGATGGCCAAGACTGGGGATGCTGGGGCAGATGTTTTTTCTGGGGGGAGCACTGCCGGATTAGGGGGTGTTTGTGGGGGTGCTGGTAGTCTGGGGCATTGGCCCATTTTGTGGAATATTTCTGTGCTTCAGGGATGTTCCAGTCTTTGTGGACTGGTGCCAATTGAAGCGGGTGGTTCCCATTGCAGTGTTGCTGGTGTTTTGAGGGTGCTGGCCCTGCTCCATGGAGGCCCTGGGAAATGCTGCTCGAGACTGGCCCATGCAGCTCTGCAGTTGGTTTTGCATGGCTGGCTCCCATAGTCAGTGCCCGGAGCTCCATGGCTTTTGTGTGTACAGGTGCTCAGCGTGTTTGAAGGGAAGAAAGGCAGAGCGAGGTGGGAAGGTCCTCCCTGTGCTGGGGTCGGTCGCTGTTGCAAATGTCCCATTACGTTTTTAGGTGTGAGGGGCTCTTTCTGCATGGGTCCTTGGTCTCAGTACAGGAGGAGAGTCAGACTTTTCCTGGAAAAGTGATGACCGCTTCTGCCACTCCGTGCTGCTCTGTGTCCATGGAAGGGCCCCAACTGCCATCTTGCGTGTCCTGGGCTCATCTCAAGTGGCTGAGGCCAGGAGCTGCAAGGCCCCCAGACAGTCCAGTTGCTGCCAGGAAATGGCCTGTGGTGCTGGGAATGGCCCTTAGGCAGCAGGGCAGACGGAGCACCTGGCGCCGACCAGCAGCATGTCCTCCCTCTGTGCAATAGGGAGAGCTCGTGTGCTCTGCATGGTGCAGAGAGAGGGCCCAAAATGCCTGTGCCCGAGCACTGCAGGATTTGTGTGGCCACACACAGAGGCAACATAGACCCGCACTCTGCGGAGCGCCACTCTCCTTCCCTTGCTTGCAACTGCCTGTGCAACTGCTCTGAATGGTGGGCATGCATGTCTTAGGGCACGTGCACTCTGCTGCACAATCATCTGCCAACAGGAAGGGAGAAATATCTTGGTGGTGTGCTGATCTGGATATGACGTCCCATTGCCAAGGCAGCAGCGCATGCTGGTGAGTCCTGAGAGGAAGATTTAAGTTTCCAAATCCGTTCCCTGTACCCTTCTGCCTTAGGAAGTCACCTGGACAATTCCACCCCAAGAAGAGCCTTGAGCACATGGTGCTTCTTGAGTATCTGGCTCCTTTATCCAAGATGCTCTCGAGCCCGAAAGGGACTCGAAGCTGAAGAGCAGGAGGAAGAATGGCATTCCACGCTAGAACAGGAGGAGGACTCTCCCTCGTGGCTGTTTCTTCGCAAGCCATAAAGAGCGATGCAGGCATCCTGGCGGCAGCATCCCCCATCAGGGGAGGGAGTTTACGCCTTCCCACCTGCTGAACCCGGGTGCGTGTAACTCACAAAACATCTTCTTCCATTTTGCCATGCAGAACATAAGACGCTTCTTTCCCACTGCATATGGATTGACATGTCTCAGAGCAGGATTTAGGCAAGGTTTTCCCCATGCTACGGTCTCCCGGAGCTGGGAAGGGTCTTTCTTAGAGCCAAGGAAGCTGCCGGCAGGGAGGAGCTGCCAGGCTGTGCAGGCCTGCCCCACAGGCCTGCCGACTTTGCTTTTGGCTACTGATGGGGGATAGCTTGTGCCTCGCAAGCATATCCTCTGCCTGCGGCAGCCTGCCTGCCCTTGCTCAAGGCTTGTCCCAGGGTGCAGAAAGCGGTGTCACAGCGCCCAGTGTCATCTCAGAAACGGCTGCCCTGGAGGGCCCTTCCAATGGCCTTTCTTCTTCCTTTTCTCTGGTCAAGATAGGCATGACCTAGAGCGAGCGTGTCCCGGGATGGGGACTCCACGATCTCCCTGCTGTCCTCTGCCCCCTGCCTGCCCTTCCAAAGATGCCCTGGTGCCGCTTGCAAGCTTCACACCGCACCAAAGAAAGGCTCACATGAACTCAGAAAGGGAGTTTATTTTGGGGGAAGAAAGACATTTCTCCCGGATACGTCCAGCTTGTGGCCCCGCTGCTCTTTCTTCTGGAGGCTGCACATCACTGAAGCACTGAGGGGAACAGGAGAAAGATGCTGAGTGTGTCATGACATGCAGGTGCCTCCTAGAAATCCAAAGGCACATCCCAGCCCCACCCCATTTCCCCGCAAGGGATGGCTGGGCCAGGCAAAGGAGAGGCCAAGCTCCAAGGGCACTTGTGTGCCCTGGCATAGGGGGCAGCCAAAGACCCTCTTTCCCCCAGGCCTTGGCACAAAGGGCTTGGCAGGAGCAGGGACCCTGCCTGCCTTGGGAGCCACTTACCGGCGAGCCTCCTCCTGCAGCTGCAGCCTCTGGCGGTTTTGGACCACCTTCTCCCTCCAGCGATCCCGGAGGACTTTGTAGGATTCCACGAGCTGCAAGGTCTGCTTTGCTCGTGGCGAGAGGTACCTGCAAAGGATCAACAAAGTCCTGCTGCTGCTCCCTGGGGGCCCCTTGGGGCTTCTTCTCTCCTCAGCCCCTGCACATCCCCACCAGCTCAAAGGAGGGCCTGTCGTCTGCCGTGCTCAGCAGCTGAGTGCCAGCACCTGCACAGGGTCGGGAGCCACCATGGTGCCAGGCCCTGCCTGGCAGCTGGCATGCCAGTGCACACTCACTTGTCAGGGGGCACCCCTCTGTCTGGGGAACAGTGCTGCTCATGATGGCGTGCAGGCTTCAGCACTCGGATCTGTACTGCAAGAGCAAGAAGAAGAAAAGTTTTCAGTGGGGAGGAGAGAACGGGGGAGAGAGCACTAGCGCACTCATAGAGGAGGCGCCTAAGCGTTCCAGAGCTGTGCTCAGGCTATACAAGCAGCTGATGCAACGGGCTACAAGAGCTGGCTTCCTGGGTGATGCACCCTGTTCCGAAGGCTGTCAAAGACATCTCATAGGGTCTCTTTTCAAGCAGGGTCCACACTGGGACATTGGGGAATTGTTGGCTGTTGCTCTTCCCCCTCTCTTCCACCACTGCCCTTGAGCCTCACTGGCTCCTTGTCCTGTGTCAGCACAGTGGGAATATGGCTCTCTGCTGCCCTAACTGATCAGGGACGAAAGAGCCACCGGCATCTTTCTAATGCCTTGAGTGCAAACCCACCCATTTCTGTGATTAAAAAAACCCCAGAAGACATGTTGTAGATGTTATATGAGTAGGCAGATGCTTGCAAGTGTGGAGATCATTTGCATCATTGCAGGACAAATCCCAGAGAGGAAACTGGGGGTGGTAGGGAGCCCGCGCTCAGGGCCCTTTCCGCAACATCCCATCACACACCTGTGCAGCAGGCCTGGGAGCAGCACGGGCAGCAGAAGTCCGAGGAGCAGATGGAGGATGTGGGCGGTGCTCCACTTTCCCCTCCTTCTGCCCCAAAGGCTCCTTCATGTGCCCCGCTTGTTTGATCAAGTTGCTGAGAAGACACCATGAGAGGCAAGAGGTTTAGGACAGGAAGCATTTGATCCCACAAGGAAAAGGATGGGATTCCCTGCAATCTCGAGGGACTCCTTCCTGGACAAACACTCGTGCACTAGGAATTTCCATTTGCACGGCGAGCAGTGACCAGCAGCGCACGTGCCTGGCAGGGAAGTGACGGGGTCCTGCCGGTCGCTGGGGTCACCTCCTTGTGATGCAGCACAAGCCAGTGTGACCTCAGCGCGTGTCACCAGGGGCTGCATGAGGGGAGTGGCAGCTGAAACACCCAGGGAAGGCGGAGATTCCTCCCAGCGAAGGAGATTGTAGTGAGGTGGGGGGGGGTCCATTTCTTCTCCACAATTACCACAGCTAGGACAAGAGGAAATGGCCTCAAGCAGCACCACGGGACGTTCAGTTAAGACCGTAGGAGGAATGTCTACAGTGTAAGACGAGCCAAGCATTGGAACAGGCTGCCCAGGAACATCATGGAGTCACAGTCCCTGGCAGTGCTCCAGACGTGTGTGGATGAGGTACTTAAGGACATAGTTTAGCAGGTGTGGTATTGAACTGTTTATAGTTAAACTCAGTGATGTAAAAAGGTGTTTTCTAACCAAAACGTTCTCTGATTCTATGATTCTAAGGTTTGGGCACTAGCAATGATCAAGGCGGAGCTGGTGTGGAACAGAAGGGGAACATGCCCTTCACACACAGTGTCTGCAGGTGTTTGCCCAGGCTCCTGGGCCCAGCGCGAGGCAGCGGGTCCCACTCCATGGCTGTCCCCCATGTCCCGGCAGTGGAGGTTATGCACGTGGCCTGGGCGCCGTGGTCCTCATGCCTAGTGCAGTGTGATGGCCAAGACTGGGGATGCTGGGGCAGATGTTTTTTCTGGGGGGAGCACTGCCGGATTAGGGGGTGTTTGTGGGGGTGCTGGTAGTCTGGGGCATTGGCCCATTTTGTGGAATATTTCTGTGCTTCAGGGATGTTCCAGTCTTTGTGGACTGGTGCCAATTGAAGCGGGTGGTTCCCATTGCAGTGTTGCTGGTGTTTTGAGGGTGCTGGCCCTGCTCCTTGGAGGCCCTGGGAAATGCTGCTCGAGACTGGCCCATGCAGCTCTGCAGTTGGTTTTGCATGGCTGGCTCCCATAGGCAGTGCCCGGAGCTCCATGGCTTTTGTGTGTACAGGTGCTCAGCGTGTTTGAAGGGAAGAAAGGCAGAGCGAGGTGGGAAGGTCCTCCCTGTGCTGGGGTCGGTCCCTGTTGCAAATGTCCCATTACATTTCTAGGTGTGAGGGGCTCTTTCTGCATGGGTCCTTGGTCTCAGTACAGGAGGAGAGTCAGACTTTTCCTGGTAAATGATGACCACTTCTGCCACTCTGTGCCGCTCTGTGTCCATGGAAGGGCCCCAGCTGCCATCTTGCGTGTCCTGGGCTCATCTCAAGTGGCTGAGGCCAGGAGCTGCAAGGCCCCCAGACACTCCGGTTGCTGCTAGGAAATGGCCTGTGGTGCTGGGAATGGCCCTTAGGCAGCAGGGCAGACGTAGCACCTGGTTCCAGCCAGCAGCATCTCCTCCCTTTGTGCGAGAGGGAGAGTTCCTGAGCTCTGCATGGTGCAGAGAGAGGGTCCAAAATGCCTGTGCCCGAGCACCGCAGGATTTGTGTGGCTACACACCGAGGTAACAGGGCCCCATTCCGTGCAGGGCACCAGTCTCCTTCCCTTGCTTGCAACTGGCTGCTCAACTGCTCTGAATGTTGGGCATGCATGTCTTAGGGCACGTGCACTCTGCTGCACAATCATCTGCCAACAGGAAGGGAGAAAGAGCTTCTTGGTGTGCTGATCTGGATATCAGATTGAGAACTTGTGGGTAAGGATTAGAGGGCAGGCTAATGTGGGAGACACTGTGGTGAGTGTCTGTTACAGGCCACCTGACCAAGACAAGGAGGTTGATGAGGCCTTCTATAGGCAGCTGGATATTGCCTCACGGTCACAGGCCCTGGTTCTCATGGGGGACTTCAACTACCCCGACATCAACTGGAAGGACAACACAGCCAGGCACAAGCAGTCCTGGAGGTTCCTGCAGAGCGTCGACGATATCTTTTTGACGCAGGTTGTGGAGGAGCCGATGAGGAGAGGTGGGCTACTGGACCTCGTGTTATCAAATAGGGAGGGCCTAGTAGGAGATGTTAAGGTGAGGGGTAGGCTCGGCTGCAGTGACCATGAGTTGGCGGAGTTCAGGATTCAACGAGGAGGTGGCAGGGCTGTAAGTAGGCTTGCGACGATGGACTTCAGGAGGGCCAAATTTAGTCTCTTCAGAGACCTCCTTGGAAGAATCCCATGGGCTAGAGCTCTAGAAGGTAGGGGGGCCCCAGAGAGCTGGTTAGTTTTCAAGCGGCACTTCCTCCACGCCCAGCAACAGTGCATCCCTGTGTGTAAGAAGTCAGGCAGAGGGGGCAGGAGACCTGTGTGGATGAGCAGGGAGCTTGTGGCAATGCTCAAGCAGAAGGCAGCGGTATACAGAATGTGGAAAAAAGGACAGGTCCCCTGGGAGAAATACAGTAACATAGTCAGGGAATGCAGAGATGCGACAAGGAAAGCACAGGCGCGGTTGAAACCCAATCTGGCAAGGGACGTTAAAAATAACAAGAAAAATTTCTTCAAATACATTAACAGCAAAAGGAAAATCAAGGAAAACGTGGGTCCGCTGGCAGATGGGATGGGCACCCTGGTTACAAATAACACAGAAAAAGCAGAGTTGCTCAATGCCTTCTTTGCTTCGGTGTTTACCAAGGGCAGCCCATTAGAGCTCCAGGCCCTAGGGACAAGAGAAGAAGCCGGTGGGGAGGAAGACTTGCCCTGGGTAGAGGAAGATTGGGTCAGAGAGCACCTAAGGAACCTCGATACCCACAAATCCATGGGCCCTGATGGGATGCACCCCAGAGTGCTGCGTGAGCTGACAGAGGTCATAGCTAAGCCGCTCTCCATCATCTTTGAAAGATCCTGGAGAACAGGGGAGGTGCCGGAAGACTGGAAGAAGGCCAATGTCACGCCAGTCTTCAAAAAAGGCAAGAAGGAGGACCCAGGCAACTACAGGCCAGTCAGCCTCACCTCCGTCCCTGGAAAAGTGATGGAACGGCTCATACTGGCCGTTGTCTCCAGGCACATGGAGGATAAGAAGGTGCTCAAGAGTAATCAGCATGGATTCACCAAGGGGAAATCTTGCTTGCCTAACCTGATAGCCTTCTATGATGGACCATGAGGCAGCAATGTGCCCTCGTGGCCAAGAAGGCCAATGGCATCCTGGGGTGCATTAAGAAGAGCGTCTCCAGGAGGTCAAAGGAGGTGATCCTGCCTTTCTACTCAGCCCTGGTGAGGCCACATGTGGCGTATTCTGTCCAGTTCTGGGCTCCACAGTACAGGAAGGATGTGGAGCTGCTGGAGAGAGTCCAGCACAGGGCCACAAGGATGATGAGGGGCCTGGAACATCTGCCCTATGAGGAGAGGCTGAGGGAGCTGGGCCTGTTCAGCCTGGAGAAGAGAAGGCTGAGAGGGGATCTAATCAGTGTCTAGAAGTACCTCAAGGGAGGCAGTGAGAAGGATGGTGCTGGCCTCTTTTCACTGGTGGCCACCGACAGCACTAGAGGAAATGGCCGGAAACTGAAGCATCAAAAGTGCCACGGGAACTTAAGGAAAAATTTCTTACCGGTGAGAGTGACAGTGCGCTGGAACAGGCTGCCCAGAGAGGTTGTGGATTCTCCTTCTCTGGAGATCTTCAAAACCTGATTGGATGCAGTCCTGTGCAACGTGCTCTAGGTGACCCTGTGTGTGCAGGGGAGTTGGACATTGATACCTACACGCTCGTTGTATTTGGTGTCTCACCTTATCTCATTCCGTTTGGCGACCAGCTAGTGTTTAAGGATGGCCGGGGCACCTCTGAAAGTCCTTCCAGATTTGCCTAAAAGACATCAGCATGCTTAGAGGCTCTTAAGGAACCACTTTGTCCCAAGGCTTCAAGCATGGATGCAGTTTGGCCTTTGTGGCATCAGGGAAAGCTTTGACATGGTATCTCAGGCTTGCCTTTGCATTTTGTGCTCAAGTTTTAGTTAGAGCCTTGCATTGGTCCCTAGAGCATATGTTTGTCCTGCGACGGAGGGCCTAACAGAGTCCAGTACCTCAAGGCACGCAAGGAACAGTAGGGATTGGCTTCAGTTCATAGGAGAAGAATTTGGGAGAGAGGACAGAGATGGCTCCTTGTGCACAGCACTGTGACTATGGTGTTCAGAAAGAAAGGAAAGGCAGGAGGCAAGGCCTAATTTAGGGGTTCTGCCTCATGTTTCGTTTTGGCCTAGGGGCCTTCCTGCTAGTCTCTCCACTAGGGGCTCTCCCAGGCCTCATGCCACTCGCAGCATCATTACCTCAAGCTGCCTTACCTCCCCAATACATCTGCTCTCTCTTGGACACCTTCTGGGAGTCCTTGCTGTCCTCACGGTCCTGCCTCTAGTTCCTCATGCTCTGCTCCCCAACACAGAGCACCTCCTCATCAGCATCACAGCACTCTCCTTACTGCCTGCTTTAAGCTCTCGCAGGGTGCCTTCTCCTTGAGAAGCTGGCAGCTCATGGCTTAGACACCCGTACTCTTCCCTTTGTGAAAGACTGGCTGGATGTCCACCCCAGAGGGTGGTGGTGAACAGTTGTATAGGATTTTCTATTCTCCTTTTCCTATACAATGCTCAGACATCTGGGAAATGGAGGAACTTGCCAGGCTATGCAGTGAGGACTGCTGTGAGTCTCCAGGGAAGCATAGTGCAGTAGATGAAAATGCAGCACTTCTGCAGTCCATGAAGAACAGATTTGCCCCTTGGGCTACTGGCACGTTGATCTTGGGTAAAAATTCTGTTGCCGATCTGGGGTTCCTTGAGGACCAAATGTGGTCCTCCTCACAGAACTATATACAAAACTATGTACAAGCAAAAAACAACAACAGCAACAAAAAACATTCACAGATTGTGCCAGAAATTTTTTTGCAAAGCCAAATTCTCCCAAGCCACCTGCAGCATCATTACCTTCTCTCTCCTTCTTCCACCTAGCAGCACCCCACTAAATCCTTTGAGCAGTCATCTGGCCCCTTCTCCATCGGAAGCAAGGGAGGGATGAAGAGACATGTTTAGGTGAACCTGGGTCTCTTCTCTGCCTCACAAATCTAAAATCTTTAAATTGCAGAAATCACGAGGAATTAGCCTTTAATGTGGAGAAGAGCCTTAACTACAAGGACCGTCCTCTGCTGTAGTGCTTGGCTTGCCACCACTCAGATGTGAACTTCACACATTCAGTGTGGTGATTCTGGAGCCAGTGAAAACCTGTACATTGGCAATTGAATACTGTGTCCTGAAAAAGGAAAAGGAACACTGCAGGAACATTCCTCCCCATTACCTGCTCTGCATCACCCTACTGCAGGATTTTGTACGTCAGACCACTCCCAGCAACCCATATTGTCCTAGAGGACTGCACCTGAGATGCCGGAGCAGGGCCCCAACTTCACACAGTATCTGCCCTCTGGCATACAATGTCCTGTGGGCTGTCTGGACAAGGGCCGGGGCTCATGTGCTCAGCACAGCACTCTGCAGTGCAGTCAATGTGCTGAGGTCCTTCACCTGCTCTGGCCTGGAGGGGAACAGACCTGCTCTCTGTGGAGGCCTGTCACTGCCCTTCCGAACCCTTTCCTGCCCAGGGCTCCAGCCCAGACCTACCCCAAAGCAGATCCCTGTGCTGCCTGTGCCCACCACGACACTGTGGAGAACCTACTGGCTGTCTACATTGGGAAGCTGTGGAGGAGCCCACTGATCTTACAGGCCTTAGCATCCTGGGGATCATCTCTGTTCCCTATTACTTGGCAATGGTGAGGTAGCTGGTTGGAGCTCTGACCTTCCCCATCTTCCCTGATGCTGGGGGACTGGAGTCCAGTGCTACCCCATGGAGAATGAAGGAGAGGCTCACTTCCCTTCCAACCTCAAGGCCCCCCTGTCAGGGACCCAAACGGTACAAGAGGGGAAGATGGGGTAGGCACGAAGTGCACACTCCTTCCCAGAAAGAGTATCACCTCCACAGACCTGTGAACCCCTCCGCCCCTCCTGGGTCTGGAGCTTGCCTACTTCACTACCTGCTTTGGGCCCATGGACATGAGCTGACCTCATAGTGACTTCCTACGTTGCTTCTCTTCCTTGGGTCATGCTGGCTCTCAAAGGCCAGTTTTGTCCCTAATGGCCATAGTGGGGATGCAGCCACCTGCAGCATGCACAGACTTTGTACCTGCCCTCCTACTCGCAGAAAGATCATTATATGTGCCCTCCTAACAGAAAACACAGACGACGCTGATCCCCCTCATTATTAATTTGTATGTGTGCTGCATGTTTATGAAGAAAAAAAAAGTGAAATATTTACAGCAGGACTTAGAGGAACTAACTATTCGAGTTGTAATTCATATGATAGTACGGCAGAGGTAGAGGAAGAGTGTGAATAACATGATGGCAGGGCAGGGAGTGATCTCCATCAAGCACAGGTAGAGTGTGAGCTCTTTGAAGGTATGGGGTCTGATCAGCAGGCTCCTGAGTTGCAAGGGTCTCCTTGGTAATTCTGTGTATCATCTTGTACCCCATGCAGTAAAGAGTAAGTGACCTTGCCACAGAATCTCATGACACCATTGTCCACATCTATAAAACTGATTACTATCTTCTTTCACACGAGTCAAGTGCATTGTGTCACTCATCCCCTCCACCACTCGTTCCATGACGTAGATTTAGTAGAAGCACCAAGCAAGGGGAATCTCTCACTCAGGTACAAAATGCTTTAATATGCTGCAAGAAATACAGTTGAGAACAAGCTGGGAGTGGGCAGAAGCTAGTATGGCCTCCAAAGTACGTTCAACGCCATAAATGCATCTATGATTAGTTTCTGTTCTTGATAAAAACACGAAGAAATAAGATAAGATGTCATTGAACCTAATGTCATTGTTTGATTTCAAGTCCATGTTCTGGGTGCAGAGAAGGCAAAAGCTGAAGATTAATGACTGGAGAATACCCTGCGCGAAGGGCATAGGCATAGGCAATACCCAGGGATTGGAATCCTCACGGTCACCTCCAGCAGTGTCACTTGTGTCACTTGTCTTGGCAATCAATCTGCCGCCTGCATAGCTTTCTCAAAGCATTCTGCATATGTTCATTCCTGAAAGTATAGATAATGGGATTCATCAGAGGGGTGATGGCAGTGAAGAAGATTGACACCACTTTGTCTGCTGCTAAGCTCTTGGCTGGCCTGAGACAGATGAAAATGCAGTGTCCTAGGAACATTGTCACAACTGTCAAGTGAGCCGCGCAGGTGGATAAGGCTTTGTGCTGCCCTTCCGAGAGATGGTTCCTCAGTGAGACCAAGATGACCCCATAGGAAGTCACCAGCACCAGGAAGCAGACCACAGAGATGAGGCCTGAGCTGGAGATAATGACCATTTCTAAGATATGGGTGTTTGTGCAGGCCAACTTAATGACCAAGGGGACATCACAAAAGAAGTTGTTGATGGCACTGGCACCACAGTATGGGAGGTTGAGAGGCAGGACAGTGAGGGCTACAGAGTGTATCAGCCCTCCCATCCACATGACTGTGGCCAGCTGGAGGCACATCTTCTGGCTCATGATGGTGCCGTAATGCATGGCATTGCAGATGGCTAGGTAGCGATCATAGGCCATGATGGTGAGGAGAAAAATCTCTGTGCAGGCAAAGAGGTGGAGGAAGAACATCTGTGCCATGCACTCCTCAAAGGAGATGCTCTTCTTGTCCGTCAAGGAGTTAGCCAGCATCTTGGGAATCACCACCGAGGAGTGGCAAATGTCAATGACAGAGAGGTTACTGAGGAAGAAGTACATGGGAGTGTGCAGACGCTGATCATGTGTAATTGTGAAGATGATGAGACTGTTGCCCAAAATAATCAGCACATAGATTATCATGAAGAAGATGAAGAGGACAAGCTCTACAGCATGGTTGGTGGCGAGGCCTGAGAGGAAAAAATCACTCACCCTAGTGTGATTCTGCCACACCATGTCTTCTGCTGTGTTGCACCTAGGAGAAAGGACACAGTGAAAGGAGAATTAAATTGATGGTATGAGAGGAAAGAAAACAATGGCAGACTTACAAATTTGAGCTCTACGGAGGAACAAAGACAAAACAGGGTGAAGCCTAGTACTCTCACCCAAAAGGGGATGTCTAATATTAGCAGAAATATTTAAGTTTGGAGGACTGTGAGTACCAGTACAGGCTTTCAAGTGAGATACCTGGACTTCTTCCGTTTCCAGACAATGCAGTGCAAGCTGATCTATTTCTCTGAATTATTCAGGAGCTATCAGTTAGCAGAAGGATTTGCCTCCTGGCAGAATAAATCTCATGATCCATCTTTCCTGATTTCAGGGGTCTACTTTAAGCTACCTTTCTGCAATTATCAGACATGAAATGCATGAATCTGTGCCTATAGATATTTCTCTTCCTTCACTGTAGAGGAAGCAAATGCTTAGTGGAAGACTTCTGTGTTGGTCGTTGCAGTTTAGTGAGATGACATCTGAATAGACTTCAGTGATCTCACTGACAACTTCTTCATAGATCTCACAGATTACAGGTTTAGACTTTCACTACAAGATCATTTGAAAGCCCTACATACTTGTTGCTACTATTTGCTAAATCTTGTCCGAGTTTCTAACCTCCTCCCTAAAGAAAAACCCCCATCACTGACTCTGAGAATGCTATGACACCTTCTTTCCCTGATGGATAGCTCTCTGCATATTCAGCTGTGCATGGATTTCACCTTCCCAGTTGGGAACTTGCTTGACGAGGACAGATTCACGTGTTTCGCTCGGTCAGAAACCTTAGCAGCTTGATATCTGGCATATTGATGAGGGATCAGTAATGCAACACATGCAGTCACAAATTCAGACCTTGAATATCTATCCCCATTTTGTATTTCACTATTCCTGCCTATTTATTTTCATTCTGAAATGAAAATTTAGAAACATTGGCAAAATAATCAAAAATACACAAACACAAATTCTCATCTTCCAAATAGCAGAGAAATAGGAGGACATCAAATCGGAACCCTGTCCAACAAAGGAGAAGCTTGTTTACAGTGCGTGGTTCAAAACAGACAGACAATAAAAATAATGATGTGGGAAACGGCAGGACATGTCAAAATTCCCCACTTTGCTAAACTAAAGCCATGTCTGAGTATGAACCCAGGGTTCTTGTATTTGGAAATCAATGGCACTGTGATTTCTTTGCTGCAGCTATGCTGAGCTTCTGAGCACAGGTCTAACCAAGCACCTAGATGATTGCTACATTTTTAACAGCATGTAGATGCTCCAGAAATAGCTGAATACCCCAAAAGTGGTCTACAGCTCTTACTAGTGGAGCCACAAGCCTGTAAAGTGTGAATTTACATTGGTACTTTCCTCTGCTACAACTCCCGCGACTGACATTTTCATAGGGCTTTAAAGCCGCCAAGGACATGCACGGATGCTCCTCTGTTTCTTCGAGTCTGCTGAGAGACAGATGCTGATGTCTCCAATCAGATGCTTGTTTTTCTCCTGCACTAAAGATCTTACAAAAAAAACTGAAAATCAACCAAATCAAAGTGTTATTTTCTTTCTAGTCAATGTCTCAGCCCCTTCTCTCTGCAGGAAACCCAAAGTGAAAAAGAGTAGGAAAAAATGAGCTTACATAGTCTCCAGCGGTGCCTGGAAAAAGAATGGTTGTGACTTGAATGAGTTGAATTGAAGTTTTTTCTCTCCATAAACGATAAGGTAATTTTTCGTGTAAAAAGTGAAAATGGGTAAATAAATTTCTTCCTTTTTATCAGCATCTGTAAATTCTTCTAGCCAAAGGAACTAGTAATGGTCTGGCAATAGAACAGAAAGTATTTGTTTTAATTTGGATTTTTTTTGTTTTTTTAAAAAAAGAGAATAAAAAATGTTATGGTCCCCCTAATATACCCAAGTAATCCTGAGCAGATGGTCCTCTCGTACTGGAGGATGGTTCTCATATTTAAGTAGTACAAGTCTTTACTTAAAACAAAACAGAACAAAAACAAGCAAACAAAAAAGAATCTTGATTGGTTATGAACATTGCAAAAAATCAAAATAGAAGCTGAACTTTCTGCCTACTTCCAAAGCATTCCTGCCAATGTGAAGAAGATAAGCCCTAAATCAGAAGCTGAAGCTCAACACTGACAGAATACACGAGGATGTAGAGGTGACTTACACCTTCAACCCTGCCCTATAACAGCGAGTTCTGGAGAGCCAGAGCTTGTGGTACTCAATTACTCTCAACACCCAATGCAGAACCTTTTGTGCTGTGATAAAGTCATAGAGAACTGACAAAGCTGCAGCTGTATGCTTGTCTAAAAGTCAGCTCTGAGATTCAAGGAATGTTAAATTCCTGCTTTACTAGTGAGTCCCAAGGGGATTTGTTAAATCATCCTAGGCAGCTGACAGTATGAGCTTTGGAATAGATTTAATAAGGCCACTGGGAGTAGAGCTGTGAGTCCACTTAGTCACCCAGCAAATCTGTGTGGGTACACCTCACACAGTTGTTCAGAATCCCTTTTAATATTCACCCATAAAGCCACATAACTCACTTTGCCTTCTTAAAGGTCTTCTAGGTGAGCTAATACCAAGTTTCCACACAGGGAGAACACAGTGCAGTCCATGAGCTCTGTCCAAATGCCTTGGACTTAGGACAGGGATCATAAAGTCAATGTGGAGGAAGGCCTCTGCATAAGAAATGAAAATCTGCACCCTGCAAGTATTGCAACTATTGCCAATCGAAAGGTCCCATGAAGTGGCAAAAGATTGCTCCTTCAGGCATTCATCTTAGGGGATTTTGCTTTAAATGGGGGAAATATTAATAAACAATATGGCTAATGAATTCAAGCATTATGTGTATTATCTCCTGGCCATAGCAACAGAAAAAAATCAAGCATGAGCATGGTTATTTTCTCCACTTTTTCATTTGCATCTTTAATTGCTCTGTCAGTAAGAACTATGGAAGTTTTAAAACTGCTTTTGAACAGTGATAGGGGAAACAAAAGAGGAGAGGAGGAGAGAGGAGAAGAGGAGAGGGGAGAAGAGGAGAGGGGAGGGGAGGAGAGGAGAGGGAAAGGATGGGGAGGAAAGGACGGGAAAGGAAAGGAAAGGAAAGGAAAGGAAAGGAAAGGAAAGGAAAGGAAAGGAAAGGAAAGGAAAGGAAAGGAAAGGAAAGGAAAGGAAAGGAAAGGAAAGGATAAATCAAGCAAAGGAATTAACTAAGGCCTCGGCTTGCTAAAATCTAAGATCAAAATGAAAACTTCCACATTACTCTGAACACACTTCCAAAATAAAGGTGAAACGTGGTATCTTTTGTATGGTAACTTTATCTTGGAAGAAATCTCCTTTTTCTATGTTTCTCAGCGAGGCAAGAACTTCAAACAGTCTCATCAGCATGCACAATTGGAGGTACCAGGTTTATCTGCACAGAAGGAGATTAGGTGCCAGTTTGTCACAGTGAAATTTATCTCTTGTTGACAAAGCTGAAAAACAACAGCTGACCCTCGAAACTGCCACTGCTTTTGCTCTAGCCTTTATTTCTCCTCTGTGGCTTCTTTTCTCCCAGTTAGCTTAGGGAGTGCCCACCTCATGTACTCATTTCCCAGGATGAAGATCATGGGGTTTAACTAGCTGTTGGTATGCGTGCGAGCTGGCTCAATCACTAGCAACTCATTACAGATCAAATCAGGTCAAGCGGTCAAATTCTGTGAAGTGGGACAGTTTGATCATCATTCCAGTCAGTCCACAGGAGATCCCTGTACCCACACCATACATATGAGATAGTACCCAGGGCTGCAGCTGGCCCTGCAGCATTCATACGCTGTTTTATAAAGGATGCAGATCTCTGTATAGCCAGAGATGAAGGAAGAACATCTGGGCCACCCATTCTACCCAAGGGATGATCATCTGTACATAGAGGAGGTCACCCAGAATTTCAAGCTTTGTAACCGATGAATGGTGGATCTTAGGGAAAAACAGTGTTGCTGAGGAAGACACATTTGGTTCTAAGAATGGAGCGGTCATATGTATGTCTGGTTCTGATGGGAACTTGGTCAGTGTATAGTCTCACAAGCTGGGCCAGCTATCACATAATCTGCCAGTCAATGACTCCTCACCAGATCTTCCACAGGTCTTCTCACTACCTGCAGTAAGTGCAAAAGGAGAAATTCTTGAAGGCAATTCACACTCTTCCATCACTCCCATCAGATACCTGTTTTAAAATGAGTCTTAGAAGAGGGCAGAAAATTTTCCCCTTTGGGTCTGATCTCTGCTGAATGAAGAACACTAGAGTATGTTTCAAATACAAAATACATGTAGAACTGCTCTCATTAATGTTTTTGACCTCATTTTTAACATTATTCATTTTTCTAGTTGCAATTCATTGAAAGAAAAATGAAAGAAGGAGAAGAAGAAGAAAAAGAATGAGGATATTGAGGACATTAAAAACAGGTAGGGAAAATCGTTCTTTGGGCATTTGGAAACATTTATAAAAATACCTCTCTTTCTAGTGTTCTTCATGATTTACATGGTGATCATGTTTGTGAACATCCTCATCGTTGTGATGTTTGTGGCTGATTAGCACTTTCATAACCCATGTACCTTGGGAAATCTGCAAATGTTCCACTGCCAAGTCCAAGATAATGTCTGGCTTCTATAGTGGAGAAGAACACATATATATATGTGTTTTTTTTTTTTTCTGGGTTTGCTGGGTTCCTCAGGATTATATTTTTTAGTGTTCTATGGTGCAAAATCTTATTGGCTGTTGTGTTGGGATTAGAATTAGCAAGCAGGCAAATATTTTTTATTATGCAGCTTGCATGAGTGAAAAAATGCTGCTTCAACTAGTAACTGTGTCTTGGCTTTGTGGTTCTTTATTGACCTAATGGTACCTGACTGACATAATGGTATCTCCAATGGAAAAGACATCTTTCTGCGGCCCATCCCCTTACCAAAATGCAATTTTGCTAAGGGATGTTATAAAGTTGCTGCCCCCAGTGGCTCTGGGACTCAAAGACTCCTGTCTGGCCTTTGGAGGCCAGCCTGGTGCACCTAGGGGAGGCCTCTCCACCCCAAGCACAGCTGATGCTCTCCTCTCTGTAGATGCAACCAGTAGCGAGACTCAGTGTGTATCTCTCTCTCTCACACACACACACACCAGGTCACCGGGTTAACAGCTTGTCCCCCTCCTCCTGCAGCTGCTGCCAAGGTACATGGGCACTGTGACTTGTGATCCCCTGCTCTAGCTGCTGACACAGACCCTCACTCCCCTCTCCCACGATCCCCTCACTAACCTACATTCCCATACGCTGGCGCAGCGACCCATGGTCCTGCTCCAGTAAGTGATGCTTCAACCTTCTCTTGCCCCATTTAAGAGCACAACAGGAGCCGCTATCACCTAGGGTCTCACTCCACTTTCTGAACCCAGGCCGCTCATTCTTGTATCTCCACCTAGATCTTACAGTACTCACAAAAAGGATATGAAAACTCAAGGTGCAGGAAAACAAACTGAGTCCTGGTTAAGGTGGATGGAAATCCACCGCTGGACTAAAACCATTGCAGAAGGTCAGTATCTTGAAGGGTGAAATAACTGAAAAGTCAAGCTATTTCATGGACCATGGTGTGCCTCCACAGCCTTGAGTATTCAGTCAGCAGCTAAAGGCTGCTGTCATTTTCCTGTCTGTATCTGTGATTCCACATTCCACCCAAATACTAAAGACAGTGGCTTGGGGAATCACTTGGCAGCTATGAATTCCAAATGGGCAGTCTGGATGAACTTCTTTAAACAAAAATAATCAGATGACTTGGAGGGAAAACCACTCCAACAAAACTGTTTTTATTTAAGTATCCTTCTCTGCA